>NC_087267.1:43909216-44220716 GCF_015220805.1 Pogoniulus pusillus
GTGCCAGCATGTACAGAGCCTGTCAGCAGCATTTTGCATGGAGCGTACCAAGAGAAAAAGGGAAGAAAAAGAACAAACTGCTCAATGCCAGGGAGAGAAAAAAAAAAAAAGGAAAGGAAATTTTTTTCCTTGATATGAAAAATAAAAAATACAGATTCTGAACTCTGAAGCTGAGAAACAGGAAAATCAAATTGAAAAGCAAGCACTGGATAGTATTTGACCCTTGATCTATGATGAAAAATACTCTTGCAAAAACAGCACAGTAAAGAGGATGTGTAATAGCCTTTATTTGGAACTCACAAGTTCTTTGGGAGCTAAAGAGAAATCATATCTGATAGCTACTCAAACTTCATGGCAGGTCTTACATCTACAAAATCTCTTCAACAGGAAGAGATTCTGCCTTCTGCAATACTCTGCTCAGCAGCACAGGTCATTTCTCTGCTTTACTCACTATTGCTCTACAGTCCCTTAAACCATTATCTCTCTGGAATGGTCACTCTCCCCTAATGCATAAAGCAAGTGAATTGGCAGTTCTGGACTGTTACCTGGTTTACTTCTAATTCTGTATGAATAAAATTAAACAGAAGGAGGTATAACTGGCTTATCTTTAATTCTGAGTCATGCCAAATCTGTGGATTCCTGTGTCAGTTATCTCTACTCCAAAGAGCAGACCAGAAAATGGCAGTTCCTAACCAACTTTAGCAAATACATGTCACAAAACAGGCAGAAGGAACTGGTCACCATTTGCATTTTGTACTGAAAAAAATTAATCAAGCTGTCTCTATTGAATACAGTTAAGAGCTTTGAACAAACAGAGCTAAGATAAGCCACCCTGTTTCACATGAGATAAAGTCCCTTCCTGGCTTGTCCCATTAGAACTACAGACCTTGAACTTGGAGAAAACAAAAGTCCTCTTAACACAGTAAGAGATTAGGGTAAACTCCCTCCCACAGACCTGTGTGGGGGCCTGTACACAGAAGGACATACAAACCACATCCTAAACACACCAGTTGTGCTCCTTATGCCAGAAGGTAAACTCTTGGTGTTCTCTTATACTTCTATTTCAACCCTTTTTAATAGTCTGCAAACCCAAATACATTTGGTTTATCCAGTAACTGTCAGTGTGTCATTTCCTCCGTGAGACTGGAATTTAACTACTTAAGGATGCAGCTCTAGTAAAGGCATTCCAGAGCCTGGAAAACTAATATTTCTGGGACAATGGTGTGATAATTTTCAAGTACAGTGTTTCTGCATCTTGTAGTATTATGAGAGGGCTCAAATTGCTCAGCAATTTTCTTAAGATTCCAGTTCCCAGAATTACCAAATTACATAAGAATCTCAGATGCCAATAATGAAACATTTTCTAGTCTCCAAGGTAGCACAGAAACGCCTGCATTGGTCTGACATTCCTCTATCTCCTCCAAAAAAAACCCTAGAAGGTATGCAAAAAGAATGCAAGAATGTTATTTATAAAGTCTCATTAATTACTGGAATACTAGTGGCCTAATTATGCCTGAATACTTGGTAAGGAATGTTGGAGACAAGTTTCCATGCATTCCTATCAGGTTGTCTTAACTGAGAAGAATAAACTCGTTTAAGAAAATGAAAATCAAACATCCAACAGCTTCCCATCACAGTTTTCCAACCTTTTCAAGATGACAAGCACCTGATATTATCACTGAAATAAGTACCTACAGCTATAATGAAACACGTGAATTAAACTAAGATGTTTCCTTCTGAGGTCACTGAATCAACCACGATCAGAGCAGCACAAAGAAGAAATCCACAGGACCACTTCCCCAGGAGCTACAGCAACACAGCTCTGTCAATTTATTGTTTCAGGTTCTTCACAACTCTGGATCAAAACAGCTTTCAGGAAAGAAGTAGCTGGGAGACTTCAACTTTTCCTTAGCAAATGTCTGCGAGTAACAGAAAAAGGAGGTGCCTCAGAATCACAGAATCAACCAGGTTGGAAGAGACCAACTTCCAAGATCATCCAGTCCAACCTAGCACCCAGCCCTGTCCAACCTAGCACCCAGCCCTGTCCAATCAACCAGATCATACAATCAACTAGGTTGGAAGAGACCAACCTCCAAGATCATCCAGGCCAACCTAGCACCCAGCCCTAGACAGTCAACTAGACCATAACACGAAGTGCCTCATGCACTCTTTTCTTCAACACCTCCACGGATGGTGACTCCACCACCTCCCTGGGCAGCCCATTCCAATGGCAAATCACTCTCTCTGTGAAGAACTTCCTCCTAACAACACAGAAGCACATAGAATTTCTTAGATTGGAAAAGACCTTCATCATCATCGAGTCCAATCATTAGTTTCACACTGACAAATCCTTGATTAAACCAAATCCCTCAGCACAACATCTCATCACTGTGAATCGCTATGATTGGAAAGTACCACCAGGATCATTCAGTCCAACCTTCATCCCAGCATCATTCATCACTCTCTCTGTGAATAACTTCCTCCTAACATCCAGCCTAGACCTTCCCCAGCACAACTGTCTGTTCACAATTAAAAAACGTGTTTATGTAGCCCACAAATCTTGTTAAAAGGCAGAAGCAGGTATAAAACATACCTTAAAAAGTTCAAGTTGCTTATAGAGTTTTACTATTCATGTCTTAAAGTTTTTGTAAGTAAATGGCAGCAGGAAAGAAGATTATTGGTGAACTTATGGCAACAGATCTCAAAGCTACCAAATAAGCTGGAGCTTCAATTCAGTATCCACAGTTCTTCAGTTGCTTACAGAAGTTTGCTTTATGACTTCCACAGAATCACAGAACAGCTTGGGTTGGAAGGGGCCTTTAAAAATAATCTAGTCCAACCCTGCTGGAGTCAGCAGGGACATCAGCAACTGGTTCATTGCTCAGAGCCCCAAACAACGAACCTCACACCATGATGGCTTGCAGGGATGGGGCTTCTATCACCTCTCTGGGCAACTTGAGCCAGTGTTTCACCACCCTCAGGATAAAAGGTTTATTTCTAGTTTAAAACTCCCCAGTTCCAGTTTGAAACCATCACTCCTTATTCTGTTGCAGCAGGTCCTGCTAGCAAGTCTGTCGTCACTTTACAGTCCCCTTTAAGTACTGGAAGGCTGCAAAGAAGGTCTCCCTGGAGTCTTCTCCAGGCTGAATAACCCAGCCCAGCTTGTCCTCACACCAGAAATATTCCAGCCCTCTGATCATTTCTGTGGCTTTCCTCTGAACCCTCTCCAACAGGTGCACATCTTTCCCAGATTTCAGAGTTGGACCCAGCACTGCAGGTGGGACCAGAGTAGAAGACAATCTCCTTCTCCCTCAACCTGCTGTTTAGAAGCAGCCCAGGACATTGTTGGCTTGCTGAGCTGTCAGTGTTCAACACTGCTTTAAGTGAGACACTAAGGGATCTCTGCCATCTCTAGCTCAGAACAGTGAAACTGCAGAAGGCACTGAGGGCCCACACAACCAAGCTGTCCTTGCCTGCAGCACAGGATGCTACTCACATTGCCACTAAGAGCAGAACTGCCCTGCTACTGCCCTCAAATACGTATGTTCTCAGGAAAATATCAGCTGACCACAATGTCAATGAGCAAGCTAATGATTACCAGTGAAGATGACCACAGGGTACTCCACACCTACTAAACCCTGCTAAATTTGGTAGTACAGGCACAGTTTGCTTCCACATTCAGCATCAACAACCCAGTAGAGGGATATGACCAAAGAAAAATGGCCAAGGAACAAAGAAAGGCCCATTTTGTCAGGTAGTCCAAGATGACACCTGCAATGGACTAAACAGTACACAAACACAACCTCTGAACCTCAGAGAAGCATCTCTTGCAACAGCAGTTTCACTGTCCACTCAAATACCTTCCCAACCCCTGGTATTGCACAAGTTTTTGCTCTCCTTGTAAGGTTAATGGAGCTGTGGCTGTTCAGCCTGGAGAAAGCCCCATGGAGATGTAATAGTGACCTTCCAGTACCTGAAGTGGCCTACAAGAAGGATGGAGAGATACTGCTTACAAAGGCCTGCAGTGATAAGATGAGGGGCACTGGGTTCAAACTGGAGAAGAGCAGATTTAGATTGGATGTTAGGAACAAGTTCTTTACTGAGAAGGTAGTGGAACACTGGAACAGGTTGCCCAGGGAGATAATTGAGGCCCCATCCCTGAAGATATTCAAGGTGAGGCTTGGCAGTGCTCTGGGCAACCTCACTTGAGGATGCCCCTGCTTAGTGTAGAAGAGTTTGGACTAGATGACTTTTGGTGGTCCCCTTCCAACTCAGACCACTCTATGATTCTAAGCATCTTAATCCTCATTTCCAACCCAAAGCCTCCAAAATATTTTCCACCAGCATGCAGTACAACTAAACTTAGACCTTTTGTAGAGTGAAAGGAGGCTCCAAAATGGATCTTTCTGCAGAATTAAAAACTCAAAATTGCCATTCTGCTCATTTATATTTTAATACAGTTCATGCACTGCTATTACAGCAGCATATGGCAGCAAGTATGATTTTAAATTAGAAGTGCTTCAAGAGAAGCAGGACCATCCCCAAAAAAAACTTCTCATGTACCAAAGCAAGCTTTTTTCCAAGCTAGTTATACTGAAGTCTTCAGGATGCTGATCCTCTTCTACCAACACAAATACTGCTCCACACTGAGCACAAAGTTGCCTTTGCATGATTATCTTTAGACTGCTTTTTATGGCAGAACACCAAGAAATTACCAACCATGAAGGAAGCCCAAATTCTCTGTTTTAGAGCAATGATGGTAAAAAGAAGAATAGGTCTGACTATTTGCTGTTTTAAATCACTCCAACCATTAGGAAACTCTGGGTAAATCTCATCTCACTGCAGCTCTCTGAAAATCAGGTATCCAGGAGATGAATCTTAATCCGGTTTGGATTAGATAGATAACATCTTCCACAATACAAGTTAGGTGAGTTGAAATTGCCAGCTCCAAAGCAGCAGAACTCTGAAGATCTGCAGAGATGGTATTTGCATTACAAATCTGAGGAGTGAGTGTAAACACGACACAGATTGTATCACTGCCAACACCTCAGCGGAATCTCAAGTCCTGCGTCAAGCGTCGAAAATAGACAATGCCAGAAACATCACTCCTGAAATAACCTCAGGACCCTACAGAAGGTGAAAACAGACAAGCTGAAGGAAACAAAACTCTGAATAAACATGAACCTGATTATTCACTGATTGCTCAGAAGTCCTGCCTCATACTTAAGACTGTGGAGGAAACCCCTAGGGATTTTTCAGGCCTCCAGAACAACAAACTCTCACCACTGATTTCAGTGAGGATTCTGCCTGAGCAAGGACTCTCTGGTCATTTCCTCGAGTACTGTGGGAAGTGTTCAACAGCTGAACTACAAGTTACCATATCCCAAAGAATTTGAAACATATCCCTGCAAATCCTACATGAACCCTTGTTTCAAAACAATTAACCCCAAGTACTCCATGCAGTCCCCTGCAAATCCCACATGAACCCTGGTTTCAAAACAATTAACCCCAAGTACTCCATGCAGTCCTCACCCATGGCACAGACTATGCCTCCAGTGAGCATTCTTCCAAACCACAAAACATTCCTGTTAACTTCACTTCATTCTTGTCAGGCATGAACCGAAAACAGCCCTCATTTTCTCTGTCCTGACACCATGCTTATCATAGAATCAACCAGGTTGGAAGAGACCTCCAAGATCATACAGTCCAACCTAGCACCCTGCTTGTTTTGATGGGAATGAGTTCAGAGCATGCTCTCAGCATCCTTCAGTCCTCCCAAAAAATAGTACCTATTTCTCCAAATTAGCATAATAGCAAAGATCAGTGGGTGGCAGCACTGAAGCAAACACCTGCTTTCAGCCCTGGCCTAGGCACTGTTGGAAGAGCCAAAGAACATTTAGAACCTGCTATGGGGCAGGAACTGGCCGGAGGTCCGGGCCCAGAGAGTGGTGGTGAATGGTGCACATCCAGTTGGCAGCTGTCACTAGTGGTGTGCCCCAAGGATCAGTGATGGGCCCAGTCCTGTTCAACATCTTTACTGATGATCTGAGCGAGGAGACTGAGTCCAGCATCAGTAAGTTTGCAGATGACACCAAGCTAGAAACAGGTGTTGATCTCTTGGAAGGTAGAAGAGCCCTGCAGAGGGACCTAGATAGGCTGGATGGGTGGGCAGAGGCCAATGGGATGAGATTGAACAAGGCCAAGTGCAGGGTTCTGCACTGTGGCCACAACAACCCCAAGCAGTGCTACAGGCTGGGAACTGAGTGCCTGGAGAGCAGCCAGGCAGAAAGGGACCTAAGGGTACTGGTAGATAGTAGCTGAAGATGAGCCAGCAGTGTGCCCAGGTGGCCAAGAGAGCCAATGGCATCCTGGCCTGCATCAGGAACAGTGTGGACAGTAGGACAAGGGAGGTTATTCTGCCCCTGCACTCAGCACTGGTCAGGCCACACCTTGAGTGCTGTGTCCAGTTCTGGGCTACTCAATTCAAGAGAGATGTTGAGATACTGGAACATGTCCAGAGAGGGGCGACAAAGCTGGTGAGGGGCCTGGAATGCAAACCCTATGAGAAGATGCTGAGGGAGCTGGGGGTGTGCAGCCTGGAGAAGAGGATGCTCAGGGCAGGCCTCATTGCTGTCTACAACTACCTGAAGGGAGGCTGCAGCCAGGTGGGGTTTGTCTCTTCTGCCAGACAACCAGCAACAGAAGGGGAGACAGTCTCAAGCTGTGCCAAGGGGAGTACAGGTTGGATGTTAGGAGGAAGTTGTTGTCAGAGAGAGTGATTGGCATTGGAATGGGCTGCCCAGGGAGGTGGTGGAGGCACCGTCCCTGGAAGTGTTGAAGCAAAGCTTGGCTGAGGCACTTAGTGCCATGGTCTAGTTGACTGGACAGGGCTGGGTGCTAGGTTGGCCTGGATGATCTCAGAGGTCTCCTCCAACCTGGTTGATTCTATGATTTTGTACCATGTGGGGTTTTTTGCTAGAAACAGCCAAGGCACCATTCAGCTGAAACAAACCCCAGCACTACACTGTGTCATCCACATAGAGCAGTCTGCATTCTTAAACAGCTCAAACCCAAGGAAGCTACAGACAGGACAAAAGTGAACAGACAAAAGCTCAGGAACCTCAGGCCAAAAGCTGCTTACAAGTCTCTGTCTGCACACTTACGTGGTACTGTCCATTCACCCACACAGACCTGAGCTCTCAGAACAGCGAGGGTAAAGCACCACAAAATTTCCAACGAGTCAGACCAGTCATCTAGATGAAAGAAGAAAAGTCACTGGCAGCTAACATGCTAAATAGATATATCCAAAAGGATTTGGTGGGGTTTTAGTTGGGTTTTTTTGGTTGGTGGTTGGGTTTTTTTTTGTGTTGTGTATGAATAACCCAAACTGACATAATTTCATCTTAAAACCTCAAAAAAGAGCTCAATTGATACACTGCCACTGGCCATATGCAGTAATCAGAAAGTAGTAAGAGACAAATGAAAACTGACCTTTATGGACTGACTCATCTGTTGGACTCCATGATCTCCTGAGGTCCCATCCAACCCCTGCCATTCTTCCATTATATGATTCTATGATCTCACCTCATTTCTTCTGTTGGCAATGTCAGTAGTTTCCTCATTCATTAAAGCTCTTTCTACAACCTCTGTGGAGATGGGCACTTCCAGAAAACAACTCAGGACCAGGGCTGGGATCATAGTCTGGTACTGAGCATTGGTGAAGCCACATCTTGAATACTGTGTTCACTTTCAGAGATTTCACTACTACAAAATCACTCAGGTGCTGGGACGGGTCCAAAGAGCAACCTAAAGAATTTGGAGAGCAAGTCTTATGAGAGGCCTGGAAAGAAGATAGCTGAAGGGTCATCTAGAATCACAGAATCAACCAGGTTGGAAGAGACCTCCAACATCATCCAGGCCAACCTAGCACCCAGACATGCCCAATCAACCAGACCATGGCACTAAGTGCCTCAGCCAGGCTTTGCTTCAACACCTCCAGGGATGGTGACTCCACCACCTCCCTGGGCAGCCCATTCCAATGCCAATCACTCTCTCTGACAACAACTTCCTTCTGACATCCAACCTATACTTCCCTCAGCACAACTTGAGACTGTGTCCCCTTCTTCTGTTGCTGCTTGCCTGGCAGAAGAGACCAACCCCCACCTGGCTACAGCCTCCCTTCAGGTAGTCATAGACAGCAATGAGGTCAGCCCTGAGCCTCTTCTGCTGCAGGCTGCACACTCCCAGTTCCTCAGCCTCTCCTCACAGGGCTGTGCTCCAGACCCCTCACCAGCTTTGTTGCCCCTCTCTGGACACGTTCCAGTATCTCAACATCTCTCTTGAACTGAGGAGCCCAGAACTGGACACAGCACTCAAGGTGTGGCCTGATCAGTGTTGAGTACAGGGAAAGAATAACCTAATAACCTCCCTTGTCCTACTGGCCACACTATAGCCGATACAGGCCAGGATGCCATTGGCTCCCGGAAACCAAGAAAAATCTAGAATCATTCTGAGTGTCTAAACTCCCCCACCACAGCCACCAGGGACCTACTGATCCAGAGAAACGCAGATTGCAACTCATGTGAGTACATGGAAATGCTTACAGAGTAGTGTGAACCAAACTGCTCTTTCATCCAACATCAAATGTTGGTTTGGTGCCATTTTTGGACAGTGTTGAATATTGCAGAAGGATGAGAACCACAATCCCATAAGGAAAGTTTTTCTGGTAGGACCTACACCACATCATCTGACTGGACTATCTCAAATGAAAGCTCATGAAGCTCAAACTCTCTTTCTTTCAAATCAGCAATGAAAAAAAGGACACAAACTCAAGTTTGGTAGGACAGAGAGGCTCCCCAGTTCCAGCCTGAAGTTAGAGATGACATAATCATGACCCACAGCTACCAGTGACAAACATCACCCCTCGAAATTAAGGTGGCTGAATTACAGCATTTCAGAGAGACATCAATTCTCAGTATTGTCAATGTAAGATGAACATTGCATATTTATGACAACATTAATTGCCACTTCTCCAAACTCTGAAAATCCACAAGAGAAGGAGTTGACCCAGTCCTGAACTGCACACTGGATCTTCACTGCTGAAGTCTACATTACTGATTCTAAATGCACTCAAGTTCAGTATTTGAAGCATTAGTTGTCTCTATTTTTAGTTAGGTAGCTAAATAAAGCCTCTCTGCTTGAGCAGGAGGATTGGACCAGATGACCTTTGTTAGGTCTCTTCTAACCTTAAGATTCTGTGTTTAAGGAAAAAAGAAAGTGCCTGTAAAGACCACAGGCAAAAAGGTGAAGGTTTCTAGGGGCTGACAGCTTGCTAAAGATCCCACACTGCATAAGGAAGAACAGGGTAAGTGCTACTTAAAAAAGAATCATAGAATCAGTCAGGGTTGGAAGGGACCACAAGGATCAGCCAGTTCCAACCCCCCTACCATGCCCAGGGACACCTTATGCTAGATCAGTCTGGCCACAGCCTCAGCCAGCCTGGCCTTGAACACCTCCATCCAGGGGGCCTCAACCACCTCCCTGGGCAACCCATTCCAGCCTCTCACCACTCTCATGTTCAACAACTTCCTCCTCACATGCACTCTAAACCTCTCCACCTCCAGCTTTGCTCCATTCCCCCTAGTCCTGTCACTCCCTCATAGCCTAAAAAGTCCCTCCCCAGTTCTTTTATAGGCCCCCTTCAGATACTGGAAGGCCACAAGAAGGTCACCTCACAGCCTCCTCTTCTCCAGCCTGCACAGCCCCAACTCTTTCAGTCTGTGCTCACAGCAGAGCTGCTGCAGCCCTCTGGAAAAAAAAAAAAAAGCAAGCTCTGAAAGGCCCCAACATTAAGAATGCAGGCAAAACCACAACCTTCAAAAAGTGAAGTAGAACACCAGGAAAAAAACATTAAAACTTTTGCCAACTACATGCAAATTCATTTTATTTCAAGCTAAGAAAGTAATATTGAGAAATTAGGTGATAGGAGAAAGTTTTTACATCAGATACACCAGAAAGATAAAGCTTATCAGAAAATCTGCTGGGCCAACAGGTGATATAAAGGTAAAAGCCATGCTCAAAGGCATGTGGAGGGGAAAAAGCCTCAAAATTACTTCTTTGACACATGAAAATCCAAATGAATTCACTGCTTAGTACATAGTGGTTTAGGGAATCATAGAATCAACCAGGTTGGAAGAGACGTCCAGCATCATCCAGGCCAACCTAGCACCCAGCCTAGACAGTCAACTAGATCATGGTACTAAGTGCCTCAGCCAGGCTTTTCTCCAACACTTCCAGGGATGGTGACTCCACCACCTCCCTGGGCAGCCCATTCCAATGCCAATCACTCTCTCTGCCAGGAACTTCCTCCTAACAGCCAGCCTAGACTTTCCCCGGCACAACTTGAGACTGTGTCCCCTTCTTCTGTTGCTGGTTGCGTGGGAGAAGAAGCCATCCCCCACCTGGCTACAGCCTCCCTTCAGGTAGTTGTAGATAGCAATGAGGTCACCCTGAGCCACCTCTTCTGCAGGCTGCACACCCCCATCTCCCTCAGCCTCTGCTCACAGGGCTGTGCTCCAGGCCCCTCACCAGCTTTGTCGCCCTTCTCTGGATGAAGTTCCAGCACTGGAGCTTTTCTGCAGAGGGTTTAAAGACAGGGAATCTTCTTTGGTTAGTTGAAGACTGCTAGCTAACCAGTAATAAAAATCACAGAATGGTGAGTTTTGGAAAGGACTTCTGGGGATTCTCTAGTCCAATTCCCCTGTTCAAACAGGGTCACCGATAGCAGGTTGCAAGTGTCCAGGTGGGTTCTGAAGCTCACCAGAGAAGGGAAACTCCACCATCTCTCTGGACAGTCTGGTCCAGCCTCTCTCTGTCTCCCTCAATAGTTGGTTAACCAGGAGCCACTGTACTCAGTCAGATTTCTAAGGGAACCAAGACACTGAAAGTGCCAATGAATGGACTGCAACATGTAGGTCACACACAGGAGGGCTCCGAACGAGCTCAAGTTAATTGGTACTGGGACTCAGAAAATTACCAACTTATCTAAAAGCACTTCAAGAAGACTCAGCTGCAGTGCAGTAAGGAAAGTGGTCTTGTCAATCACAGTTCTTTAATGTTCTTAAAAGATATTTGTTTGTAGAAACACAGAAGTGGACTCAGAGACATCTGCAGCTAGATCTCTCTCATTCAACTTAGCCATAAATCCTGAAAAGGAAACAATGTGAGGTCATAGAATGGTAGGGGTCAGAAGTGACCTCTAGAGATCACCTAGTCCAACCCCCAAAATAAAGCTGTAAGTGCATCAAAGCAGTAATCCTCAGTCCCTTCATCCAACTAGTTATTACACAGCATGGCTGGGAGAGAAAAAGATGATTAAATTCCAGTAGATAAAAGCAAAGCCTCACATTTATGAAAAAAAATAACTACCAACAAACAGAAAATTATAGGCTCTAAATTAGTTTTTCCCAGTTAGGAAAGACCTTGAAGTCATGCAGACAGCTTCATGAAAATACAGCTTTCACAGGGCTTGATGACAGGAGCAGTACAACAGCAAGCAGAACTTCAGGAGTAATTAGGAAGGGAACAGAGACTGTAGCAGCAAGCAGCAGTGTGACCCTGCATTTGTCTGCATGTTTGTATCCTGTACTCTGCAGACCATTTTGGTTCCTGGATCTCAGAATGAAGATAATACAGCAAAGATGGGGGAGGATGGGTGGACTTGTGCACAAGGAGAGATGAAATCCAGCAAGACTCCTCAGCTGGCAAAAGGAAGGACTGAAGAGAGATCAGATGAAGTATACAGATGCAGTATGCGAGCAAGGGACAGGGTTGCCACAGAAGCACATAGGAACCATAATAAGCCTTTTTTCATGAGATAAATGCATAACCTCTGTAATTCACACTTCTAGGTCGTTAGGGACAACCAAATAGCTTCATAGTGGGGAAAAAAAATCACAGCAGCAAACATGAAGTTGTGAAGTCTATGGCTCAGGGCTCCCCAGCTGCAGGTTGCTGGAAGAATGTATGACTGTGCCATGGGAAGCAGAACTACATTCCCTGTTCCCATACCTTCCTGACTACAACTACAGGCTGCTATCAGAAAAAACACAAATTTATGCTACAGGTCCTTTTGATCTGACAGATTTTTTTCATACTGCCATTAGATCTTTTCTGATGTTGACACCACAGACAAGAATAAGCAATAGTTCTATCACTAAGGTAGTTTCCTACACTTAATCATCTAAAACCAGTGTGTATTTATGGTCATGGAATATAATCAATTGCTTCATTTCCTTTATTAATCAGTATTTCTATACACTGGTAATGCAGTCAGTAATAAGGCAGCAAGCTGTTTTAAAGAGGAGGAATCTTGCAACATGAAAAAGGCTACAGTGTGAACACAGGAGGTCTGTCCTTTTTCCACATTAAGGCAGTCATCTTCCATCAGCCCCATCACTGTTCTCCAAACTGACATCAGAAACATGCAGCTGATGAGAAATGACACTTGGGAAATCAAAGAAACATAGCATTGTTTAGGTTGGAAAAAGACTTTTAAGATCATGGAGTTTAACCACTAACTCTGCATTGTCAAGTCTGACATTAAACCATGTCCCTTGGCACCACATCCAGGCACCTCTGAAATCCCTCCAAGGATGCAGATGCCACCACTTCCCTATGTAGCCTATTCAGGGCCTGAGAGCCCTTTCAGGGAAGAAATTGTTCCTAACATCCAACCTAAAACTTCTCTGGCACAATTTAAGTCTCTTTCCTCTGGTCCTATCATGTATTACCTGGGAGAAAAGACTGAACGTCACCTTGCTAGAACCGCCTGACAGGTAACTGTAAAGAGCCAGGTCAACTTCCCTCAGCCTCTCTTTCTCCATGTTGAACAAGTCCTGTTCCCCCAGCTGCTCCTTACAAAATCTTCACCAGCTTCACTGCCCTTCTCATAGAAGTCTTAGAATCAAGCAGGTTGGAAGAGACCTCCAACATCATCCAGGCCAACCTAGCAACCAGACCTATCCAGTCAACTAGACCATGGCACTAAGTGCCTCCAGGCTTTGCTTGAACACCTCCAGGCATGGCGACTCCACCACCTCCCTGGGCAGCCCATTCCAATGCCAATCACTCTCTCTGACAACAACTTCCTCCTAACATCCAGCCTATGCTCCCCTTGGCACAACTTGAGACTGTGTCCCCTTGTTTTATTGCTGGTTGTCTGAGAGAAGCAACCAACCCCCACCTGGCTACAGCCTCCCTTCAGGTAGTTGTAGACTGCAATGAGGTCAGCCCTGAGCCTCCTCTTCTGCAGGCTGCACACCCCCAGCTCCCTCAGCCTCTCCTCATAGGGTTTGTGTTCCAGGCCCTTCACCAGCCCTGTTGCCCTTCTCTGGACACCTTCCAGCACCTCAACATCTCTCTGGACCTGCCCCAGCACCTCAATGTCCTTCTTGTAGTGAGGCCCAAAACTGAACACAGCATTCCATCAAGGTGTGGCCTCAACAGCACCATGTCCAAGGGGATTATCCATGCTGGCCAAGCCAGTTCTGATACAATTTATCTACTCCTGCAGAAATTCTTTACAATGACTCCACATTTACCAGGCACCAAAACAAGACAGGGAAATTGCTGCAAGTCAAGTGTGCCACGTGGGAAAGCAGGAACACCCACTTCTACTTTGGCAGGACTCGGTGCCATTTCAGCTCTTCTTTCCACAGGGATCTGTGCTGGGATCTGTTCCCAGTGCTCTTCAATGAATTCATAAATGACATGAAAGGGCTCAACTGTGAGATGACAACATCTGTTGATGGTAGTAAGTTATTCACAGTAGCAAAGACAGCAAATGAGTAGGAAAAGAGGACTGTGTGCAGATTACTGATTGGACAATAACACACATCAGCAAAATTCTGGAGTGAAATTCATTAAGTATCTCCATGAAATGATATGCAAAGGAAGATAATTTGGTGTTGGGCACATGGTCCTAAATTTGTGTATAGGCCAATAGGCTCTGAACTCACTCTTCACACTTGGAGCAGGCTGAGGTCTAGAAAGCCCCAGTTATCAGAGATAGTATAAAGGGATGAGTTGCTTATGTCTCCTCCAGTGCAAGTAGTGGATTTTAAATGGAGTTCAGGTTCAAAATTCAACAAGCTGCCATGCTAGTTAAGTTGATGAACCACAGAGCATTACACTTCCTAATATTTCTCATAACTTGAAAGGGAGATTTAACAGATTCCAGTGTCCAGTAAACACCACAACACACCTAGCTTAGTAAATGTCCAGAGATTGAAGAGGCAAGCTCCTGCTCCTGTGCTCCTCATTCACTCACCTTTGGACACTGCTGGAGACAAACTACTGCTCACAATAAGCATACAAGCACAGGTCCTCTGCTACTTTATATTCACTCCCCAGGTCACTTCAGCCTAGCACAGATGCAATAACCTAAAGAACTGTTAAGTGTTAGCACCTTTCCTTGCTTATTAGAAGCATCCAAACATTGACTGTGGATACCAATTTAAAACCACATTTCCTTTCTCTACCAAAGGTGATTCTGTAATCGTAAATAGCAGGGAGGAGAAAAAAAAATACACAACCTAACATGAGAAGTTCAAATCACCATGGGGAAGCTGTAAACAAATTAATAAAACAATGGGCAGAGAGGATCCAGAGTAGACCACCAAAATGATCAGAGGGCTGAAGCACCTCTCCTACAGAGACAGGCTGAGAACACTGGGGTGCTCTGCCTGGAGAAGAGAAGGCTTGGAAAGACCTTATAGCAGCCTTACAGTACCTGAAGGGAACCTAGAAGAAAGCAAAGGAAGGTTTATTTACAAAGGCTTGTAGCCAGTCATTTGAAACTAGAGAAGGGTAAATTTAGATAGGACACCTGAAACAAGTTCTTTAACTATGAGGGTGGTGGAAACACTCAAGTTGCCACGGAGGAGGTGGAGGTCCCATCCCAGGAGACACTCACTGTCAGCTTGATGGTGTTCTGAGCAAACTCCTCCAGTCCAAGATGTCTCTGCTTATTTCAGGGGACCTGGAGTAGATGAGTGACCTCAAGAGAACCCTTCCAACCCAGCGCATGCTACAAGTCTACAAAGTCTACTGCTGAGGAAAACAAAGTATTAAAATTATTTCACAAGTTATTTTACTGATTCCAAAGAGAGCTAAACTTGTCCTAGGATGATGATAAAGTGGATTGACGTCTTTATTCTATTCTGGACTTTCTGCATCATTTGTCAAGGAAATTCCTCTGAACTACACTAAACAACATATCCGAACTACAGCACAGTTGGCAGGGAGAAAGCCACCTCATGACTGAGCATAAGGTCTATCTATCATCTAGCAGAGAATTCTGTTCGCAGAACTATTAACATCTCAATGCCTGTTTCAGTCCCCAAAAACCTTCCATCCACCAGTTTCTCATTTTGAAAGGGTGCTGTGACTGCTGTCGCTGTAACTGTTCTTAGAGCGGTGACCATGCACTTGGAAGGCTTTGCACAACACAGTGGAGCACAGCATATTTTAGTGGAGTTTAAAGTTTCTAAAGTGGTACTGAGAGGCAAAAAAAGCATGCTGTACCAATGCATCTAGAAAACAGTCATTATTATTCTGGGACAGGCAAATTTAGCTCTCTTCTGCTCTTCAATGAGCCACAGAGCTATGACATAGTTCTAAAAACCTTACACAATTCTTTACATAATAACTGATATTCCCAGAGATTATTCCTGTCCTCTGAGAAGTGGTTTGGTTTTTTTTTTTCCTAGTGAAATACCTGATGTTACTTTCCAGTCTTTATTCTATTCTGGACTTTCTGCATCATTTGTCAAGGAAATTCCTCTGAGCTACACTAAACAACATATCCAACCCTAAAACACATATATACAGGGTAAGGTCTCAAAATAAAAGCCTCTGCAGAAGGGGCCATTCATTATTTGAGCTCCTTCTTCTCTGACTGAAAGGTAACTTGCTGCTGTCCATGCATTTGCTCTAAACTTTCACTCCAGGTGTCTTTTGCTACAAAGAGAAATTCCATTTGGAAAAATCTCAACCTGAGATCTTACCTGAATTTCCAAGCAAGAGGAAAAAAGTGTTATCTTTTCCAGGGAAGTCTTACTTCACAAAAGTAATGGATATTTTATTGACATTTTCAGACTACCACACTGTAACAGACTCCTGACACAGTTGTTCTAATGGTATAGAACCACAGGAAAAATTAAATCACTGTATCAAGATGATCTTTAAGTGAAATTTCACATCACTATTTCCCATTTCTTTTCCTTCCAAAAGAACACCAAGTTACTCCAACATGGAACATAACACAAAACCTGTTACAGAAAGACTTCCTTGTTATGGGTGCACATAGCACTAATTCTGAATAGCCAAGGCTACAAAACCAAATATGTAGACTCACACTGAATCCCTTAAGAAATCATAATTACTGAACATATCACTGCTTCTAAGTTTCTACTCTCCTTCAGCCCTTTAAAACTTCTGGAAGATAAAGACTACTAAAACACAAGCTATCATTAGAAATAAATTTTGCTTCATACTCTCTCTCCTTTCACACAGTCCAGCTGCCTAAATTTAGCATCTATGGTTTTACTCCTACTACAAACTATGTTAACAAACTCCATGTAACTCCCCAGTACAGAATCATAGAATCAACCAGGTTAGAAGAGACCTGTGAGATCATCCAGGCCAAGCTAGCACCTAGCCCTAGCCAGTCAACTAGACAATGGCACTAAGTGCCTCAGCCAGCCTTTGCTTGAACACCTCCGGGGATGGTGACTCCATCACCTCCCTGGGTAGTCCATTCCAATGCCAATCACTCTCTCTGGCAGGAACTTCCTCCTAACATCCAGCCTAGACCTCCCCTGGCACAACTTGAGACTGTGTCCCCTTGTTCTATTGATTGTTGCCTGGGAGAAGAGACCAACCCCCACCTGGCCACTACCTCTCTTCAGGCAGTTGTAGACAGCAATGAGATCACCCCTGAGCCTTCTCTTCTCCAGGCTAAACAACCCCAGCTCCCTCAGCCTTTCCTCAATACTGAACCACAAGTCTGGTAAAACAGCCAGGTCGAATGTTTGACTTGGGAAAAGGACACAGAATCAGTTGGTTACGCCAATAAAACACTGCAACTCTACTTGGCACAGGAAGCTCTGCAGTGGAAACTAAATATGAATTAAAAAACACGTATATCTAACTGCACACCTTAAGTTGCTTAAATACTAGGCCTCTAGGCTAAATTAGAGATCCAGGCTGAACCACCAATAGAAAGAGAGGTAGCTTCTAATGAGGCAAATCATCCCCTTCAAGCAGACGTGAAATAGATACCTCCAAGAAGCAGTTCATCCTACCTATATTTCACCCCATGATAATCTAAGTTTGTTGAGAAAAGTCTCACCCAGAATATAAGAGATGAAATTGAAACCCTGAGGTGCCTGCACGTGTTTACTGTGTCTTTTAGAGCCTAGTTGAAACTTCTCTGTGTATACCCTTAGAAAACCTGTATTACTTCACAGAATTGCCACCCAGCTGTCACACTACTCTTACACAAAGATGCACACATGCTCTTTCACAACTACTCACTTCCAGCTCCTTCAGCTACTTATGCTTCCTGGAAAGCAGAGTTGGATCCATATACACCAACTACCCTCACACTGCTTCTACCATCTCAATTCTGCATCATCTTCACTGTTCTCGGTGCAGAGATTTTGCCCGAATTCTCATGTGGAAAACAGTTTTTGTCTTGAAAAACATTTGTCTCAGCTCCATACTGAAAAGAACTGAAGAGCCTGAAGAATTACTTCAAAAATTAATTTGGCAGTTAAGCTGCAGCAACAGTGAACTGGAAATGAATTATTAGGACTGAACACTGCACTTGTACTCAGTTGGTACCTACAAGTATTAGCTTCTGAAATTCTGTACCAGCAGTTACAGCAGTAAAAGGTAACAGTGGCTACTGGCTAAGTCCTATTTGTATTCCCTCAAACCATAAAGCTACCACCATGCAGTTCTTTTTTCTTCTTGGACCCACCATATCTAAAAACAATGATGCTCTTGTGCTGCGGAAGGGATGGAATGTGAAATCTCATCCACATCCCAACAGAATCCCACAAACATTTTGGCAGTAAAAATTTATTATGTAAAGCCCAGATGGCATCCCAAATATTTCAACTTCAAAATTTAGAAATCTCCTTTTTTTTTTCCCCCCATTTTGCTTAAAATAAACTACAGAAAAGCATCATGACTAAAATTAACTGCCCAAAAGCATCAAGCTAGGTAACCAGACTTAACTGAGCAGTTATTTGCTCGATGGGAAGAACGTCAATGTGGCTTCCTCCATTTCATTTCATTGTCAGAAATGAATATTTTCCTATTCAAATATATTTGACTGG
Organism: Pogoniulus pusillus; assembly: GCF_015220805.1. NCBI lineage: Eukaryota > Metazoa > Chordata > Aves > Piciformes > Lybiidae > Pogoniulus > Pogoniulus pusillus. Next base: position 43,927,624 of record NC_087267.1, read on the forward strand.
CAGAGAGAAGGAAAATATAATAAGCAGATTCATTCAGTAATATATTATGCTTTGAGAAGAACTTTTTCAGTTATCTGAAACCTAAGTTTTATATCAGCTTCAAACTTTCAGAACCAATGTGTGATTTTTAGTTATTCTTCTGTATTCCAACAGACTTCCTTTGCTTACCTTTTGGGTTATCCACTATGTCATATCAGTTCTGTTTCTGGGAATGTGGTCTTCAAAACAGTTTTAGCTGCTGCTTCAAAGAAGCTAAACCTGTTCATCATTTCAATTTCAACATCAACTTAATCATTGCCATAGCCTTCAAGCTATGGGATAAAGATCAATCCTTGACTCTGACTGTCATTTTGCAGTGAGCCCACTCCTACATTCCTTTTATATCTATCACTTCAGTGAATGCCAAAAGAAATCTCAGTGTACTTGGCATGAAGGCTGCACTTCCTATATTTATGCTCCCACTAATGTATGCTCCATTTTAGTCTTAACCAGTTTTAAATCATCTGTGAGGAAAGACAGCATAAAGCACAAAACAGTTCACGCCATTGCTTTACTGATACGAAATACTGTTCACCCACATTGCCTTCTCCATCATCCTCCCTCTCTTGGATTCTCTCTTTAAATACACCCAAAAAATAATGCAGAAGGATCCATGGTAATTTTTTTAAGTGAATATTACACACTCACGTTAGGATTGTTGCTCCTATCCAAACTTACAGTACCTCCAGAAAAATAAATTAGCACTTCTTAATTGCACTACCTTAACTTTGCTGGCAGAAACACATTTGAATCTTCCAGACAGATGAAAACGAAGTACTCTCTCCAAGCAAGAATTCCTTCTATCTGGCACAGTAACACTTCATCCTTTTTAATTATTCCACAGGTGGTTGCCTTGGAAACTGCCAAGTAGCTCTTGGATTTGAGGGATCCAGCATGAGAAAGTAGCAAGCCTTTGTAACCACAGCATTCGTCTCCGCATTGGCTGCAGCGGCGCAGGAACAACAGAAGGGTTGTGAAAACCTGCAAGAGATGGTTAAAATGGACAAAGATTAATTATAATCGACCAATGCTTCCAAAATAAGATCTAGTCCATGTGGATAGCCCCTTCACAGCGTCCAGAAGCTATGCCTCAGAGCAGCACTGCTTGTGCTGCCTCCCAGCACAGCGACGAATTTCACCTTCGGGAGAACAGCACCGAAATGTTGATGCCGAAGGAGCTCCCGAGTTCAGCTTTCAAGATCAAGCAGGATGAGACTTCCCTCAGCTGCAAGAGAGACGTTCCTAAGCGTCTGGTCAAACTGCCTGAAATTCAGTGCTATTGTTTTTCTTTGAATAAAAATAGAGCGACTATAAATAGCTGCCATGGCGAATGCTGAATCACTGTATTTTGTATCATACAGCAAATTGCTTCAAACTTCATAGCATCTTGGAAACTAAGAAAGCTCTGCTTGCTAAGAACACAATTAAAAGCCTGGCAAAGCAGCTCATTCTGCATTCTTCTAGCTCCTCTGAAAGTACAGAAGATTTTTCCTTTCCCTCTCAAATTTCCCACCATTGCCTGAGATTTTCCCTTTCCCCCTCTAATTTCCCACCATTGCCTGAGATTTTCCCTTTCCCCCTCTAATTTCCCACCATTGCCTGAGATTTTTCCTTTCCCCCTCTAATTTCCCACCATTGCCTTAATTTTCCCTTTCCCCCTCTAATTTCCCACCATTGCCTTAATTTTCCCTTTCCCCCTCTAATTTCCCACCATTGCCTGAGATTTTTCCTTTCCCCCTCTAATTTCCCACCATTGCCTGAGATTTTCCCTTTCCCCCTCTAATTTCCCACCATTGCCTGAGATTTTCCCTTTCCCCCTCTAATTTCCCACCATTGCCTGAGATTTTCACTTTCCCCCTCTAATTTCCCACCATTGCTTGAGATTTTCCTTTCCCCCTCAAATTTCCCACCATTGCCTGAGATTTTTCCTTTCCCCCTCCAATTTCCCACCATTGCCTGAGATTTTTCCTTTCCCCCTCTAATTTCCCACCATTGCCTGAGATTTTTCTTTCCCCCCTCTAATTTCCCACCATTGCTTGAGATTTTTCCTTTCCCCCTCAAATTTCCCACCACTGCCTGAGATTTTTCCTTTCCCCCTCAAATTTCCCACCACTGCCTTAGATTTTCCCTTTCCCCCTCTAATTTCTCACTATTTGAAATGCAGCGATACAATAACATGACAATAAAGAGAGATACCACAAAACCAAACAAAAACCCAACTACATTTTCTGTCACTGGGCCCTGTTATGAATTTCAATTTCTCAGAAATCCTTTGTTTTCTTCTGTTCACTTTAGTAACAAAAAGTAGCTTCACAGTATGCCTTAGAAGAGTATTTTCACCAAACCTCTCAGTCATGCCAACTGTCATTTTCATTTCTGGACCCTGAGGCTGTCTCACAAAAGGCAGGAAGGATCTGTTAGTATGGCCAAGACATCAGTGACTTCTCAAGATCTCGCTCATACAGGAATCATACAATCAACCAGGTTGGAAGAGACCTCCAAGATCATCCAGTCCAACAGTAGTAACAAATTGCCTGGCGGGGTCTCAAGTAAGACACCACTCTGGAGGTGGATTTGCCTGTGCCCTTCTGGATGTTAGGAGGAAGTTCTTCACAGAGAGAGTGATTTCCCATTGGAATGGGCTGCCCAGGGAGGTGGTGGACCCTGGAGATCTTCAAGAGAAGCCTGGCTGAGGCACTTAGTGCCATGGTCTAGTTGACTGGATAGGGCTGGGGGATAGGTTGGACTGGATGATCTTGGAGGTCTCTTCCAACCTGGTTGATTCCATGATTCCAACAAGACACCTAAAGTCAGGAGAATATGTCTGTTAATTCTAGAGATAGGTTTCAACAGAACAAAGCAGGCTAAATGTGCATCCATGTCACAAAAAAAGGGAAAAGAAAAACTGAAAAAGAGAAGTAACAGAAATGAAAGAATTTACAAACCATCTCCCAAGATTCTACTTTGTCCTTTTGGGGCAGGTCCTCTCCTGCAGGCTTGCTCTCAGCTTGGCAATTCAGGTTCTCACTTGTAAAAACACCACAGCCAAAGCTTTGGTCCTAAAGGACAATAACTGCATATACATCTAACCCCACCCATTCCACAGTACTCTCCTTTTCTACCCATCCTAGTCCTCCTTTCTAGCACACTGCTCCTGATAGGCATTTTCAGGCCCACAAAAAACTTCCAGACTACTTAAAATACCTTTTAAAGCTCCTGAATAGCCAGCACATGGCACTGCTGCCTTCCTTTCCTTGCCTTCTTGAATCATTCGTTTCTTCCTCCAATTCTCAAGCTGACAATTTTCCTTCTCCTCCCATCTTCTCTCATCCAATCCCACCACAGACAAAAAAACATGTTTAAATAGTCCTCTGTTGGCTGTCTCCTTGGTGGGCTTTGTAGTTTCCTTCAGAGATCTTGCTTCCTTCTATACATCCTCGTCAGTCAGTAACTTGCCCCATTATGAGCAAGGTTTCCCAAAAATGCACTAACAAGAAGAGGCCTTTTCCTTCCCTTACTCCCCTGCAGCAACAGACCCAAGACCTGTTTAATCATTTCTGGATGCAGCTTAGGATGGACTCAAATCTTCTTAGCTCCCTTGTCCCACTATCCCAGGGTACACTTCCTCATCTACCCTCCACCCTCTGGGAGAGGCAACCTGCCTCCCTTTCAGTCCAACATGTTTAGTTTGGTTTGTCTCCTCGCAGGGGTTCTCCCTGCAGAAGTGACAAGCCCAAACACTGATGAGTATGGACAGTATTTAATCTGTTCCTGCTCTTCACAATCACAGGTGTGGTCTCCTGCACATCCTGCTAATGCAGAAGAAAATCTTCCTCCTTCCCAGTTCTCTTGAATATATATCCAAAGCTTTAAGATGACTCACCAAAAAATGGTCACACATCATTTAAGGACAGGTAGATTTTTCTTCTCTGCTTCAGGTATCTTGACACTACTCTCAAGCACATCTCACTCCACATTCATTTTATTGCTTCTCATAGGGCAGACAGAATTTGATCTACGACATCAACTCCGAGTGTTTGTCTATCATTGTTCCAAATCTGGTACCTGACCAATTCCCCAGTGTTAGCCCTTTTAACCCACTGAGATATTGCCAAAACCTGTGCATCTAGTTCTCAGCAGGCACTAAGACCTCTCATTTTCATTTGCCCTATTCTTAGAGCAGTATCATTCAGAAACTATTCCAGAAGTCGTGTTGCAAGGTTTCTTCTATCTCGATTTACATCTTACAACCCTTTAAAGACATCTTTTAATAAGCTGACTTCTAGAGTCTTCACCTGTAGTAGGTGATGGAGCCACTCTGCCTTTTCCCTATCATCATCTCATAACAAGTAAACCCCTTCAAAGGCTGTAAGAGAGCTCTTGCTGGCTTTTTCCTATGTGTTTTAAAAAACTTAGGATGATATTTATGTTAAACATAATCATTTTAACACCTACTCTGCAGACATTCTGTTTCTGTGAAAACCCCACCTGTGCTCCTGTTCAAGCTTCTCAATCCCAGTTCAGACTCTGCCTATCAAGTGATTTGGCTTGGGGCTCCTGAACCTTCTTGCTGCTTCCCACAGACAGGGGTCACTCATTGGAGCCATGAGTTTAATCCAATGCCTGACTTGGATTTTGGGTTTAGATTCTGTAAGATTTGTAACCACCTCAGATGCCATTAAGACACAGATCAAAAAGGAGTCCCACTAGAAGATTTTTTTGCCCTCCCTTTGAGGAAGGAGATGTCACTCTCTGAATCTCTTTTCTCGACTTAGGGAACATTTCTGTGCTGTTGTCTCCTGAAAAGCATAAATAAAACCTTCTGTCTCAGTCTTCAGGGGACATATGTCTTTGCTCACTTCCAGCTTCAGTCCCCATGCCCAAGGCTGCCTTCAGATTCACATCCTGTCTCCACCACCACCGCGCTACAAGACCCTGAGTCACCAGTGCCTGGAGGAGAATGATCAGCAAAACCATAACCACTGTAAGCTCCTGAGTTATTACAGAAATACAATAAATATCTAACTCCTGAGCAGTCAAACTAAGGGCAATATCATTGAAGGACTTAAGTAACTTTCCAAGTCCACTGTGGTTTCAGGGATTTTCTTTCAGGCTTGTTCTCAATCTATTAACACCACAATTCTGCATAACCACTACACATCCCTGAAGAAAAGTCTTTGTTCACATGTCTGCACACTTACTGAGGTCATTTTCTCCTCCTCAGCCTCTGCTCCTGATGCAAACTCCTTTCTGACCAGTCCCTACCCTCTCCTCTGAAAAGCTGCCCCCCAGATAAGTACTTAGAAGCTCACAGGAAATACAAAATCAGAGACCTGTGCCTGATGGAGAACACAACAGCCAAGACAGCACAGAAAACCCTCCCCCTATTGCACTCAAAGATACAAGCAATTTTCACTGAACCACAAAATGGCATGGATCAGACAGGACCTCTGACAACCACTGTGCTAGTCTGAAGCTAACCAGAATGCTTTGGTGAGAAGGATTAGCTCACAGATTGTGAAAGGGAAACAATGGTGATGTCTACTTCACTCATAGGCTTGCTGAGATATATAAGAACAAGAATCCAAACATAGATAAGGTATTCAACTTCAGGCACTGCCTGAGCTCTGGGCTGCATTTTTTTTTCTCTCTAAGCTCAGCTGCCATCTCCCTGATTAATCCACCTGCTTCCCAACTCCTCTGGCCAACCTTCCCTTCTCCCTTGGGGCACAAAGCAACATCTGGGGTAAGGTAGGAGAGTGGGAGAAGGCAGAAGGGCAGTTAGGAGCCTCTCCTGGGGACTCAGGTTTCTGGGAGGGGAGTTGTGTTTCTGTATTACCTTTTAACTTGTCTATTTCTGCCTATAACTGTATATACTGTAAATATCTGCTTGCATATTCTGTTAAGATGTAAATATCAGCATCATTCAATTTCCAGAGCTGGCTGAGTCTAGTCTGAGTAATTTCCAAAGTGTGGGGGGTAGGTAACACCCAAACCATCATATCTTTTATTTTGGCACCAAATGTGGGGTATTACCTGCCCCCCCACAATCACCTAGTCCAACCCTTCTGCTGAAGCAAGGTCACTGAGAGCAGGCTTCACAGAATCCTTTCCAGGCAGGTTTCAAGTGTCTCCAGAGAAGACTCCAGAACCTTTTTGAGCAGCCTATTCCAGTGCTCTGTTACCCTCACAGGGAAGCAGTTTTTTCTTATGTTCAAACTCCACTCATGATGCATCACCCTACACTGGGCTTTTCAAAGAAGACCAAGGATGATCACAATGTCAAACTCTTAAGTAACAAAATCTAAGCCTTAACTCCCTTCTCATCTGTGGAAATTCCTGGTCTGTTTATTTCAGTAAGGTATGTTCAAGCTAAGAACAAAGTTCCTTGCTCTGTTCTTGGTTTCACTCGCAGCTGAATTAATAGGTTTGGAAAACTCAATGACCATTCATTCTAAAATGAGTTTCTTTAGTTGAAATTCCTGCCCTCTTTAAAAACTCTCTGAAAATGGTTATGTGCAGAACTGATACACAGCCATAACCACATTCCTCAGTCAGCTAGAAAGCTGATAATTGTATTTTCAGCATTAGAAAGAAGGGCAGAGACAGCTTTTACCAAGTACAAGAATTCCTTTAAAAAAAAAAAAAAGCTAATCAAAATACCAAATTTAATACTGACAGATCATACACATACTGCAGATCATAGATATGTATGAGACAGCAGAGAGGTGCTCTCTTGACAGCGAGCCTCACTGCCCTCTAGGAAAAAAGCCTTCCACTAATTCCAAATGCACAGAATCCAAATATGGTGGAGGTTGGAAAGGACCTCTAGAGATCTACATCAACCTCCCTGCTAAAGCAGGCTCACCCACATCAGCTTGCCCTCGAGCATAGGTATAGGCTGGATATTAGGAAGAAGTTCTTCACAGAGAGTTATTTCCCATTGGAATGGGCTGCCCAGGGAGGTGGTGGAGGCATGATCATAGAATCAACCAGGTTGGAAGAGACCTCCAAGATCATCCAGGCCAACCTAACACCCAGCCCTATCCAATCAACTAGACCATGGCACCAAGTGCCTCATCCAGTCTTTTCTTAAACACCTCCAAGGATGGTGACTCCACCACCTCCCTGGGCAGTCCATTCCAATGCCAATCACTCTCTCTGGGAAGAGCTTCTTAACATCCAGCCTAGACCTCCCCTGGCACAACTTGAGGCTGTGTCCCCTTGTTCTGTTGCTGGTTGCCTGGCACAGGAGACCAACCCCAGTGCTCATTCACCCTGAAGGGAAAGAAGTTTGTTTAGGTGGAACTCCTTGTATTCTAGTTTGTGCTCACAGCCCACTGTCCTATCACTGGGCACCACTGACAATTCTGCCCTCCAAGGTTCCAAAAGCAATTACTCACTTGAGATTCTCTCTAAAACCAGAAAGTATGTTTCAAGACCGTTTACTGATGCTCCTTTCTCACACCCTTTTGTTTTCTACCTGAGAAGTAATTATTTTCTCAAGACATGTCAAACCTGGATATCTTTCTTCAGAAAGATTGTCAATAATTTTCTGTGTTTCACTATTTGAAATGTAATAATGGGAAAACAGCAGCAATCTTCTGAAAACATTAATGGCTGGCCAAAAACCCACCTTTCCACACAGGATGAAAAGACCCTACATTGTGAAGAAAATTAGTTGCTAATATTTACTTTCAAGTGCTTGCTAAACAAAAAGGCATCTTTCTCTTAAACTCTTTTGAAGCACAAGCATCCAAATCACACTGCAACACCTTCTTTAAGTTATTCTGCCAGCAAAGACCATTACTACTGTGCTAGTTTGAAGCTAGCTAGAATGTTTTGGTGAGAAGAATTAGATTACAGGCTGTGGAAGGAAAACAATGGTGATGTCTGCTTCACTCATTGGCTTGCTGAGAGGCATCAGAACATGAATCCAAACATAGATAAGCCACTGCTTCTTGGGGCATTGTCTGAGCTGCATATCTTTCTCTACCCTCTCTACCATCTCTCTGATTAATCCATTTTGCTTCCTAACCCCCTGGTCAAACCTCCATTCTTCCCTGGGACTGGGGTAAGGTGGAGAGGGGTGGGAGAAGGAGTAAGAGCGGTTGGAAGCCCCTCCTGGAAACTCAGGTTTCTGGGAGTGCTGTTGTGTTTCTGTATTACCTTTTACCTTGTCTATTTCTGTAAATATCTGCTTGTATATTGTGCTAAGCTGTAAACAATAAGCTTCATTCAATTTCCAGAGCTGGCTGAGTCTAGTCTGGGTGATTTCCAAAGTGTGTGTGTGGGGGGGGGGGGGGGAAACACCCAAACCATCACAACCACTTTGCTATTTCAGATCTTCACCAGGCTACTATGTACCTGGCACAATGAATACTGAAACAAAGATGAAAAGGAACAGAAAAGACCCCATTTTCTGTCTTCAATAAAAACCTAAAGTGAGAGTTTTACATGTGAAATATGGGAATTTCCCCTATAAAAGTCACAGGTGGCTATAAAATTTCTACTCAAACTTTTCACAGATTCAACAAAAGTAGTTATTCAAAATAGATGTAACAAGAATGAAAAGGACAGAAAACACTTTGCTTGGGATATGACTGCTCAAGACCACAAGTGTCAAACAGTAACTGTATGAAGGGAAATGAGACAACAGGTAAAAAGTTGAAAGGCTTAGTCAAGTAGAAATAAAGATGTCTCAAGAGATGCATCAGCAGAGCTTCCTTAGGACAACTGAGGCTGAACAACTTTAAGGAGCCTCATTTAAAACAGACCAAAATCAGATGGTCACTTTAAAGGAAGGTTATGAATGTAAGGTACACTTGGCCATTGGTCAGCTCTGAAGTGATTAGCTCACCCTTCATTTCAGTGGTGGCAACAGCTCTGCTGAATTGGGCCATTAAGAGTTTCTAACTAAAACCAGAAAGAAAAACAACTGAGCCCACTGCAGAACAAGCCCCTACTGATGTGTTATCAGTTCCCACATGTAAGATGAGATCTGTACTAGCTAGGACCTGCTGAGATGAACTCTTGATGAAACAATACACAATGAGATTATCCAAATCCATCTCAAAAGAAGGGAGTATTTTTCAGTCTTAAACAAACACACGTTCTGCACTGTGCTGCCAGAAGAGACATAGAATCATCACGCTGAATAGTAAGGCATAGTGACTCTGCTTCACTTGTTCAGCACTGCTGTCTAAACAATGCTGAAATCCTTCAGCAAGATAATATAGTACAATTTTATGTAACATCTTCCACTCTAGGAACAGTCACTGGTAAACATAAATGCAAAGAAAACAACAAAATAATCCATTTTGACAGGATTACAAAGAAGTCAGTTTCAGCAGTACTTGGGAAAAGATTTTTTTTCTCCCTATACAGAAAACAGGATCTCTGTATGGGATGTCCCAGAAGACAGGTATGTGTTCTGAATTCCTAGTTCACAGCCACATGGAGACAAACTGCAGTGTTCTGTGGTGACAGTGTAGCTCTGGAGCCATTCTCTTGCCCAGACTGGATAATCCTGGATTGCTCAGCATGACTTGTCCCTGGGATCTCCCTCTGCAGAGGTCCATTGCTTTCTTTCCCCAAGGCAGAAGAGAGCACGCAGATGTGGTGCTAAGGAACATGGTTTAGTGGTGGACTTGGCAGTGTTAGGTTTCCAGTTGGACTCAATGATTTTAAAAGTCTTTTCCAATCTAAACAATTCTGTGATTCAGAAAACCACACCCTTCCTTAAGCTGCAGAGGAAGCACAACCAGGAGGTGATTCTTCCCCTCTACTCCACCCTGGTGAGACCCCACCTTGAGTATGGCATCCAGTTCTGGAGCCCCTAGTACAAGGCAGATGTAGATATCCTGGAACATGTCCTGAGAAGGACCATGAGGACAATCAGAGGGCTGGAGAACCTCTCCCAGGGAAACAGCCTGAAAGAGTTGAGGCTGTTCAGTTTGGTGAGGAGAGGGCTCTGAGAAGACTTTACTGTGGCTTTCCAGTATCTTAAGGAGGCCTACAAGAAAGCTGGTAAGGGATTTTTCAGGGTGTCAGGTAATGATAGGACTAGGGGAAATGGAGCAAAAGTATAAGTGGGTAGGTTCATACAGGATGTTAGGAAGAAGTTCTCCACCATGAGGGTAGTGAAACACTGGAACAGGTTGTCCAGAGAGGTAGTGGAAGCCCCATCCCTAGAGATTTTAGGGCCAGACTGAGCAGGGCTCTGAGCAGCCTGATCTAGTGTGAGATGTCCCTGCCCAGAGCAGGGCAGGGCTGGAGCTAAGATGATCCTTAGGGTCCCTTTCAGCCCTGACAATTCCATGATTCTATGTACAACTCTCTCTCAAATCTGTAAAGATTTGAGGATGCTCTTCCTCTTTCTTAAGAAGAGAGCTGGCACCTACCAAATGCTCTCATAAGAGAAAGACACAATCAGTGGAGACAAAGCATTTTACTTACCATGAAGTTCATCTAGTTTAGTATTAGATGCTGTTCAACAGGTGTGTTGTGTGTGCATTCAAACATCACATTACCCCATCAACAGCTTCTACCTTTAAGGTTACTTTTTGAAAGTGTATTTGTTAAACACAATCCTGACATGCCACAGTCCACCTACTAACACTACATCACAAAGTCCTCTAGTACAGCAGTCTAAAGCCTTTTTCTCCCTCTAGTATTTCCTCTGGTACAACAGTCCCAAGCCTTTTTCCCCTCATGTATTTATTAATTGCCAATTAACACAGGTACTAAAAATTCATCAACAAAATAAAGCTTAACACCTTGACCATGCTTGCTTCTGAATAGTTTTTGCTGCATCAAATAACTGCATTTTTCATTCTAGTGTTTGGAGGTACAGCTGGTTATAAAATCACAATATTAATACTGTGAGCACCAACCATCAGACATGGACAAACATTGCTTGCTGCAGAGCAACATGAGCCACCACTAGAACAGAATTATTTCTAGCAGAAAATGGCCAAGAACCAACAGCTAAAAGTAACAGTGGTTTCACCATCTGCTGTAGGAAAAGCCACCCTGACCCATTTCTTATCACTGATCATTCATTTACAGCCATGATCCACCTCCATGTCTAACAGCACCTTTCATGAAGCTGTGTTATTAGCTACATCTTGGTCCATGGACAAATTGATCTTGCTACTGGCTCTGCAGCAGGTTCACTGTAGAGATGTAGAATGATCAGACCAGGACCAAGGGCCAGTGCTCCTGTCATGCCAGCTGGCAGCAAAGCAGGAACAAGCAACTGCAGGAAGCTGAGTGCTTCCTTTCAGCAACTCTGCCAGTTTATGGCAGCTTAAAATTCCCATAAAACGACAGAGAACTAGATACTAGACACATTTGAGTTAGAAATGCAGTGAAACACAATGAAAAAGGGAACACAAACTGTTTAGCCAACGGGACAAATCACTGAGCAAGGAAGATTTCACCATCTCTCCAAGTAACACAGCAAGCATGGCAAAAATAGATTTTCAGCAAATGCCTCTTAATTTTTCAGTCAAACATAGACTACAGCACTCAAAACAGTGAGTAACAGTTACATATAATGACATGTAACACCCTAAATGTCAGACCAAATTATCTAACAGTTCCTTCTGCCTTGTACCTTTGAAACTTATCTGTATTTTAGCTCTCCCTCTAGTTGTGTCAGATCAGCATGCTTTAACAGTCAGAAACAGGAGTCAAATTTAATGATATCCCCACTTGGAACACATCCAGAGGTTAAATACAATTTTTTTCCATGCAGAAACAAGAATCTGTAACATTTGATCTGGAATTCATACCTCGTTAGAAGGGAATCAGCACAAGTCTCCCTTGTTCCTGCTACCAAGCTGGTGGTGAGGGAGAAGGAGCTGTGCTGTGCTAGAACTGGTTCCTGACCTCGTCAAAACTCTCTGCTGCCAACGCTGTGAATGATAATTTTGCCTGCCACAAGCAGACAGCCTCACTGAGTGGGAATCCTCACACTGAGAAGCAGTAAGGAGGAGAGTCAAACCAGAAATCCTGGGTTTCAGCATCTTTTCTCATGCAATGGGTGAAGGAAGATGCTTTCTTTCTGCCCCAGTAAGGGTGTAGTATTTCATGGTTTGCCAGGATAACAAAATAAAACAATAAAATTAAAACATAACAACAAAATTGAGACCTTTTCAAGACATGCAGCACTTGGCAGCATTTCAGAACTGCTGAGTGACTCAGATGAGCTCATTTAACACGGGTTTTAAATAAATGCATTATTTTATATACATCCAAGCCTATACATTTTGCAAAGCAATAAAAGAAAGGAGAGAAAGAGACCTGTGTGCATGGCCTGATGAGCCTGGATTGCTGCCAGTGCCCACACACACTTATTCTCCCTTTTTCAGCCTCTGCCATGTACACACACCCCCTGGAAGGGAACAATGCACTCAGGGCAAGTAGGAGCATTGTCCTAGTGCTGCCAACTTCTGCCAAAATCCTATTTTAGTTTGAAACTTCAGGTTATGTTCATTTAACCACAAGATAAATTATGCAGCAACATCTGTCAGAGTAGAAATGGAGGAAACTGGTACAGAGAAAGGAATCAGGATTCTTTTAAATCCCCTTCTCCTTTCTGTGTGACCAGTGCCTTTCAGCAGCATGGAATGAACCACCACCCCTGGCAAACTGCACTTCTAAATCCAACACACAGACTGCATATGGATTGGGTAAGTGTGGTCAGGTAGTGAGAATAACAGTCATCAATACACAGGATGTGAAAGGAGTGCTGGGAGACAGGAGATCACCACTTAGCACACCTAACTGCTGTTTGGCATGGCAGAGTCTGAAAACCAACTGCAAGCACATACTGAAAATGAATACACCACTCAGAAGCATCTTAACCATCAAGAGTCTTTAAAGTCCCATCACATTTTACACCAATGCACATCCTCTGATGTAGGTTTGGTCTTTTAAGTGGTACAGTTGTGGGATACTTCAGCCACAAGCTCCTCAGAATCTTATAATAAACAGAATATTTTGAATTAGAAGGGATCTTTAAAGGTCATCCAGTCCAATCCCCCTGCAGGGAACAGCAACATCAACTAGATCACGTGTCTCAGAGCCACATTCAACCTAACCTGGAATGCTTCCAGAAATGAGGCTTCTACCACCTCTGTGGGCAGCCTGGGCCAGTATTTCAATGTCATCACTGTAAAAAAAATTCCTCCCTTAGGTCTAGTTTCTCTTTTAGACATCTGTATTTTAGGTTAAAACCATCACACTTAGCCCTAATGCAACAGGGCTAAGAGGATGGTTAGGGGACTGGAGGGCATGGCTTATGAGGAGAGGCTGAGGGACCTGGAGCTGTTTAGTCTAGAGAAGAGAAGACTTAAAAGGGATTTGATAAATGTTTATAAATATCTGAGGGCTGGCAGGGGGGAGGGGATGGACACAGACAGGCTCTGATCACTTGCTCCATCGGATAGGACAAGGAGCAATGGGTGTAAGCTGCAGCACCGGAGGTTCCACCTCAACACAAGGGGGAACTTCTTGTCTGTAAGGGTCCCAGAGCACTGGAACAGGCGTCCCAAGGAGGCTGTGGAGTCTCCTTCTCTGGAGACTATGAAGGCCTGTCTGGATGTGTTCCTCTGGGATCTGTGCTAGATTGTGTGGTTCTGCTGTGGCAGGGGGATTGGACTTGATGATCTCCTTGGGTCACTTCCAATCCCTAACATCCTGTGAACAGAAACAAACTGCATATAGCTTACACTGGCAGTAAACCACTCCAGCAAGAGAACCCAATGCTACACGAGACCCCCTATCCTATTTTTTATGTTGGTCAATAATGTAACTCACTACCTCTTAAAACATGTTTTTTTTTTAAATCATAGAATCAACCAGGTTGGAAGAGATCTCCAACATCATCCTGGCCAGCCTAGCACCTAGCCCTAGCCAGTCAACCAGACCATGGCACTAAGTACCTCAGCCAGGCTTTGCTTCAACACCTCCAGGCACAGCAACTCCACCACCTCCCTGGGCAGCCCATTCCAATGCCAATCACTCTCTCTGCCAACAACTTCCTCCTAACATCCAGCCTAGGCCTTCCCTGGCACAACTTGAGACTGTGTCCCCTTGTTCTGTTGCTCGTTGCCTGCAGAAGAGACCAACCCCACCTGGCTACAACCTCCCTTCAGGTAGTTGTAGACAGCAATGAGCTCTGCCCTGAGCCTCCTCTTCTCCAGGATAAACACCCCCAGCTGCCTCAGCCTCTCCTCATAGGGTTTGTGTTCCAGGTCCCTCACCAGCCTTGTTGCCCATCTCTGGACATGCTCCAGCACCTCAACATCTCTCTTGAATGGAGTGGCCCAGAACTGGACACAGTACTCAAGGTGTGGCCTGACCAGTGCTGAGTACACTGCTGCTTCTAATAACCCAGAAGAAGCAAGGACATCTCACATGGGTACCAGAGATTATCAGCCTCCAGTAAATGCAAAGAAAACTTTAAGAGACATCAGCAACCGAAGAAGAAGAGCAAAATCATTTTCCTAATGTTTGGTCCCAACATTGATTGCCAGAACGTTTGAGACTGAACTGGCTAGGGCACAAGTGGCAGTCTACCCATATAGCAGGCAATTCACCAAGTGATTGTTTGTTATGCTGGAGAAACAGGACTAATTAAACCATTCTTAGCTTGTATTGATGATATAACCAAATCAGCCCAAGCTAAAACTAGCTTGGAACTCAAAGCAAAGTGCTGCAGATGCAGCTGGTACTGCTGAGTAAGCACAGAAAAGAAGCCAGAGGCATAAATCAACTGAAATGCAGAAAGGGAGTATGTAGGTACTGATCAGATGATTTCCATGTTCAGGGACAAACTAAGAATTGTTTTTTAAGTGGACACATTATGAAGAGGAGAAAATTCCTGTTCTGATTTAATAGCCTGACCAGAGCTATTCACTGTAAAAGGACTCCTGTTTGATCAGTGCTGATACTACTGATGGTACAGGAATTCTGAATCACATCCATCACTCCTCTACTTATGGTTGCAACTAACATGAAGATGTACCCAGAAAACACCCACTCCTATGCACTGAGAGTAATATATTTACTTGATTACTCATAAAGAAGTTCATTTGGCCCCTTGAATGACTAAAAATACCCTGAATTCCTTCAGTTTCCCTTTTATTACACAATTATTACAGGTCTGGATCAGTTCACAGGAGAAATGCAAATCTAACCACAACTAAGGCATAAGTATTGCATGATCTGCTTATGGAAAAATAAGGAATTACACTGATCTGGAGCTGGCCCAGAGGAGGCCACAAAGATGATTAGAGGGTTGCAGCACCTCCCCCTATGGAGAGAGACTGAGAGAGTTGGGGCTGTTCAGCCTGAAGAAGAGAATGCTCCAGGAACATCTTAGAGCAATCTTCCAGTACCTGAAAGGGGCCTACAAAAGAGTCAGGAAGGGACTTTTTCCAAGAGCTTTCAATGACAGGACAAGAGGGGATGGACTGAAGCTTGAGGAAAGGAAATTTAGACTGGATATTAGAAAGAAATTCTTTAGAGTGAGGGTGGTGAGACACTGGAACAGGCTGCCCAGGGAGATGGTGGATGCCTTGTCCCTGCAAATGCTCAAGGCTAGGCTGGCTGAGGCCTTGAGCAGTCTGGTCTAGTGGAAGATGTCCCTGTCCACAGCAAACATGTTGGAACTAAACGATCTTTAAAGCCCCTTCCAACCGAAACCATTCTGTGAATCTATGCATCAAAATTGAACAGCAAATGTTCTGTCCATAGTAGCTGCAAGCTCACCGAAGCTAACTGGTTCAAGTAACAAACCCTCAGCATTAACAACCATTTCCAAAGACAGACTATGCAAAGTTCTGATTTGAAACATGAAAATAGATCATACCCCACTATTACATGAGTATTGAACTACCTTCATTCCCCTTTATATAAGCCACCAAGGGAATGCTCTTCCTGCTCAGCCTTTGTGAGTTCCAGGAGGGGAAAGAAAAAGCCTTCAAGAACTCTGTTTGACTTGGGCAAGGCTGAAGTATGACCACTAATTTGCAATCAGCAAAGCACATTTTTTTAATCACTGCAAAATTAGGGTTTTAATTAAGTACAAATATTTCAACAAAAAAACACAACTCATCACCACAGTAGTCATGACAACACCATTCTGCTTCCTTCTGATCACCCATGTCATTACTATGATATCTAAAATAATTCACAGCCATGAGATTATCAGCAAGAGACACCTCATGCAAAAGAAAATAACCATGGAAGAATCAATAATCAGCAGACCAAGGGAGAGGATTCTGCCCCTTTACCCCATACTTGGTATGAGACTTCACTTGGAGCACTGTGTCCAGCTCTGGAGTTCTCAGCACAGGAAAGACAGAGACTTATTGAGAGTGGGTTCAGAGAAGGCCACAAAGATGTTCAGAGGATTGGAGTATCTCTGTTGTGGCGACAGGCTCAGAAAGTTAGAGTTCTTCAGCCTGGAGAAGGAAAGGCTCCAGGGAGGCCCTATGGGAGCCTTTCAATACTTAAAGGAGGCCTACAGAAAAGCTGGAGAGGGACCTCTTACTAAAGGAATGTAGGGACAGCACAACAGTAGTGGTTTTAAATGAAATGAGGATAATATCAGGGTGAAGGAACAACTTCTTCACTGAAACAGCTTGTCCAGGAAAGCTGTGGATGTACCATCCCTGGAAGTCTTCAAGGCTGGGCTGGATGTGGCTTTGAGTAAGCTGATCCAGAGGAAGGTGTCCCTGCCCATGGCAGTCATCTAACCTGAGTTCCTGGCAAAACTGCACAGCACATTATTCTGGGTGCCACTGAACAGCACTTGAAGGACAATGCAATCATTGTGCAAAGTGCTGTTGATTTCCTCGAGGGACAAGATGCCTTGCAGAGCCATCTAGATAGACTGGCACACTGGGCTGTGATTACTGGGATGAGCTTTAACAAGATCAAGAGCCAGATTCTGCATCTTGAATGGAGTAATGCCAAGCAAAAGCATATATTTGGAAAGGAGTGGGTGGAAAGCAGCCCTGCAGAAATGAATCTGAGGGTGCTAGTCAAAGCAGCTCAGTAGGAGCCAGAAGTGTGACCCAGCAACCAAGAGGGCAAATCACATCCTGGGGTGCATCAAACACAGCAAAACCAGTAAGTCAAAAGAGGTGATCACAACACTGTATTCTGCATTGCTGTGATGCCATCTTTAGAGCTCTGTGTGATTCTGTGTCACACCATTTAAGAAGAACGTGGAAGTCCTTGAACATGTCCAGAAGAAGACAAGGCTGGTGAGAGGATTGGAAGTCCCCTGAGGAGTGACTGAGACTTCTGGGTTTGGAGAAAAGCAAGCTGAGGAGTGAGCTCACTGCTCTTTACAACTGCCTGAGGAGGGGATAACGAGAGGGAGATGCCAAACAATTCTCATGAGTAACCAGGGACAGGACATGTAGAAATGGTTCAAAGCTGTCCCATGGAGGTTTAGGTTGGTCATTCAAAAGTGTTTCTTTACCAAGAGAATGGTCAAATACAGGAACAGTCTTCTTAGAGAAGTGACTAATGCCTGTCAGTGTTTAGAAAGCACCTGGTAAATGCCCTTTACAACAGACCTTTGGTCAGCCCTGAACTGGTCAGGCAGTTGGACTAGATAATACTTGAAGGTCCCTTCCAACTCAAATTATTCCATTTTACTCTAACATTTACCTAGGATCTGCCTCACATAGTGCTTGCTCCTACCTAACCATTTCATCAGTGCACTTCAAGGTTTTATAAGAAGGTTCAGATGTGCAGTAATTGCACCAATTACTCTCTTTTAACTTCTCTCCCCCCCATTATTTAAACAGGAGGTGGCATTTTCAGAGATGGGAAAGTCTTTTGGGAACATCAGAACACAGCCATGTAATTCACCAGCTCTTTAATCAATAACAGTATTTTAAGACTAGCAGTTAACTGCATTGCAGAGTTTGATTACAAAAGAATTAAAACTCACCAGTATTATCTCTGGGATTTTACTGGCAGTGACCAAAGCAGCACTGTGCTATTATATATTTAGAATCTAATAGCACAGACAAGTTTTATTCAAGCCCTGGATTCTACAGATTTCCAAAGACAAATACCACAGCACTCCTGTATAAACCCAGACTTCTTGCAAAGCACAGCAATCAATCACAGAATACTGGGACAGGGAGTTACCTAGCTTGAATTCTATGACACAGGTATCCACATCGAAGCCAGCTTCTTTACCACTGTAGGTAAAGAAGATCAGTTAAAATAGTGGAGTCTTTAGTATAGCTCATGCCATTAAAACCAAACACCCCATGAGAACACAAGGAAACACATCCTAATCTTGAAGTAGCCCCTCACTGACGGTAAAGAGTCTGAAGCAACCTGCTCAGTTACAATCACAGAACTACAAAAAGCTGTGTGCTAGAGGGGAACTTTAAAAGTCAAGTAGTCCAAACCTCATGCAGTCATCAGGGACATAGAATCAACCAGGTTGGAAGAGACCTCCACGATTATCCAGGCCAACCTAGCACTCAGCCCCATCCAGTCGACTAGACCATGGCACTAAGTGCCTCAGCCAGGCTCTTCTTGAACACCTTCAGGGACAGTGACTCCACCACCTCCCTGGGCAGCCCAATCCAACGCCAATCACTCTCTCTGCCAACAACTTCCTCCTAACATCCAGCCTAGATCTCCCCCTGGCACAACTTGAGACTGTGTCCCCTTCTTCTGTTGCTGTTTATCTGACAGAGGAGACCAAACCCCACCCAGATACAGCCTCCCTTCAGGTAGTTGTAGACAGCAATGAGGTCACCCTTGAGCCTTCTCTTCTCCAGGCTAAACAACCCCAGCTCCTTCAGCCTCTTCTCATCTTCAACTACATCAGGTTGCTCAGAGCTCTGTCCAATCTGACCTTGGAGGTTTCCATACACCACTTCTCTGGACAACTTGGGCCAGTGTTTCACCACCCCCAATATAAAAAACCAAAACCTAGTTTAGATCTCCCTCTTTTAGTTTAAGACCCCTTATCATAGAATCAGCCAGGTTGGAAGAGACCTCCAAGATCATCCAGTCCAACATGTCTCAACAGGCTCCCTAATAGGATTGTCTCCATCTTTCTTAAGGGCCCCCTTTAGGTACTGAAAGGTCTCCCAGTCATTCACCTACACTGCTGTTCTTGGAAGGATCAATCTCCTTGGTTCCTCCTAGGCAAGTTCAAAACGTGCTCTTTGCCAAAACTTGAAAACCTTGGGGGAAAAAAACAGATGTGATCTGTACTTCTGGTATCAAAAGTGATACACACAAGCCTAGAACATTAAAGACATTCTGACCCCATGTTTGTCAGCCAAGGAAATGATGCCCAGGACAAAGACATTCTGCCCTTAGTCTGACCACAACCCCTCTCAGCTGAAAAGATGATGTTTCACCATTCCATGAGAGAAATGAACCACCACATTTCATTTTATTCTCTGAAGCTGCTGAGTCTTTTATACCTACCCAGGCAACAACAGCTAGGCAAGAACCTCAGACAGATGAAAGAAGTAATGACATGCAGGCAGAAAACCAGCATTTGTCTTATGCACAACACACAGCAATCTGCTTCATTTGATCTTTACATCTGACAGCTCAGGGACCTATGACCAACGAAATTGTACAAGCAGTGCAAATGGGATGTCAGGGGTTCAATAATAATCAAGCTCATGCTACAAGTACAGGTAGGGAAGGGAACTCACTCTGCAGCATTCTGAAATTCTAAGGTCTGTATTTACAAGTAATGAATTCTATTCTGGCTGCATCTAGTCCAAAACTTCAACCTCCAGATAATTTTTTGACCTTTTTGTATTTTCTTATAAATTATCCTCCTATTCTTATCCACTTAGCACAATAAGCAAGAATAAAATCTAATACAACTCCTGTCAATATTTTATTATTTGTGATCAGGTTTTGGTTAAAAACAAACAAAAAACCAAAATAAAAGAACACATTAAAAAAAAAATAACCAACAGTCCACACAATCAAACAACTACCCAAGAAAATCAGAGAAGTGGTGGAGTTCCCATCCCTGAAGGGGTTTGTAAGACATGTAGACGTGGTTCTGAGGACATGGTTTAGTGGTGACCTAGCAGTGTTGGGTGAAGGATTAAACATGATGATCTTAAAGGTCTCTTCCAAACAAAACAGATTTCTGTGATTCTAAACCCCACACAAATACCAGCCAAAGCAATGCTTTCTACTCAAAAAGAACTCAAATGTAAATCAACTATGAAGTTTTCTTAACCAAACGTGAAAGTTATGTACTACTGAATATGTGAAGACACAAAATCTCCTGAGCTGTTTCAACAAACACTTCATTGACTTTGATTTGGCTTCAGTGAGAGGTCTGACTTAAGCACACACTATGAAGTCTGATCACTGCATTGTCACTCTCATTAGCAATACAAGTATTCCACAGAAGAGGAAAATATCCTGAACAATACCAGGAATAACATATTTTCTTTTCTGTTTGGGTACTTAATTATTAGCCACCTTCCTCTTCCAAAGAAATTTCAAGCCATCTGATGAAATATGGAGACATTCCATTAAAAATCAATCAGTACTGTGGTTAGAAACAAGCTGTGCAAGTTTCACCTTGTGGCAAATAGCTCTGTAATAACTGAGAATAAACAGAGTTAGAAAATCTTCTCTACACTACTTCACATTGTTTTTGTTTAAAGAAAAACAAACCCACCCACCCCCAAACAAACCAACCAAACCACTTGACCAACCTTCAGGCACTGAACTAACTCCAGCTCCCATTTCTACACAGGCAGCATGTGCACAGAAGGGCCATGAGGATGGTCAGAGGGCTGCAGCACCTCTCCTATGAGGACAGACTGAAAGAATTGGGGCTCTTCAGTCTGGAGAAGAAGGCTCTGAGGTGACCTTACTGTGGTCTTCCAGTATCTGAAAGGGGACTACAAAAAAAGATGGAGAGGGACTTTTTAGGATATCAAGGAGAGACAGGACTATGGGGAATGGAGCAAAGCTGGAGAGATTCAGAGTGGATATGAGGAGGAAGTTGTTGAGCATGAGAGTGGTGAGAGGCTGGAATGGATTGCCCAGGGAGGTGGCTGAGGTCTCATCCCTGGAGGTGTTTAAAGCCAGGCTGGCTGAGGCTCTGGCCAACCTGATCTAGGGTAGGGTGTCCCTGCTCATGGCAGGGGAGGTGGAACTAGGTGATCTTTGTGGTCACTTCCAACCCTGACTGATTCTATGGTTTATTCAACTTACTCCTACACAAGTGTTCTATTTGATTCCTAATACAAAAAGATGAATATGCTGGTCTTTCCTTCTGCCTCCCTCTTCTCCATCACTGTTTAAATTTAAGACTGAGGACTATGTCAAGACTTTCATCAAAACTGATATCAGCCAGCTTAAATTAAACAGAAATAAATGAAGACCCTGCTATTGGCTTCCAGAGACAGCAACTGTCAAGTGTCTACTGACACACTCATGTATTTTTCCACTACTTGGTTAAAAGCTGTTAAGATGTGACACATGAACAGCTAGGAAAGCCTTCTTTAATTGCATGTTGGTTCAATTAATTTTTGTTTTCAATAAACCAACCACACTGGACTGCAGGATCTAACATTTCCCATAACACATTAAGATCACATGCAAAATCACTCTTCAGCAACCCAGGATGCTCCAAGTACCCCAGGTCTCCATCAGAGCTGAACACTGGGTTGGTTAAGGTATAGCTTGTGTCCTAGGATGGAACTTTGATTTCTTTGCTCCAAACTATTTACAGGACTACATAGACAGGACCAAACCTGTTCAGTGTCAAAACTGCTTTCCTCTTGTTATAAACTTTTTTGGTAGAAACAAAAGGTTATATTCTAAAAGTTGACAAGCAGACAACACACAGTTAATTGCCATTCCCCAATTCATCTCTTCTTCCAGTAGTGGTACGACTTATGGCTCCCAAAGTCAGAAAAATCCATTTAGCAATAATGACCTTTTTCAGTTCAAGGTGATTAAAATGAAAAATAAGAAGTTAAGAAAAAGCTTTAATGTAAAGTAGGAGAAAAAAAAATGAGTAGAGCATCATGAAGGCATATCTAATTCTGGAAAACAGCTGAAATAACCCTTGCATTATTTGCTATGACTGTAAAATAAGTTACAGGATTTCTGCTGTATCCTCAGAATCTTTGAAAACATTGAATGAAGACTGCTTCTTAGAATTACATAGAATTGGTTTCTCACTCGTAGGGCAAATCCTAACAAAAATTACCAAGAAGGAAAACTCTACATCAACTCCTACACCGCTCCACAATATTATGATCCAATTCTGTTCGCCTTCACCGTGAAAATTATGCTGACTTTGGCAGCACACTGCTGCAAAGGCAACGTTTTCCTTCAGTGCTGACAGAGTTCTGTACTTCTAAACAGAGTACCCAATCTAGCTGATTGCTTACAGAAATGACAGCACAAAAAATCCCTGTATTTGCAGAAACAAAGAAAACCTGCCACTTTATTTTTCTGTTGGAGGAGAATGAATGTTTCATTCACAGTATATTCTGGAAATAAACCTGCAACTACTTTGGAGAAGCATTTCAGTTCTGGCAGCCAGCTGAGAAAAGCTGATATGTAACATCCCTCTATTTCAGCACGTCTGAACTTCCTCAGCCCATGCCTCATTTCAAACAAGAAACATTCTCTCCAGTTTGTATTCTGCAGCTCCGAAGCTGGAGGAAGAAGGCTGCTTCATACTTCATTTGCTCTTTGTAACACCTCATAGGCTGCAAAATGCAAGGTAGCAGATTTATTATAATGGAGTCTAAATGCTGCAAAGATTAGGGTTTCACATATGACTACGCTCCCGGTGCTAAATGCATCTGGTATCCTAATGTGCCACGCTGCAAATACTCACACTCACAGTAGTAGTGCCATCTGTACAGCTTCCTATTGAAGAGTCTGCCCATCAGATCATTGCCTGCTTTAACCTCCTGCCTTCTTCCATCTTCCCCTGTTCTGACCCTTCTTCCAAGCCTGTACCAGCTGTCAATCTGTGAATCTCACAGCTAAATTTATGAGACATTATTTAATTTGATTTTACTCACAACAAACCCAAGATTTCAGTATTGATCTGTTTTGGTAACTCTTTCAGAAATCTGAATCATTATTTTAATGTGATGCCTTGAATGACTTCCAGGACTCACTTTTAACCTTTGACTAAATCATTTCTACATTGTAAAACAAAAGCCTATTCAAGTAACTGGGTAATTCAATATAATGCAGCAAGCAAATTTGCTAACTTAAAGGTCTCAATAAGCAAAAACAAATACACTTCACCACCAACACACTTCTGTTTTCTGAGGACATTTAAAAATAGTCTAAAATACTTCAATTACTCTCTAGGTTAACACTCAAATAGTACTACCAGCTGGCATCTAGTATGACCAAGAATTATAGTTCAGCATTTATTCACTCTGTGTACTGAGGAGCTACACTGGACAAGCTGCTCTCAGAGTTTTATCCAACTTCTGGGAAGAAAAAATAGCACCAAAACCCCCACAATGAACAAATGAAAAAGGAAACAAACAAAAACCATATGAAAGGGAAAGAAAACAATCTACACCAACAGCAAAAAGCAATCTTCACTTTGAGCATTCCACAAGAAGCAAAAAGTGTTGCAGTCTAATCCTCATTTTCTCCATCAAAAAGGATCAGAGTCTTCCCTCTGAGGGTTTCATCTTTACCTTCTATGCTCAATTAACTACATCGTTTATGAAAACAGTGCAGACCTCCAATGGTGTAAGGATTAGTATTATACAGTGTGCATGCTCATACTACAATCCCTGTTTAGAGATTTTGAGGCTATTTTTAGGCTAAGCAATCAATAGGCCTTCAAAAAACTCATGAAGACAGATTGAGAAGCCTCAGTCATTACAGAACTTAATGCAGTACAAAGAAAGAAATCTAAATATTCAGCTGAGTCAGGTCTTACAACAAACTTGTAGAAAGTTCTGCAAAATACAGAAAAAAATTCTGCCTTGTAGCAACAGTTTGGAGAATAAAAAAAGGCTCCCCTGAAATTGGGAATGATCCAGGGGGCTGAAGCCTGAGATCTGCATAATGCCTGGCCTCCTGCACAGAATCAGCAGACATAATCAATCAACATAGCCTGGAACCAGGCCGGCTCCTTGGTTTTCAATACTCATGCAGAACACCAAGTTTTTGTTATACAGCTGAGATTGATTCCAAGGAAGCCATTAATTGAATGAAGAATACAAATGGACAGACAGGAACTATCACCTGCAAGAAAACTAGAACGCAGGTTTTGCTGCAAGGATCAAAGCAACACAGTGAGTACCAGCAAAAGTGTGAAAAATAGAACTGTGTTAGACACAGATAACAAGGAGAAAGTGAACAAGTATGTTCAGACACTGAAATCTCCAACTGCAAGCTTTAGCAAAGCGAGAATCAGGAGCTTGTTTTCAGTCTAATCAAACTGAACTACAGAGACATGCTTCAGAATGGAGCAAAAATGTCTCCCACTGAAGAAAGTTTAAAAACCTAGAGATGTAAAATGGTAGTAATTTCACCAATAGTATTTTTATTAAGTACTTATTGCACCTTACCCGTATCTACCAGGGCAAAATAATCACTGACTTCTCAAGCATCACTCAAAACTGACTTGTGCTGTTTTCTAGCCTCAGGGATCATTATTCTGGAAGTCATAGAATCAGTCAGGGTTGCAAGGGACCACAAGGAGCATCTAGTTCCAACTCCCATGCCATGGGCAGGGACACCCTACCCTAAATCAGCCTGGCCAGAGCCCCATCCAGCCTGGCCTTAAACACCTCCAGGGATGGGGTCTCAACCACCTCTTGAGCAACTCGGTCCAGGCTCTCACCACTCTCATGCTCAACAACTGCCTCCTCACGTCCACTCTGAATCACCCCATCTCCAGCTTCACTCCATTCCCCCTAGTCCTGTCACTCCCTGAGATCCTGAAAAGTCCTTCCCCATCTTTTTTGCAGGCCCCCTTCAGATGATGCATTTTCACTTCTATGCCACACAGCAAACTCTTACTGAAGTCAGAATGAATTTTGCAAACTGGAAGCCTTAGGATTCAGTTCTATACAGCAGTAACACATCACACTTATTAATAATCTGTGTCTTAGCTTCTCTTTCTCTCCATCTGGTGTTATTTTTGTGCATCCTTCACTAACTTTAAATTTGAAACCAATTTTCATTTTCTCATGTCATTTCATTTAAAGCATATGCTCGAGTTATCATCTTTGTCTGCATGTGTGATATCAATACTGATTCTATACCGAAGGAGTCATATTCTGAAATCTTTATTAGGTAACAGCTTGCTTCAGCAACATGGGCAGTCTACAAACTATTTAAATCAATTAGACTAATTTCCACACTGCTCAACCTGACACAAACACTGTAAACCAGGAACTAAGTAAACACATACAGACAAATAAAAACTAAAAAGCTATTTGCAAACACTGTGAAAGATCAGAGATTAAACACGAATCAACACAACAGCAAATACCACGATCAAATCCCAGCCAATGACCTCTCTTAGTGTCCTGCCCAGCAGGAATCACCATAAACATTTCAGAACAAGGTGTCAGGAGTTTTAAGTGTTGTACTGAAAGTAAGTCAGGAAAAAAAACCACACCAAACAGAGGATTTCTTCTACCTAAATGTCATCTATTACTGTCTGGCTTACGCCTTCGGGAGTAAGTGCTGCTCTGATTCACTGACAAAGCAACCGCTGTGAGATTTCCAAATGTTATCACACTCACTTTTAGCCCATTACATAACTCCCTTTTTTCATTTCAAGTAAAACAGCTTAACACATTCTAGTATGGTGACCTTCCAACGTGTCATTTTCTAGCACCAAACCAGTTAATACGAAAAGGTAAACAACCAGTTCCTTAATACCACGGTCTGTGTGTCCTCCTAGTGATAACTATCTGAAACTGCAGTGATGTGCTGCTCAGAGCTGCTCCTCTTCAACTGCTCACTACAGCTGACATTTGTTCAGGGAAATTGCTGCTGTCAAGACAGGTACTGCTCACCTTGAGTCCAATCTCCACAAGCTCAACAGCAGGTATGCAGGTGGAAATATAATGAAAATGCAGATGACTATCACACATCAAGTAAAACTGAGAAAGTAATTTAGCATGTCAGAAGAACATACAAAGGCTGAAGAGCCTTTAGCTAAGTACTTCAAGCTTTAGGGTTTTGAAGCAAATACATTCCAACGTAATTTTCAAAGTCTATGTGCTGAAATTTCATCCAAAAATAAGTATGAATGAACACACAGTGTTCAGTGTGATAATTAGCTAAGATTCCTGAACTTCAGCCTCAATTCCATTTCTACAAAGCAGCTGTAGAACAACTCTGTACTCCAAAAGCTTTAGGTTACTTAATCTAAATCCTTCCCTTTCATGTGTTACTGCATTTCATCTTCATGCTCCTTCAGATAAGAACTTCACCTGATTTTCTTTTTCTTTGATTCTATGAAACATTCCCAGATTATCCCAGGTAACAAGAATGCCAAGCTGCAGGGAATACAAAAAACATCAAGGGATATACCAGACTGAACTCTAAGTCTACCTGGGACTTCAAATCTGACCATCAATACAGCTTTTCAGTATAAGCTCTTCCCTTGGTACAACATTAACATCTACAACTGTTACCATTGTGCTGACAGCAACACAAGCCACTGTCTTCTCCAAGACCTCTGTTAAAATACCTAGAGAACTGCAAGAAACACAGGAAGGTGCTCAAGAGGGTCCAGAGAATGACAACAAAGCTGGTGAAGGCCCCAGAGAACAAGTCTCATGAGAAACACCTGAAGTAATAGGGGTTGTTCACCTGGAGAAAAGGAGGCTTAGGGGAGAGTAGCTCACTTTCTACGACTACCTGAAGCAAGTTTTGTGTTGGTCTGTTTACTCAGGTAGTAAGGGGAAACAGCCTCAAGCTGTGGCAGGGGAGGTTTAGGTTGGACATTACGAGCTATACCTTCACTGAAACAGTTGTCAACCTCTGGAAAAGACTGCCCAGGGAAGTAGTGGAGTCCCCATTCTGAGGTATTTAACAGATGTGTACATGTGGTGCTTATGGACAGAGCTTAGCAGCAAACTTGCCAATGCTGGGTTAATGGTTGAACTCAATGTATTTTCTAGCCTAAATGATTCTGTGATTCTTTGGGTCCATATAGCCTGTATTGGCATTAACTAATAACTAGTTAATAATGGAGTGCTTCAATAGAATCAATCATTCAATACTGAATATTAGCTGCCTCTTGTTTAGGGGCTCAGATAGCAAAACACAGTAATTTAAGCCTGAATTTCAGACAGGCACTGTGAACTTCAGAAAATAAAGTATCAGACCAAAAAGAGCTATCAAACTTAGCTTGGAATTCATTTTCACCCTGAAAGCCAAAGTTACCAGTGCTTCAAAAGGCAGTAGCTTGAAGCACTCATAACTGTTTCAGAACTAAAAGGATCAAAGCACACATAGTTAAAACAAAACCACATAGTAAGTCATGGCAACAAAGCAATTCCATGATGTTACCAGGACAAGCACTTTAACCCCTCCTACTAAAACACACGAACAGAACCTGTTATTGTGAAGTTACAGCCTAATCCCACATGCTCCCATGATTTCCAGTAATTCTGGTCTGGAGTCTTTATTCTCAGATTCCTAAGAGGAGACAAATTTTTAAGTAATAAACACCAAAAATAAGAACACACTAAATAAGGAGCCACAAGCTTGAAACTTAGACAAGAAAATAAGTATTATCAACAGACTCATGAAAAGAAGCATCTCAAGTAAGATTAAAACCTGTGTTTTCATACAGGGAGGATAAAAGACTCAAGGCTGAGGCCTGAACTGCAGATGTGGAACTGCAAACTGGTTGCTGTATGGGCGGGAGACACTAGAGACGTGTAAGGGTTATGACAGACATGCTATTGACAAATGCTAATTACCAATAAAATTACCATGGAAGTTTATAGGAACACTGCCAACCGTAGGCTGACAGGCAGCACTTCTTTCTGGAGACAGAGAATGAGTTTATAGCTCCTATAAACCAGCAGCTAATGGGCTTAAAAAAAAAGCCAGCATCATAAAACTATTTGTAAGTTTAAGAACTCTGCATTTCCAACAATTTCTCATGGCTGTTATTTCTGAGAAGTTGAGAAAGTTACAATCTATTTTCTGTGGCCACCAAAAAAAAAAACCCAAAACAGTGTGATTTGAAATGAAAGAACACATTATTAAACCCCCACGTTCACATTTACATTCAAGCATGTAATTGACACAATGTTCAAATGCTGATTTTTTTAGAGCAGAAGGTCTGGATCTTCATTTATTGCAAAACCTAAGGTAATTTATCATCAAAGCACATGCTTACAAATCTAAGCAGTTAGTCCTTACTTTGCCAGCCTAGGTATTTGCCACAACTAGTATTTTAGCCAATTAACATGTGTGTGGCCAGTAGGACAAGGGAGGTTATTCTGCCCCTGTACTCAGCACTGCTCAGGGCACACCTTGAATGCTGTGTCCAGTTCTGAGCCCCTCAATTCAAGAGAGATGTTGAGGTGCTGGAAAAGTGTCCAGAGAAGGGTGACAAAGCTGGTGAGGGGCCTGGAACAC
Source organism: Pogoniulus pusillus (assembly GCF_015220805.1). Classification (NCBI taxonomy): domain Eukaryota; kingdom Metazoa; phylum Chordata; class Aves; order Piciformes; family Lybiidae; genus Pogoniulus; species Pogoniulus pusillus. Next base: position 43,956,331 of record NC_087267.1, read on the forward strand.
AAATCCTATGAGGAGAGGCTAAAGGAGCTGGGGTTGTTTAGCCTGCAGAAGAGAAGGCTCAGGGAGTGACCCCATTGCTGTCTACAACTACCTGAAGGGAGGCTGTAGCCAGGTGGGGGGTGGCCTCTTCTCCCAGGCAACCAGCAACAGAACAAGGGGACACAGTCTCAAATTCTGCCCGGGTAGGTCTAGGCTGGATGTTAGGACGAAGTTTTTGGCAGAGAGAGTGATTGGCATTGGAATGGGCTGCCCAGGGAGGTGGTGGAGGCACCATCCCTTGAGGTCTTCAAGAAAAGCCTGGCTGAGGCACTCAGTGCCATGGTCTGGTTGACTGGGTAGGGCTGGGTGCTAGGTGGGACTGGATGATCGTGGAGGTCTCTTCCAACCTGGTTGATTCTATGAAGAACAACAAACCCCCAAAACATCATCAATGCAAAAGCATCATCCACACATATTAGGATTGCAATTAACTTTTTTTAAGTTAATTTTGTTCATTTAATTTGATAAAAAAACACACACACACAAGCTGAAAAAGGCCAAATGTAACTCTTCTAAATTACCTTAAAACTCTTAATTTTCCCTTCACACGTGCTCTTCATCCTGCCTGCTTTCCACAAACCCCAACATGATGCAGCTGAATTTACTTATATTGTTCTATTATGACCATTTCTGTCTTTTTTTTTTCCTCCTTTTTTTTTTTCCCTAAAGAACACATTTTGGTTGAAAGCATCTTTTTTACATTATAAATAATGTTACACAATCCAGAAAATTTGGTTTCTGTTAATCAAATGAGTAATAAAATAACGGCTGCTTGTTTCCTCTTTCACACACAGACTGTAATATGCTTGTTTCTTTTTGCTGCCAAATCCTTATGTCTTACAAAATTTGATGGCTGCTTCTAAAACCTGCAAGTTTAAAACCACTATCTGCTCAAGAACCTTGCATCCAAAATATTGGGCTGCTTCTTGTGGTAGATAGAGGAAAAAAAATACAGAGGAGAGACATGGAGTCCAGAGAGACAGGGTCCAGAGAAGGGCCAGGAGGATGTTCAGAGGGCTGCAGCACCTCTGCTATGAGGACAGACTGAAAGAGTTGGGGCTGTGCAGTCTGCAGAAGAGGAGGCTCCCAGGTGACCTTCTTGTGACCTTCCAGTTTCTGAAAGGGGCCTCCAAAAAAGCTGGGGAGGGACTTTTTAGGCTATGAGGGGGTGACAGGACTGGGGGGAATGGGGCAAAGCTGGAGGTGAAGAGATTCAGCCTGGATGTGAGGAGGAAGTTGTTCAGCATGAGAGTGGTGAGAGCCTGGAATGGGTTGCCCATGGAGGTGGCTGAGCCTCCATGCCTGGAGGTGTTTGAGGCCAGGCTGGCTGAGGCTGTGTTCAGCCTGATCTAGAGCAGGGTGTCCCTGCCCATGGCATGGGGGTTGGGACTGGCTGATCCTTGTGGTCTCTTCCAACCCTTACTGATTCCATGATTCTATGAACTCCTTAATTTTAACTAGCATTGCAAGAAATGAATTGCCTTTTACAACCTCTGGAACTCAACAGCAGAATGAGAATACCAAATAGTTTAACTGATGCTGGGCTTTACCTCATTATTTTAAACATAATCAGCTCATTTGTCAACGTGTGACTCACAGTTTACTACAACTTCAGACTGCCAATACTTTCAACATGTCAGATTTGTAAACAACTGAGACACCATGCTTCCACCAGCTGCACTGGGGTTCGTGAACTCAATTTCTCCGCTGCACCTTCTCCAGGACAGCTTGTGTCCTCCACCAGAAGACATTACTACCACATATAAGCACAAGGAGCAGTAAGGTGGACAGTCAGAAGCAAAAGAAGAGAAAACAAAACACAGCTGACATTTTCTAAGAAACACATTTTTAGATTTAGCATGCAAAACAAGTTTGCAGGAAGTGGCTTATAGCGGAAGCCGATGACCTCACAGCTTCTTATAAATACCACAAAGCTACCAAATGCTTCTTGCCACCACTTTCTTTTAACAATATTAACCCAATGCTTCCCAATGATGAAAGCCAAGCTGAAGATCAAAGGAATGGGGAGAGTTTTAGAGGTTTAGAACCACAACAGGTATGCAACGCTTATGCCTTTCCAAGCAGGAGAGCACCACTAAACCTCTGCAATGCTGTAATCCTTCATTTTGAATCTTCAGTCCACTTTTAATAGCCCTACAAGCAGATGGTTAATTACCCCTCACACCTATGCCAACCGTTTAAAAAAAGGAATAGAAACAAAAAAAACCACCCACAGAACACTCAGATCCTCTACCAGCTGTGCCACAACCACAACACAGCAGAGGGCTGGAACTGGCCTCTGGAAATCATCTAGTCTCATTCCCCTGCTACAGCAGGTCTCCACCTCTTTCCTTCCAGTTCTGAAGTTACCTGTCGCTACTTCATAGAATCAACCAGGTTGGAAGAGACCTCCAACATCATCCAGGCCAACCTAGCACCCAGCCCTAGCCAGTCAACTAGACCATGGCACTAAGTGCCTCAGCCAGGCTTTGCTTGAACTCCTCCAGGGATGGCGACTCCACCGTCTGATAGCCAACATGACAGCGTCGTCTTAACAGAATTCACTTGAGCAGTATGAGAAAAATGGCATCTTTCTACACAGACTCCTACATAGCAATCCCATCACAAAATGCCAGGGAAGTATCACTTCCAAAATAGCAGGTCTTACCAAATGAGGTGTCAGGTCACTCTAGCATAGTTTATCTTTCATTCAGCTAATCGTGGTTCATCATTTTTATCACTTAACAGCTCACACACTCCTAAAATTTCACAAACCTACTGAAGCCACTGTGCTAGTTTGAAGCAAGCTAGAATGTTCTGGTGAGAAAAAGCAGATCATAGGCTGTGAAAGGAAAAGAATGGTGATGTCTACTTCCCTCAGAGTCTTGCTGAAGAAGAAAGGAAAACATTAGATAACACTCTGGCCATTTTGTGGCACTCTCTGCCTGGGCTGCATTTGAACTGCATCTCTCTAACATCACCCTCCACTCACCTTTGCTTCTTAATCTCTTGGCTGAACCTCTGTTCTTCCTTGGGACTGGGGTAAGCTTGAGAGGGGCAGGGGGAAGGTGCAGGAGTGGTTGAGAGCCCCTCCTGGGGACTCAGGTTTCTGGGAGGGGAGTTGTATTTCTGTATTATTTTTTACCTTGTATATTTCTGTATATATTGTACATATCTGCTTGTATATTGTGCTAGCTGTAAATAAATAGCTTCATTTATATTCCCAGAGCCATCTGAGTCTAGTCTGGGTGACTTCTAAATTGTGGGGGGACGGGGAACACCCAAACCATCACAAGCCACACTAAGAGTGTGTGTGTATATACAAGTCCAAGTCTGAATTTCACATGCCATTTTATTTGTTCCCTAATATGAAACCCTTTCTCAACTATGAACAATTAACACTTGAACAAAGAAACTAAGACTTGAAATATGCATAGTTTTGAATTTACTAAGTAATCATAATTCTGATTCAGGTAAATATTCTCACCTAACTTTCATTTATAACTGCCTGAGAGTAATGTAGTCAGCTCTGGGGCCCCCAGCATGTAACATACATGGACCTGTTGGAGCAAGATCAGAGGAGGCCACAAAAATGAGGGCTGAAGCACCTCTGTTATGAAGAAAGACAGAGTTGGTGTTGTTGAATTTGGAGAGGAGAATGCTGTGAGGAGGCCTTATAGTGGCTTGGAAGTACTTAAAGGAGGCTATAGTAAAGGAAGAACTTTTGTTAAAAGGCATGTAGGGACAGGGAGGGAGTTAATGGCTGTAACCTGAAAGAAGAACCATGGAATCAACTGGGTTGGAAGAGACCTCCAAGATCATCCAGTCCAAGCTATCACACAGCCCTAAACAATCAACCAGACCATGGTACTAAGTGCCCCAGCCAGGCTTTGCTCCAACACCTCCAGGCACGGTGACTCCACCACCTCCCTGGGCAGCCCATTCCAATGCCAATCACTCTCTCTGCCAACAACTTCCTCCTAACATCCAGCCTAGACCTCCCCCAGCACAACTTGAGACTGTGTCCCCTTGTTCTGTTGATGCTTGCCTGGCAGAAGAGACCAACCCCACCTGGCTACAGCCTCCCTTCAGGTAGTTGTAGACAGCAATGAGACCAACCCTGAGCCTCCTCTTCTGCAGGCTGCACACCCCCAGCTCCCTCAGCCTCTCCTCAGAGGGCTGTGCTCCAGGCCCCTCACCAGTTTTGTCACCCTTCTCTGGACACATTCTAGGCTCCCCAATTCAAGAGAAGGTGTATTTGCACTGCATGTAAAGAAGTTCTTCACCACAAGTGTGGTGAGGCACTGGAACAGGCTGCATCTCCAGCTTAAGGCCAAGCTGGATAAGGCTCCAAACAACGTGGTCCAGTGGAAGATGTCCCTGCCCACAGCAGGAGGGCCGGAACTAAGTATCTTTTAGGACACTTCCAACCCAAATAATTCTATTATTCTACATATTTTTTTTGAGCTTATCAATTCACCTTTAATTCAGCACTTCAGCATCATTTCCTTTTACATTTGCCTAAGCTTCTAAGCCATCATGACCACAAACTACCTTGCATTTTCCCACAGAATTACCAAGGATTGATCCCAGTGCTAACATGCTATCACTTGCAACGACAGCTGTGCTTCCCCATTCCATTTCTTATTTGAATGGCTGAAGGATCTTTTGATATTTATCACTGTTTGACATGTCATGATGAGGCTTGCAGGTTCTGTTTCACCTTCTTGTCTGTTAAACCAGGCTTAATCCTTTTGCAACTCTATACAGTTTCTTCTTTAATGTTATTTACTAAAACATTTGGATCTGAAGCCCTTACTGTTTCTACTTAACTAATATAAAAATTCAACCATCTATCAGCTCTTATAGCACTGATGGAAAAGAATTCCCATGTTTTTCTATGCTCAGATCTGCAGGTTCCCTCTGGTTCACCCCACCAAGTTCACCCAGCTCTGAGCAAGCTAAAACACCTTCAGAAGAACTGGACCTCATCACATGCTTGTTCTACATCAAGTATATTTTGAGATGCATTTTAAATCCTGACAAAAGAAAAACAAAGGAATTCTAACTTCTTGCTCTTGTGAAGCTCTTAATGCAGCCCAAGTCCACAAATTCATGGCCTTGAGCCTAGCTAGAACGTTTTGGTAAAAAGGATTAGATTACAGGCTGTGAAAAGGAAACAATGGTGATGTCTACTTCACTCATAAGCTTGCTGAGATGTATAAGAACAAGAACTCAAACATAGATAAGGGAGTCACTCTCTGTCTGGGCTTTGGGCTGAACTTCTCTCTCTAAACTAACCTGCCATATGTGTGACTAATCCATCTGCTTCCTAACTCCCCTGGCCGACCCTCCAAGCTACCTTGAGCATAAGAGAAAGTCTTGGGTAAGGTAGAGGGGTGGGAGGAAGGTGGAAGGGTGGTTGAGAGCCCCTCCTGAAGACACGGGTTTCTGGGAGGGCTGTTGTGTTTCTGTATTGCTTTTTAACTTGTCTGTCTATAACTGTAAATATTGTAAATACCTGCTTGTATATTGTGCTAAGCTGTAAATATAAAGTTTTGTTCAACTTCCAGAGTCCCTGAGTCTAGTCTGGGTGACTTTTCCAAGTGTGGGGGGGCAGGTAACACCCAAAACATCACACCTTACTGGATAGAATTATAAATTTGTCAAGTTAAGTTTGGGGATTATATTTGGTGGGTTTTTTTCTGTCACTAGTAATCATGGCTTTTGTTGATGTTTTCTGATAAAACTGCATGATGGAAGAAAAACGAGGATACTGCACCAAAGAAACCCAACTGGATAACTTCAGAATCTTGAGGAACTAAAGTAGATCTCAAAAGCTGAAGATGCACCAGGATGTACCCTGGGTATAATGCATATTTCTACCAGGTTACCAGTGCCTGAATCAGCAAGCTACAAAGAAGGAAGGAGCCTAGTCCACTAAAAAAAGGCAAGTGTGGGTCAGCAGAGTGACAGACCTAAAAAATAAAGCAATTGTTACTCTGATTTATGACTGTCTGGAAAGTTAACATAATTATGTGTGCCCTGTTTAGTAAAGATGGGTTCAGACTTGAGCACAAAGAAAGGTGCTTTTAAATAGTAGAAATGGTAACAGATGGTAACCTCTATTTACCTTTCAACTGAGAGTTCAGTGCTTGCCAGAAGGCACAGACCTGGTCCACTTCACAGTTTAAGTTTAAAAGGAATAGAAAAAGGGGACATAGCCTGATCATTATCAGCAGTCTTAGATCAGGAATTAAGATTCCTCAACCAAGCCCAGTGACAGCAGCAAAAGGATTCACTCTAAGAAGCATGACAGAAAAGACCCAGAGAAGCACTGATATAAATTAAGAAAGTAGTTGCTTGTTCCTGCTGCCTCCCAGCAAATAGGGATGACTGCCTGCACAAGCTCTTGCTCTGCTTTCTCTGCTCCACCAGTGGCTTACATTAAACCACTCAAGTACAGGAATCAGCTGAACGAAGCAAAGAGAAAAAGCACCCGCAGCCTCTGCACTGGTCTCAGCTGGGAAATGACACAACAGCACCAGATCCAAAATGAAAGGCAGGACCATGAAGTTTGAGGCAGGAAATGGAGGACACGTCAAGCAGTCATTTCACACAGTCTCATCTGTGGAGCAGCAGCTAACACCAGCAAGATGATTAAGAATAGTTTCTTAAACCATGTTTCTGCTTTGATGAACGATTCCGACTGCACTACACATCAAAGCCCAGCACAGTAAGCTAACTCACCACAGACTTCAGATGCTCTGGAGGGTATTAAAAGATGCTAAGGAACACTGTGTCCCATGCTGTTTTAACAGTATGGGCAGCAGGAAAATGAAGGTGCCAATAGGAGACGAATCCGCAAAGCAGGCACAGTTTAGCAGGGTCAGAAGAATGGAAAAATCAATAGAGACTATAAGTTTGTTTGCTTACCTAACTGGAGTGGTTGTGATAAAGCTCCCAGTCATAAAAGCATTGGAAGAACAAATGTGAGCAAGAGAGAGGATAAGGTAAAACCTACAATTATCATTTAAAAAAGTGAGTATGAAACAGCCCCCCCAAAATGTTACGCTGGCAGTTCAAAGACTTGAAGACCCTGGATGCTCTACGTTTAGAAACCTTCCTCTAGTTCTTATAATGGAAGGTAAAAAAACTACCAAACCTGTCCTTAGGATAGGGTTTGATTATTTTAAAGCACAAATTATACAGCAATTATGCAGCATCAGGCTTTCTACACCAAGTGACAAGACTGAGAAACCTCAGAAGTCATTTCCAGTTCAATATTTCTACTAGAAGTTACCAGTAATTCTGATGCAGTATCACAGATACCATCAGAAGCATCTTAGACAAGGAAATCAAAGCAAGAAAAGATAATTAACAAATACTGAAGAAACAGGGAAGGAGACTGACCCAATTGAAAGCTCTGCTTTGTAAAATGACCCTTTCAGCAATAAAGCAATGGACAAAAACTGCGTCATGATCCTTCATAAAGTATATTACACCTTGCCTGAACAGACATCCTAATTTTCTGGTTGCAAAGAAATGTCTTAAAAACATACTTAACAATCTAAGATGACAGAAATGATCACTAGCTACTATTGGAACACCTAAGTGAGGACAAGGATGCACAGGAAATGATTCTTCCTGGTATTTTTTAACCATGTGGGGTGCAAAATATCAGTAATAACATCTGCTGTGGTATTTCACTCATTATTTCATCAATCTTAAACACACACTCCCTGCTGCTGAGCTGGACAGAACACTTCCAGCAGCTGAACTCCAAAAGCATTATAAGCAATACTTCTTACACCTAAAATCATAGAATCAACCAGGTTGGAAGAGACCTCCAAGATCATCCAGTCCAACCTAGCACCCAGCCCTATCCAGTCAACTAAGTGCCTTAGCCAGGCTTTTCTTGAACATGTCCAGGGATGGTGCCTCCACCACCTCCCCAGGCAGCCCATTCCAATGGGAAATCACTCTCTCTGGGAAGAACTTCCTCCTAATATCCAGCCTATAGTTTCCCTGCCACAACTTGAGACTGTGTCCCCTTGTTCTATTAAGTTTAAAGATTTATTCACGCAAGTAGGGCAACTTAACCTCACTCAAGTCCTAAATTAGACTAAAGACAGAAGTAATAGACAACTGGTAATTTTATGGAGATGCAGCTGAGAAGATTTATTTAGAAGCTAGCAGTCTGGGAGGAATTTCTGCATTGGTAATAAGTCAAACCTGAACATCCCAAATCACGATAATTAAAGGGCAGAACAAATCCTTTAAGAGAAAATAAGCATAGTTACAAATGAATGGTAATGAGTCACATACAAAAGAAAAACAAAATATTTCCAGTATGTGAGCCAGATGACTGCTGGACCACATCGGTTTATGGTAAAACACAAGAACAGATTTTTAAACATTTGAAGATAAGCTCTTCAAAAGCCAGCTTTATCCTGGGCCAACACATTAATCTGGCAGTAGCACAATGACGTTATCTTACCATGAAATCTGAATTTAAGATCTCTGCTTTAATCCTGAACTAACTTCTGATCCAGAGCTTCAAGTACTTGACATTTCTGAAGTTAATTCCTCCATCAGCTCAATGGTTCTTTCAAGAAAAAGCATCAGCCCTTCTGTATTTCCACAAGGAGGTCAAGCACTAATACTTTTAAGAAAGGGCAATAAGCAAATTAACAGAGAGCACAGCTCATAGAATCAACCAGGTTGGAAGAGACCTCCAACATCATCCAGGCCAACCTGGCACCCAGACTTAAGACAGTCAGCTAGACCATGGCACTGAATGCCTCAACCAGTCTTTTCTTGAACACCTCCAAGGATGGTGACTCCATCACCTCCCTGGGCAGCCCATTCCAATGCCAATCACTCTCTCTGCCAACAACTTCCTCCTAACATCCAGCCTACACTTCCCTCAGCACAACTTGAGACTGTGTCCCCTTATTCTATTGCTGCTTGCCTGAGAGACCAATCCCTACCTGTCTACAGCCTCCCTTCAGGTAGTTGTAGACAGCAATGAGGTCCCCCCTGAGCCTCCTCTTCTCCAGGCTAAACAGGATCTCTCATGAGTATCATGAGAGATCCAAGTGGAAATCTTAACACACTTTGCATATTGCGTTCAGCTTAGATCCCTGGCTATAAGAAAATGAACTGCTACTATGGGTCCAAAGAAGGGCAGTAGATCTGGTGGAGGGTCTGAAAAACAAGTTTTGTGAGGAGTGGCTAAAGGAACTAGGGTCATAGTGACATGGACACTGGTCAGCTTTTCCAGCTAACAAGCAACATAGTGAGAGGAAGGGGACTCAAGTTGGACCAGGCAAGGCTTAGGTGGGGTATTAGGAAAAATGACTTCCTTCACAGCATGGTTAAGCCCTTGAACAGGCTGCTCAGAGCAGTGCTCTTCCTGGAAGTGTCAAAAAAACCACCACCACATAGATGTGCTGAGGGACACGGTTTACGGTGACTTGGCAGTGTTGGGTTAGCAGTTGGACTTCGTGATCTTGGAGGTCTTTTCCAAGCCTAATGATTCTCTAATTCTATGTAGGGAGAAGGGCTAGCAACAGGTAGAGCTACCTTGTCAAGCAGCTGAGTATGGGATGGCACACTTTTCCTACACACCCACCCAGGAAGCAGCTAATTTGATTAAGAATTTTTAAGACTCAACAGGTAGGGCTCTTAAGTTATCAAAGGTGCATAAACATGTACCAGCAACATGAATTACTAATTGCCAGATGAAATATAGATTATACTCCATGAATTGTTCAAACTTGAGTTTTTCATGTACAGAGGAAATATTTAACTTGATATTAAAAGCTTTGACCAAAGAGGACCTGAACTATTCTGGTCATCTGTCTCTTCTTCACAGTCTCTGTGTTTTTAATCTTATCTTGTCTAGGTTTCTGTACTTGGTGCTTTCAGTTCTCCCTCAGGAACTGCTGCCCACAGACAGCTCTCCACTACTGCTTCCTCCCATCTGCTGTGCCCTCTAGAGTGGTGATGCTGAGCCACATACACCAAACATCCCAACAAGGCAAGCTGATTGTGGATGTATCCAAATTTGAGTTAGTTCCATCCCCTGCAGTGCTGGGGAACCCCAGCTCGGTTACTCCTGGTGTTGGAAGGTTCCTCTGCAGTCCCACCAGTCTCTTATAACACTCAGAGGAGATGGGACAACTCAGCAGCAGAACTGCAAATACAAACAACTTGAATCCTGAGCAATCTGTGAAGCTGGTTAACATAATGTAATACTTAAATATGCTCTTATAAACCACAGGAGGGATTCAGCAGTGGATGGTACTATTAATATAAATATTACTTAACAGAACCCTTGAGAGGCACAGAATGTAGAATTAGAGGGGTCAGCTGAGTACTGATTAGCTGAAAAAAACCCACATCTTAGCAATCTTCATCCATTTTAAACTAAAATAATACTGGCAGGGAAAATTAGATTAAGTCAGTTTTGCAAGGCACTGCCACTAAGTCAGTATCAGCAGCACATCTAGTGCACACAGTGGGAGATGCCAGGGAAACTCACCTCACAACAGGATGTGACCTCACTTATTCAGAACAGGTATGGCTATCCTATTCCTCACTCACAGAATCTTTTCAGTTCAGAAATATACAGCTGCAACCTGGAAGAGGATTAACTTAAACACCTAAAAGAGCATAAGATAGATTTTGCATTCATCCTCACGCTTTGAATACCTGGTGGCAGGGAGAATAGAAAGATAGAATGATTGAAAGCTGAATCAAGAGATTGACTACAGCTAAAATTTGTAATTCCAAGAGAACAGAACAGGTATGGCTCACCACTCACAAAAAGTACAGGCTGGATGAAGAGGGCCGAGCTCTGCCCTTCCTTGATTGAATTTCTACTATCTTATAGATCATATAATTATAGAATCAACCAGGTCGGAAGAGACCTCCAAGATCATCCAGTCCAACCTAGCACCCAGCCCTAGCCAGTCAACCCGACCATGGCACTAAGTGCCTCATCCAGGCTTTTCTTGAACACCTCCAGGGACGGTGCCTCCACCACCTCCCTGGGCAGCCCATTCCAATGGCAAATCACTCTCTCTGGGAAGAACTTTCTCCTAACATTCAGCCTATACTTCCTTTGGCACAATATTTCCAGACCCATCAAACCACATAGATAACCTGACATTCAGCAATATTTTTGCTGCAGAAGAGGCAGGGAAAATAAAAAATGGAAAAAAAAAAAGCCACAGGAATCTTAAATGTCACCTACAGGAAGAGAGGATGCCCTTATTCACCTCCAATTTTGTTGCCTGCAAGGCAGCAGCAGACTTAGGACAAGAACTAGTACAGATTCTGATAGAAATCATGAAGTAGTATTTCAAAAATGGGACAAATGGAAAAATCCTGAGGTGAGAAAAGAATCACTGCAACCTCTTCCAGAAACGTCACATGTTACTAAAAAGGACAATGAACAGTTAATGGTCCTGACTAAAGTCCCTGCAAAGACTTACAGATTAAATATGAAAATTAAATAAGCAGAACACAGAGTTTACCCAGGATAAACTCTGCAGGCCAGAAGTGATGCCAGTTTATATGGTAACATTAGAGGTATATAATAATTAATGTTGACACAGCTACCAAAGAGACTACAGCTGAAAGTCTCAGAGCTGACTTTGGGTTTAATCTACCCACGAAGATTTTTCTTAAGTAGCAGAATAAGACAAAAATAAAAATCAACTACAGTCCTTGTCTAAGAGGAATTGTACACACATCACAAACCTGTTCTTGAAAGCAGAGCTCATATACCTTGGGTAAATACAATTTTTCATGGTAACTGATCGTGTAAGGAACTGCCAGAAAACACGTTACTACTTTATCAGCCCACAGCATCTGGAATAGAATTAAACCTGTTTGTGGTAATAGGAGTACTCTGTAATTTCAAAGAAAAACATCAGCAAAAGGGATAAACACAACCAGAGATACCCTACAGAAACCACCACCAGGATAATACTAAATATGACAACTTCAATTTGTTTGTAATACTTAACCCAATCCAGAAACTGAGAGAATTGTCTTACATAAACCTTCTCCAAAATAACTTTACCCACAAGAACACAAAGTTTATTTCATAAGAAGAGACTAGTACAGCTTGTTTTTTAAAGCAATTGTCTTCAAACTACAGGGGCATATGATACATCTTGAAAGGAGAGAAGGGCATGAAGAAGTTAAGAACTGCCAGTTTACAACAAAACTAAAGCTATAAATGAGCCTAACTGCTATCTGCAGATGCAACATTTGCAAAACACAAGGGACAGAAAAGAGGCATTGACACTGAAGGACAGCACTTTTACAATAATGTGAGCTGGCTGTGAGCTGCCAGTGCATTAGAAAACTAGGATTTCTAGAAACCAGTGAAATTAGGACAGTGGAACAGCCATTCGAGAAGAGCAATGAGGGTCTCAATCTGGAGCCTGAGAACTACTGCAGGAATCATACTACACATCTGCTTGCAGTAGCAGAGGACTGGATTCTGCCATCCAGGCTGCCCTGTGACAATCTATTTCCCATGCTTTTGGAACTGAGTGCTCTGAAAAATGCTTCCCTCCCATCACAGTATCATCACAACGCTGAAGGCCTGGAGTCACCGAGCAAACATCTCTCCTGGTGTTTCCTCCCTGCTCTGTTAGGCAGCTTTGGTCTGCAGCATAAATTATTGCTGCTTCTAGGTGTCATTCAGTCCTTACTGAAGGAACACTGGTTTTGAGTAGTGCAGCTTTATTCAGTAACATTTCAGCCCACGATTCAGGGTTATTTGTTGCTGGTCACCATCTCTGATTTTTTCCTCTCCAATATTCAGCAACGACTTCCTCAAGAATGTCAGCAATTCCATTAACAAGGACCAAGAGAACAGAGGTTCCCTCTGCCCTCCCACTGCAGTTGTATTGCTGAATTCTGCCTTTGTTAACTCCCTTCAACCTTAACAGAAGCAACAGATGAAAACTGCAGTTTCTCGAAAACCAGGAAGATTTTTTCCTAAGCCACAAAAAAAAACCCAAAACCAACACAACTAACAAGCAAACCTGAGGCATAGTAGGTTCCAGATGAACCTGATGGAGATTTTTTTTCCCTGTGAGGGTGACAGAGCACTGGAACCAGCTGCCCAGGGAGGTTGGGGAGTTGTCCTCTCTGGAGATGTTCAAGAATCATCTAGATATGTTCCAGTGTGGTCTGCTCTAGGTGATCCTGCTCCGGCAGGGCAGCTGGACGAGGTATCTTTCGAGGTCCCTTCCAGCCCCTGACATTCTATGACTCTATGAAAATCAAAACAAACAAAGAACACAGCAAAAAGGGAAAAAAATAATACAAACCCACTCAAGAAGTTATGCTATAGGCTTATGAGAACAGCAAATCTGTTGTTAGGGAACTCACATATTAAGGTGCTCCAATCTCACTCCTGATCTATGTTGTGTGAACACTACTCAAATTTAAGTGTCCTGCACATTCAGAAAAACCTGATACTAGCTTCATGTTGTTTTACAAGTGCCTTGGGACTACCAAAAACTGACAGGACTGATAGCCCAAACAGTAAAGCTAGGTTATTTCTTGGTTTTTTTGAGGGGAAGGATGCACAGCTCCCCACTGCAGCCAGAATTAGTTGTGGCTCCAAGACAACATTTGGAGGCAATAGGTCCCATAAGAACGGCTTCACAAATCGCACAGAGACAAACAACTGCAGGCTTCACTGAACATGGACTCATATCAGGAGGACAGAGAAAGAATTAGACGGCCTGGCTTTAATAGGGGCAGTGCTACAGTCCCGGAGGAAAAACGGTACCCTTGAACTTGAGCTGAGCAGAAAGCTGGAATGAACAGTGAGGAAGGAAACGCCGTCCAGGAGCCCACAGAGCAACTCCTCCTGAGGCAGTTGTGCACTGCTGATGGCCTCCGGCAGAGGGCAATGGCACTCGCACGTCCCTCTGCTATGCTTGGAAACCTCTCGGAAAGGAGCCTCATATTTCATGCAATCGTAACATCACTCACATCTGCCTCCGAACACAAGCAGATTTAATTCTGCAGGGGTTTAACACTGCTGCTCCTGGTAGACTTCTATTACGTATGTATTTCCTGTACATGCATCTTACCGAGAAGGAAACACCGACTGCTCTTCCCAGATTTGGAATCCTGTTCTCTATCCACAGGATAAACATAATTTCGATTGCTCCAGGACCCTGGGGCTCCGCCAATGAAGTCACAGAACTAAGAATAGGGAGGTCCCCCCAAGAACTAAAGATGATACAGCATTATCCAGCAGATGTTAACAGATTAACATCTGAAGTTACATAAAGAAAAAAACAAGGGGGAGGGACATGACACTATAAATGCCAGACTGCAGAACTCACAATGATACAGCAACTACACCTTCTTAAAAGCACTAACATGCTTTCATTTTACAAAAGACACCCAGGTAACAGACAGAAATCTCCCATTTCTCCTCCTGCTGAAAGTAAACACCATGGCTAGATGCACCTTTTCCCTCTCAGGAGGCTTCACAGCTGCTTATGCTAGCTGAGTAGCAAGAAACCTGCCAAGTTCAAATAATCAAAACACCAAGATACATTCAGCTTCAAACGCATCTCTTCTGGATCACCTCCATCCAACCACCGGGAAACACCTTGCTTTGCTGATAAAAACAGCAATCAAGATAGTACTGGATACTTATTTTCATTCTGAACAGGCTAAAATACGAACATCAGTTTGATTCCAACCTTGTTTCCTCTGCATGCTGTAATTTATGAAGCCAGAATTTGCCTTCATTTCCCAGCTTATTTCTGCAGAAACTCCTACAATTACACTAGAATTCAGTAAGCTGAACATAATACAGGTACCATTCAAAACAGCACACATCCTGGATACTGCACACACAATGTGGCTAAGTAAATCCAAAACTCATCTTTATTTTCTGACAGCGTGTATGCTACCAAAATTATACCCAAGAACAACACAGATGAAGAAGAATTAGCCCAGATTCAGGGTATATTTTCCTTAGAGATCCCAGCACTGGGAAACGTTCAGCAGACAACCTCCAATCCAAGCTAATAAGCACTACAAAAAAATAAGGATTACTTCAGGCTCAGCACTACAGTGGCTGCATTCAGATTCCTTCATCCTGTTGTCACACACAGGCAAATCATCACGGTCTTGTATGCAGGGCAGGGGGGGCAGAAATACCTAAATCCTGTAATAGCAGAGTGTAATGTTTAACAGGTTTCTCTCTTCATTTTGCTTATCCCATCTTCCCACCCAGGCAGCCAACTGCTGCTTCTGTTTGTGAGATGACAGGAAGGAGAAAATAATTAAAACAATCCTCCTATTAGTAACATGCTGAAAACTTGATAAAATTTCTGTTGAGACAGCTATGCATCATTCTTTACACTTAAGTATATTATGGCTTTGGCTGCAAGAGTAAGAATTTGAAATAGCAGACCAAAAAAATATTATGACTGCTTATCTTTGTGTTTACCAACTCTGCCTACTTTCTAAATAACTGCACAATTTACCTTCTTCAACAGGATCTACTCCTCAAACAACACATATTCAAAAGAGCGTTGGTAAAAATCACGGCTTACAAATAGTGTTATAAACACCCTTTAAACCATTTGTTTCACAATTCAGTAACAAATTTATAGCCTAGCAAGAATAAAAATAATCAAAAACCTCAGTGCCTCATTAACACTAAGCATCACTGAAAAAAAAATAGTTCTCAAGTAACTACACAAATTCAGCTGTGAAATAGTTTCAGCAGTACCAACTCCCCTCAGCCACAAAACTTCCCACAAGTTTAGACCATAGCATTCATAAAATAAACCATCAACAGCAAAATTTCAATGCCCATATCGACTGAAACTATTTCATACAGCATTATCTGTTATTATTACAACCAGCACTTTATTGTCCTGCCAAATCTCACTTGAAATAAGAAACTCACAAAACATTATCAGCCTGACTTCTTTACTACCACGATTAATATTTTTGCTATACAGACGTCAATTTTTCAGAGATCTCCAAACTTAGCTCCACTGTGAACAATTAACATATTCCTTCTAAAGCTGAAGCTGAAGGTAGCTCATGAAAATTTGGGTACTGGGACCTATGTAGAACTGACTAGGAACTTACAGAAGGATGAAATATCTGACCTTGGTAAGGGTAAAACTTGGAACACACAGCTCTACTTTCCAGCCTTGCTGTTAGACAACAACGCTGTGTTTGCTGGCCGCGCTGCAGCATCCTGACGGACTGAAAAAAGAAGGTCGATTTTGTACTGTACTCTCCTGAAATCCAAAACCAGGGGGGGGAAAAAAAAAGAGCTGTTTCTGCTTAAATTCCTGACAAACAGTTGCAGCCCTATTAATTCCATCTCCAGTCGTTTAGAAAGCTACAAGTCAGAATCCAGAATTATCAAACCAATTTGAAAGAACTGCTGGGGAGAGATTATTTGTTTTAACTTTGTATTCCGGTATTCATGTTTGCCAGGACTCTTACACCCTTTATGTTAGGGCATTTTCAAGCTCATTTTCTGCTACTACAAATAATTCTGGGAGCAAGAGGTTTATGGAAAAACACCATGCAAATATAGCACAGTCATAATGTGCATAAGAGGGCAAAAAACTTAGCATCACAGAACTGCAATTAAGGCTGAAAAAAAAAAAGACCTTTAAGATCATCAAGTCCCACTCTGACTCTGGTTTTATTTTTAAAGGTGAAAGAAAAATATAGTACATACACAAATACAGCAATTTTAAAGAAATAATCTATCCTAGATTAAAAAGCTTCTCTTAACCATGTAATAGGCTGCTAGCAGCATAAACACACAGTTTTAAAGCAAATTCACAATTTTGCTTTTTATTAAAATGGGGGGGAAAAGTGTCACTACTTCCGACAACAAAACCAATACAAACACTGGTTTAACTATTTCCTTTCCAGATTCCTTTGAGTACTTATGAAGAGTAAAATAAGTGAGCTTTTTACCGCTGCAATTTGGCAAGATAGGAGGATCCTAAAGTGAAACTGAATCCTTTTAAGATATAAGTTGATCTTGTTTATATGAAAAGTAAAGAGAACTGGCACAACATCTATTTTTCATTGCCCTTTTCTCATATACATTGTATTCGTCACCGAAACAGCTGAGTGGAACACAGTGTACCGCACACATTGTGCCTCGTCATGAGCTGACAGCAATTGAAGAGAAAGGTGAAGTAAGTTACAAAACGAAGTATTTTTTTCCCCTGGCCGACTGAGAAGATAAATGATCTTAGTTAAAGAGAAAGGAGATATGGGATTCAAAGGGCTTATTTTATGTTAACTGCATCTCACCAACAAAAACAGAGAAAGCAATTTCCTGGTTTTTGAGTCTACGTGGAATTGCTGCACCAGAGGTGTTGGTACACTCTGCTCTGTGTACCTACCTGGCATTCTCAAGTCTCTCAACAAAACAACCTCTCCCTATTAATTTCCTATTTTAAGGGAGGATTGAGGGTGTGTCCCCCCTCAAAATACAAGGATAAGTAAATACTATTGCTACCCAGGTTGAATAAACATACCTCTGTAGCTAACACCATTTCAAATAGCTTCTGTACCCGACACAAAACATCAGCTCTGCACAGCATATGCCACATACAGCTGACTACTACTCCAACCCTTTCAGTCTTCCACTGACCCTCACTCATTTCAAAGCCATTGCCCTTCTTGTTATTTTAAGGCCATATCTGTTTCTCAACACCAGTCAGTATCTGGAAAGCCTCATCATTTTAGAGGCCAAAAAAAAGGTACTGATTAAGTTAGCACAGAAGAGAAGTGAAAGCATGTGAAGCATCATAAACCAACCCATTTACTAGACCAGACCAGCATAAAACTATGCATTTTATCTTTCCATCCTCCTTCTCATGTTCTGTATTTATAGGACATTAAAATCCTACTACTACTAACAGAATACTCTTCTCTAGCACAACTCCAAAGCAGTTTCAAATAGCTGTGCAGGATCCTCACCATTAGTTACGAAACCACCTCTCCTCCTTTTGACTTATTCTCATTTATCTGCTGTTATTCAACTCCTTAAGGATATTTGAGAGTCATGGTGCTATTAATGGTTATGTAATTCTTAAAAATACATTGAACTTTACGTTTTTAAGCAGTACAATCAGAATATACACAACGAAACACACGGCTACAGGATTTGGGGGGTTTTTTCACCTCTTCTCCAGTTACTTCAAAAATATCTTAGTGATCCAGAATAGCAGTCATCCTTTTTTTTCCCCTAGTTTTTCAGTCCCACAATCTTTAGTAGTGCAGAAGGCCATAAAACAAACGTGAGGTTACAGAATACAGATACCCTTTCTTCTACTGCTTCCTACTGACCCCAGTTGTTTGCAGATGGCCAGCACCCACTGTCTGCAAGCTGAAGGCCACTGATCTAGAACCAAGTATCCCCTTACTGTTTGTTCTGCTATCTGAGAAGTTACATTTAAATGGCATCACGTTCCCCAACTCCAAACAAACTAGTCTTATTTCCTTATAGCCTACTCACAACCATTCTTCCAGAGTTTTCCTTCAAATCCTGTATCCAGAGACAAACAACTACTGAAAACAAGCCACCATCCTTTCAGACACCTCATTTTACAACAGATTCAGACACTGTACTAGTCCTTCATGCTAAAGACTACCCAACCTACCTATAAATAGGCTCAAAGCTTCAGGCTCAGAGAGATTGATAGCTAAACACGATTCTTGCCGTGCTCCCTTGTGTTACCTACATACAGCTGCATCCCCTAAGGCTGCAGATACAGCTATGGCTTGTACAAGACAGCAAAGAGGGAAAGGGGAAAAATATATATAAGAAACACGTGGCATAAACAGCTCCCTTCCGGAGACAAAAATCTCCCTCTGAGAGGCTGAAGTCAGCCACAGACAGGTTGTCAAAGCTCGGTCACTGACAGGCCCTTAGGGAGGCTTAATAAAGTAAAGCCCAAACAGCCGCTCCCCTCAGCAGCACGGTGGGCAGTGGCAGGAGGGTCCCAACCACGTCCCCTCGGGCAGAGGGGCTTCGGAGCCCCTCATCTCGCTCAGGAGCCTGCTCTCCTGCTGCCGTCGGGCCGGGCAGGGCCGAGCCCCGCGGCTTGCCGGGGCAGAGGCAGGCGAGGGCCGGGGGGCGGCGCGAGGCAGGGCCGCGTGACCGCCGGCACGTGGCCCCGACCATAACAAACAGGCGGGTGGGCGGGAGCCGGCCGCGCTCGCGCCCCGCCAAGGGCGGGCGGGGAGACGGAGGGGGGCGAGGAGGAGGAGACGGCGGGGGAGAGGGGGGGGGGCGGGCGGCGCGGCGATTGGCTGCCGGGCCGCGCGGGGCGTGGCCATCGCTCCCGCCGCCGCGGTGCAGTGCCGAAGGTGCGCCAGGCGGGGGCCGCTGTGCGAGCCGAGGGGTCGCCCGCCCTCAGCTAGGCGGCGAGCCCCGAGAAGCTATCCTCAGGAGGCGGCATGGCGCTGCACACCCAGTTGGCTCCAGATACGGTCGGTCCCCGGAGTCTTCACACCCGGCTCCCACCGAGGGATCAGACCCTCCCCGCCATAGCCGCCTGGCCCTCAAACCGGCCTCCTCCACCCTCACACCCGGCTCCTGCCGCGAGGCCAGGCGTCCGTACTAACCCCCCAGTAAGGGCCCTGAGCCTCACACTTGACCACCCGCTATAGCCCCCGGCCCTGCCCATCACACCTACCTCCACCCTCACACTTGGCTCCCACCGACCTCTTGCTGCTCTCACATTAGGCTCTCGCCATACAGCCAGACCCTCACATCCATCTCCCACTATGGTCCCCAGCCCTCAAAACTGGCTCCCACCACGTGGCCAGGCCCCTCACATCGATCTCCTACGGCTTCTGAGCCATCACATCCGACTCCTGACATAGGGTCAGAACCTTACAGCAACCTCCTGCCGCGGGGCTGGGCCTCCATACCGACCTCCTGCCGCCTTCACGCCTGACTCCCGTGGACATGGACCCTCACGCTGACCTCCTGCCGCGACGTGTGGTCTACGCATTGACCTTCTGCGGGGTCCCTGTCCCTCACAACTCTCGCCCTCGCACTCGCTGCCCACTGCGACAACGAGCTCGCATGCCCAGCTCCACCACGGCCCCACGCCCTCACACCCGCTGCTGTCCAAGGCCCGCACCCGTCAAAGACACCGACCACCTCGCCCGGAGTTCTGCAGGCCGCGGGCTACCCCCAACTTCGAGCTGCACCATACAGTAAGCGCCTCAGACCGCGGTACTCATCCGCTCTGTCCCACCTGATCCCAGATCCCACTTCCCCACAGCCTGCTCCCTGGTCCTGGCAGCGCCTCGCCGCTCCCCATCAGGAACCTCCCGTCGCCTTTCCCCGGGGCGGGAGGAAGCTCTACAACGTTCTCTTTCGCCTTAGCCTCTTTCTGCTCATACACCCACCTGTGGGGCGGCAGGCCATGCCCGCTGTCCGCTCGCCGGCCGGCCCGCTTCGATCAACTAGCGCTCGCTAGCACCAGGAGCGGAGCATGCGGAGGGCTGGAGCGGGGTGGGGGGGTGAGAAGTGCTAAATATACTCGTTGCCGGCGGCACCGCCTGTGTCACGGACCCGGGCTGGCGAGCGGCGGCGCGGCGCGGCCCGGCCCTCCCCGCCTTCACCCAACCCCCCCGCGGCCGCATCTTGTTTTCTCCATACGCACTTGGAAATGCCGACCGGGTGTCGTCCCCCCACGGCCGGGGGGTTATTTGAGGGGGACTGTTGTCATTTTCGCGCTATTCGGGATACCCACGCAGCGAGGAAAACAGAACGGCGCAGTCCGGTCCTTCCCCGCCCCCGCCTGCCACCCCCGAGCAGGGGCTCGGCTGTCACTTGGCTCCGTCGCGGAAGACACCCCCTACCTCCCCATGTCGCGACAGTGGCCCGCGCACCTGCCGTTCACGGTCCTCCCTCTACAGTTGCCATCTCCTACCAGTGGCGTGGGGAGGTGTAGGGCATGCCTACCTCTCCCTCCAAGGGGGGGAAAGGAGAGCGGTGGCGGCGCAGCCCCTACGAAGCGGCCGGCCGAAGGCTCGTCGCTGGCACCCAGGTGCGTGGGGGGAGCTCCGCGGGTGGGGTGCGGGGGTAGGCGCGGGGAAGAGAGGGGGCGATAGGAGGCAGGATGGAGCGAGGCTCCTTCCTTTGCTTCCCCCCCTAGTCCTGTCCTCCCCCCCTTCCCCCCCCCCTCGCCGCTTGTGTTTACCTCAAGTTTGAATTTTATCTGCGCAACATGAGCTGGAATGCGGACATGGAGGGCGGGAGGGCGCGCACACGCCCGCCGCTCCGTGGGGACACGCTGCGCCCCGGGCCCCTCACACCCCCCCGACATCGCACCCTCACCCCGCTCCTCCTCACCCCGCCGCCGCGTAAACATGGCGCACTCGCTCGCCCCGCCAAACCCCGCGCCATCCCGAGCAGCCCCCATGCCCAAGTCCCGCCGGTAACTTACCTCCAAGAGCGGTCGCTACTCCGCCGGCTTCTCCTCCTCCCCGGGGGAGGGTGCCACACGCAGCCCCATCAGCGGGGGTTGCCACATCTGCCGAGCTTCCACCGAGCTCCCAGGCGCTGAGACAGGTGCAGGCAGCGCGGAGAGGAGCTGCGGGGCGGGCCGGAGTCGGGGCAAGGGCGGGCCGGGGCGGGGGGCACGGCTGCCCCGCCGCCTCCTCCTCCTCCCAGCCGCCCCGGGCTCCCCTAATGCTTCCCTCCCCACTATGTTGTTTCATTATATCATGTCCATCATGTGACACCCGGAGGCCTCTCTATGGAAACTTAAAGGGGACTTTCACGTGACGACAACGACACTGCCGCCGGACCCGCTAGTACCCCTCGGCCGAGCCTGGGGGCTGCCAGCTCCCCTGCCATCCGCCGCAGAGCCCGCTGCCCTCCTACGGGGGGCTTACCCTCTCACACCTACTATGCTCGGGTTTGCAAGTCAAAGCAAGTTTCCGCGCTTGCTTGTGCCATTATTATTAATTAGGGTTGCTTTGGGTTTGGTTTTTTTTTTCCTCTCTGCGCCACCTCCGCTTCTGATCGCGAAGAAAAATAACCACCCTCTGCGCTCCCGTCCGAGCACCTCGCAGAGTGCGGATGGCCCTTGGTCCTGGAGGGATGCATGATCCGGTGCTCTTTTACGCGCACGGTGGGTCTCCAGTGCTGGAAGCATCACCAAAAAAAACCCAAAAAACAAAAAACCAAACAACCAAAAACAGAAAAAAAATCTAACCAAGCAACAAACAAAACCCCCAACCAAACAAAAAGAAGCAACCAAAAAAATTGCTTATGTCAGACTGAGGAGGCTGAATGAAACAAAACAAACTTGTGTCAGACAAGATGTGAGCGATGCCGTCGGTGTGGCTGAGCCGGGTGGTCGCGGACACGGGTTTTAGCTGTGCCGTGGGTAAGGCAGACTTGTCATACCGTCGATTTTCTCCAGCAGGTTGTAGTACAGAGATGCTGGAAGGAGCCGTTTCTGGGGATGTACGCTTGCCACTGCAATAATACCAACCGCGCATGAGAACAGCCACCCCTCAGTGAAGGGAAAAGGAAAGGTGAAGACACGTTCCGTCATTGGAGGAGACCTGGGTCCCCCACTCAGCCGCTCCCCAGCCTCCCGCCTGCGGCCAGGGGTGAGGGCAGGCCGGGCGGGCGGGCAGCGCCGCGTTCCTCAGGCTGCTGTTCTGCCTCCGGTGCTGAAGCGGTTTTTTTTTTCCCAGCTCTCCTCCTGCCCCCAGGATTTGGGATGACGGAAACAAAGCCCACCTGCGCCACGGTCCCACCGCCGAACTTCTGATCACCTGGCGCTGTACAAGGGCCTCTCAGATTGTTTTCCATGGAAGATAGCCCACAGTTCTCACAGGAGCTCCCCAAATTCTGCACCAGTGGCACAGCAGTATTGGTGATTAAGTGCAAGGTTTAAGAGGGTAGCTTGAAAAGGTATATGGCTTTTCTGTTGAAAACCAAAGGAGGAAAAGCATGCCTCGTTCCTTTCTTATACTGGAAATCACAGCCCCTCAGCAGATTAGTATATGACCCATAGATGAAATAAATTCTAAGTTTGGCATTTAGTTTTGTCAGTGTCTCATGGAGTTTTCTTGAATAGAGGCATGTAAGTGACCTCTTTCCCAGGTATGGGATTGATGCTGGTGCCCGGAACATATCCCGTCAGCCATGGCAGGGGACTGCAGCCACCAGGTCCAGCAGCACAGGCCCATTTCTGGCTATGATGGCAGATAACCTCCCTTTACTCTCCCATTAATGCTTTAGGAGTTAAACACTTTGGAGCACTCATTCCCCAGAGCCTGTGCAATGAGCTCTCTGTGTAACAGATCCACGTTTCAGATTCCTCTACCATTATTTTTCATTTTTGTAAAGAGTTTTGTAGAAATTGTTAACATTTTTTAGCTGAAACAGGTTAACTGAGTGAGGAGCAGTTCATCCTCCTTTCCTTCCTTCTTCTCAGAATCCTCCCTCTATCCACTCTATGCTTTGTCTTTATCCATCCCTTCTCACCTGATTTTGGGACGATTTCTATCTCTGAGCTCCTTTCTGCCATTTTACCCAGGGTGACCCACTGCCATGGAGCCTAGCTCAAGCATGCCTCTCTTTCCATCTCCCTAGAGCTTATTTCTCTCCCTCATAAGCCTCTTTCTATTTCTTATTCCCTTTTCCATATCAGCCTTAAAGGAGAATGAGGCTGGAGCTGGAATATAGAAGTCATCATCTAGAAGTACTGCTAGAACTGATCTGTTTTATGCTGCTGCTATTTCTTCTGCTGCCGTTCTGCTGTGTCATGGGAAGAGAGTTACCTCGCCATGCCAGCCCTGGGAAGCGGCACCTC
Organism: Pogoniulus pusillus; assembly: GCF_015220805.1. Classification (NCBI taxonomy): domain Eukaryota; kingdom Metazoa; phylum Chordata; class Aves; order Piciformes; family Lybiidae; genus Pogoniulus; species Pogoniulus pusillus. Next base: position 43,980,282 of record NC_087267.1, read on the forward strand.
AGGCAGAGCCGCTCTCTGCAAGCCTGAGTTGTTCTTTGCAGAGCTGAAAGGGAAGTCTGCCTGGCTCAGGGTTTAGTCTGTACGGAGAAGACATCACCCCCTTTCTCGGGCTCTGACAGAGAGATCAGTGTCAGGAGATTTACAGGAGGCAGAGTGGCAGCAGCAGCAGTGACAGCACATCAGCACACAGCCTTATTTAATTTCGTCAAGCCAAGATGCTTTAGGTTACAGCCAAGCAGAAAAGCAAAATTATGTATTTCCTGTTAAAAAAAAGGGGTGCTTTTTCCCAAATTTGCTTTAAATTCTTGCAATGAGGTCTTGCACTAAGAAAGAACAAGGATTGCTTCTCTTAAAGAATATTGTTAATTATAAAATCTTGATGATCTTTGCTCCTTCCACCTGAGCCTATTTCCTTCAAAAACTTGCTTTCAAAAATAAGAGGTGTCAAGAAGACTCCTCTCCCCTCTCCCAAGCCAATGTTCCTTGGAAAGGCCTGAAGAAGCCCGAGGCTGTGTCTACCTGTGAATGGAAACAGTTTGACTAAACACCAACGTGCAGGTACACATGCACATTCACGCTCACCCACAGGATTTAAAGCAGCCTATTGAAGCAGACGTATAGGAAAATCCTTCATCATGTGACAGGCTTTAATATCTGTCTTAAAATTAATCCCCAACCGATGGACTCTGCGTTGTGGCAGATCACAGGAGTCTCAGTAGCTGGGGTTCTCTGCAGGTTTTTCAGACTGCCAAATAAAATCCCCTATTTGCTCTTGGATTGATTTGTGTTTTCATAAGGAAATGCTTGGCTTGTGAAAGCAAGTGAGGAAACTTGTGAGGGTTTCAGTCTTGTTTTTACACAGTGGTAAAAAAGACCTTTGTCATGGGATCAGGATAAAATCTGATGCTGTTCCTCAAGGAAATGGTTAAAGGGCCTGGCAGAATTCTTCAGTTTCTCTGTCAGAAGCACCAGCTTTTATCAGATCTTGAGCTTTGGAGGTAGTCCTGCTCACTTGTGAATGTTGTCTTAGCTTCTTTTTTTCTTTATTTTTGTCACTGGAACCAAATCTTTTTGTTTCACTTCTCTTTCTAATTCATTTCACTCTTTAGCTCCCATGTGTTACAAAGTGCAGTTTCATTTAGACTCTCTCCAGAAGAAAGCCTGGTTCCAGAAAGTGATTTGCTATTTTCTTTGCCACTCACACAACACCATAACTACTCAAGCAGATCGAGTTATAAACAATGCTGACAGGACCCCCCCTAAACCAAACCCAGACTGCGAAATTGAGACAAATAGACCAGAGAACCCAAAATATTCTTATTTCTAGAACTGGGCTGCTGTCAAAACTGGGGTAAAATAATGCTTTGTTTATGTGTCAAGCAGAGTGTTTGTTGATCGAGTTTCTAAGGTGATGTAGCAGGAAATACTGATCTTAGGAGAAATGACGTGAACAAAACAAGAAACTCTAATTCAGCAGTTATTTTTCAACTGATAGAAGGGGAAAAATATATTCTAAAAGCAATGTAAGGTTTTCATTAAGCTTTTCTTCTCCCTTGCCAGCAAATACAAAAGCAGCCTCTCACCTGCTCTGCTTCTGTATGGAGCTATTTGCAAGAGCAGAACTAAATCATTTATCAGAAGGAACATTTCCATTGCCTGCAAATACCTACCCTGGCTGCCGTTTCTACGTCATGTCGTGGATGAGACTGATGCTTAAGCAAGGTTTTAATGTACCTGCATTTTCGCCAGACTGGTGCCAGGCATGCTGAGTCATTTTCCCTGTTCCTATTCTGCAGTCGGCTGCTTGCACACTTTCCCCTGTTATTTGTGTGGGTCGTAAGCTCAGCAACAGATGAGAATAACTGCTGATATCTCTTCAGGCTGCCTCCCTAAGGAAATAATGATTGTGCTGCGCTGCTTTTCTGTTCACGTACATGTTCACGCCCCTCTCCCAAAAGCTTCTGAACCCATTAATGAATTTTTTATTAATTTGGAGAAAGCAGATATTTCAAAGACAGTTATGTTCCTGCAAGTTGTGCACGGGCAGGAGGGAAAGACTTGGAAGCAGAACTCAGCCATAACACATCAGGGCTGGCAGCTTTCTTCCAACAACCAAATCCATACATACCAACCAGATATCTATAGGTAGCCACAGCAATGCTGTATCCTGCCTCGTACAGCTTTCACTAGCTGATGTCGTGCAGAAACTGAGGAACCAGGATACCTGAGGGAACAAGCTGTTTTTCAGGCAAAACAGTGGAGAAGTTTGAGGAGTATCACCATATGCAAGGGAAAAGTTGGTGCCAACCATGGCAGAGGAGCCACATTGGGCTGTTCTTAGAACTGATACAGCTGGTCACACTAATGATCCATTGAGCACTAAACCTGTAGGAAAAGATTCCCTGTCTACATCTCTTTCAAACATGGTCTGTAGAGGTGTTACTACTAAGATATCTACAATTCCAAATGAAAAGCAGCCTTGACTACAGACTTGAGCCTGCTGTGTCCTATAAACCCACTTCTCATGTACCTCACTGTTGCTGATGTTCGAAGCTGACTTTTGCTTGAGAATAGCCAAGCCTGGGGTGTCTCCCCATGGGCAGGAAGTTACTAACTGTGCTGGACCCCTTTTGACAGTCTAGCTGAGATTGTGGCATAGGAGAACACTAGCTTGGCATCTCCACCTCCGCATGTGCTGGGAGTCAAACCCAGTGATGATGGTCAGGTCAGGACCAGAGGATCAGACCTGATCTTACCTGCAAGCAATGTCTTAATTTGTATGTTCTTTCTGTACCAGTGGCACCTTGCTTGGACCAGCCACTGCAGGACAGGCACCCTAATGCTGCACACAGCATACACTTTCATCTCCATTGCAATTAGTCTGATACAAAAAGCAGCTTTAGCCTGACAATCTGCAAATTAAAAAAACCCTGTGTCTTCATATGCATAGACTGGATGTACAGAGTATGTATTGTGTGTCACCTCCCTTATGTCCCATATTTGTCACAAATGGCATCTGCTCCAGCAATACTGCACAGTCCAAATGGACTCCTGGAGACACAGGGCTGTTTTGATACTGACATTCTTTTAAACTAAGGTGTTAGTTCTTCTACCATGATGTGCTCTCTGTGGAACTCCTCTGGAAGGAAGACTTTAACACAGAAGATTCACCAGCCTCTGATGATTAATCTATAAAATTAGAACCAGTTTCTCTACCAAGGAGCACATTATTAAGTCTATTACAGCTGCTCGACACCAACTGAGATCAGGGGCCTCGTTTTCCTGGATACTATGTAACCATACCCTAGGAGATAACCTCTGCCTTGAAGGGCTTACAAAGTGAAAAGACAAAAGAGTGAGCAATAGAACTCTCAGGCAGAGCAAATAGGATGACCTTTTGCAAATGTCAAGTTAATACCATTATCTGGAAGTAGAAAGGGTTTATCAGAAGGGCTGATGGGTCAACAGGGGTGGGAGATGCTCAGCGTTGTGGGGTGAGATGGAGTAAAAGCCATGGCAGAAGCTGCATGGTATGAGATTGAAAGGAAGTGCATGCAGAGCATCACACAGTCAGTCAACACACTCAGGAAAAGAGTCTGATAGCCCTACCCACAGCTCACAGTGTGACCAGCTCCTACCTGTAACTTCTTGCCCAAAGCCAGGCAGCCTGGAGAGGGGAGATAGTGAAGGCAGGGAGTGGACAGCATGGTTCCTCCTACATGCTGTTCTACACAGGCAGCTGGAGGTGTGATAGCTCTGTTTTGGGGGTTGTTTCTCTCTGTGGCTCAGCCTCCTGCAGCTGTGTTTCTTGCAGCTGAGCCTCAGGGCTGGAGTGAGATGTAGTTCAGTGCTCTAAGTCCAGGGCAGCACATAATTGAATATTAACAGGAACAGCTCCAGGAGCTACTGGGACTCAGGAAGTCACAATTCCTTCCCTGCCACTCCTTCGTCTCAGTGGGAGGTGGTTGCTGGAGGCCTTAATGGATGTGAGACGTAATATGCTTCCCTCACATTAGCTCTGGTTTGCAAACCAAGGCTTTAACCACATCCTACCCTCTCTGATCATTTCCTCATGCACCTTTTCAGCAAGATGTGAAATGCACTAGCTACAGCCACCCTAGCATCCCACAGCTGTCTGAGTGGAGCAGAGCAGAGACCTCACACCTTGTATCTCCAGGGAACAAAGGGGGTCTCACCTTCAAGGCTCATAAAAATTTGGCAAATACATGTTGTTGAACTCTTTGCCTCTGTTTCATGCTTTTGAGAACAGGAGTGACTTATTCATAGAATGGAGATGCTATGAGCATCACAGAAGGTCTAGAAAGTGATTTTCAAGTTGAAAATCTTTGATATCATGCCTTTAGTAAATATTCAAGTTAAAATGCAGCAACAAATTCGTAGGTAGTATTGAGTCAGTGGCAAAGCAAGCCAACAGGATTCTGAGCTGCACCACAAGGGCATCACCAGCAGAGATAAAGAAGACATTACCTCGCTCTGTTCAGAGATTGTCAGGCCACACCTGGAATACTCAGTTCAGTTTTGGTCCCTGTTTTATAAGCGAGATGTGGACAAGCTGGAGAGGATGCAGCAAAGGACCACAAAAATGATTCAAGGACTGGTAAACTGCCAGATGAGAAAAGGCTGAAAGAAAAGGGTTTGTTCAGCCTAGAGAAAAGAAGGCTCAGGGGAGACCTTATCACCATGTCCCAGTATTTAAAGGATGGTTACAAAGAAGATGGAAACTCCCTTTCTAAAAGGAAATACATGGAGAAGATGGCATGTAATGGGCACAAGTTACTCCTGGTGAGATTCCAGCTGGACACAAGAGGAAAAACTTTCACAAGGACAATCAGCCATTGAAGCAATCTCCTCAGGGCAGCTGAAGATTCCCCAACACTGGACATGTTTAAGATTTGTCTGGTCAGGGTGCTGAGCCATGTTTAGACAGTCTTTTTACCAAGAAAGCTTGGACCATATGATTCCTGAGGACCCTTCCAACCTGGTATTCTATGGTTCTGTGGCTATCCATGCTGCCTATCAAATCTATTTACAACTGACCAGTGCTCACTTGCTCCCTCTCCAAAAGTGTGGATGGACATCATTCCCTCCCTGAGACTGTGCTGCAGATCTACTTTGCAGTTCAGCTGATGGTCATGTTACTTGCACAGGATAGTGTTTTACAAGAGGAGGTGGGTGGGAAGAGCTGCGGAGAAATGGCTGAGGTGGAAGCTTGGGTTAGCTGTGGCCTGATGCCCAGGATCACTGGGCTCCTCCTAAAGCAGAGGTGGGTAAAGGGCCTGTGTTCCACTCAGTCACCCCTGCCCAGCCTGGGCTTGGAGTCAGGCCTTGGGCCTCGGTACACAAAACAACAGTGAAGGAACTTGGCGATGCAGTCCATGCCCATGGCAAGGGGTTTGGAACTCCTGGATGATCTTTAAGGTCCTCTCAGCCCAAACCATCCTGTAATTCTATGATTCTGTGATCTGAGAGTGAAGATGCTTGTTCTGTTCCAGTAACACCTGGTTGAATAAGGCCTTGGGCAGCCAAGTCTAGTTGAGAGGTGTCCCTGACTATGGCAGGGAGGTTGGAGCAGATGATCTCTGTGGTCCCTTCCTACCTGAGTCATTCAGTGATTCTGTGAAGGAAGATGCCTGTAGAAACCTGCCCATGCCATCTGATCATTCAACACTTGGTGCTTGTTTAAGATGGGAGAAGGGAACAATTTCAGGATACCAGAAAATTCCCCAAGACTGTAAGGGCTATGCTGAGGAACAGTCAAAATTTTAAAAATCCATCTTCTTCTCCTTGTTTTACTCTTCCTTCTCACTTTAAAATTCACAGTGTCCTTGACTTTGACCCTTAAGGTCCACCAGCATTTGTTCCTTACATGACCCCTTTATTTTTTTTAAACTTTTCTCAATTCTTTTTTTCTCTTTAGTTGATATAGAACAGACTCTGCCATGAGACTGTTTCTGTTTTTTGTTTGACTTCTGTCTTCCTTTATCTCTACCTAGAGACATCCAGGAGATTGTCTCATACTCTTTCTAGAGTTCAGACAAAATATATTCCTTTCAGATAGCCTGCAAACTCCATCCTTCTTCCCCATCACCTGCCCTTCTTGAGCAACAGCTCTGGCAAATTTTATCTATTATTAATTTATTTGCAAATCAGGGTGCCTTGCTGGACAAAAATGAGAAACACTCTATTTCCTTTGCCATGCAAGTTTTTGCACTCCACCACACTCACTAACTTTTTCTAGCTCTTGAAAGTGAGGACCACAGCATCACATTCATTCTCCTGTCAAGCACATGCTGTCTGAGGGACATCCACAGAAAAGGAGACTCTTCATTCCACTTATTTAGAGCTACACTGATACATTAGAAGAGAAAATTGATGTGACCCCAGGCTGAGAGATCCTGGGCTGTTTAGCCTGGAGCAGACTGAGAGGGAATCTTATCAATGCTGATGAGTATCTAAAGGACAGGAGTCAAGAGAATGGGGTCAGACTCTTTCCAGTGGTACCCAGTGACAGAACAAGAGGTAATGGGCACAAACTGGAACACAGACAGTTCCATCTGAATGTGAGGAAAAAAATCTTTCCTTTGAGGGTGACACAGCACTGGAACAGGCTGCCCAGAAAGGTTGTGGAGTCTCCTTCTTTGGAGAGATTCCAAACCCACTTGGACACGTTCCTGTGCAATCTGCTCCAGGTGACCCTGCTTTAGCAGAGGGTTGTGGAAACTCCAGAGGTCCCTTCTAACTTCTACCTGTTTGTGAGTCTATCAAACAATACACAGGAGGAAGGATTGATTTTGTTATTGGTTGGTGAAAACTTCATGCTTCATTTGGGATCACTGACTTCCTCCTGCTGTTGGGGGGTTAATTAACACCAACAGTGTGTTTGAAGCTGTGCTAAAGCACAAACAGAAGATTTGCATCGGTATTTTGCATTCTGAGCAGGCACAGGAAAGATGGAAACACTGCCACACCTAGAGAAGACATGCCAGGAAAGAGAGAACTGGAGAGAGATAGTGAATTCCCCACAGTCCCCTGAGCAGTCTCCAACCATCCTGAGGGATGCTGATCGACTTCCAGTGTGGAAGACTTGAGAGTTAATTTAGGAAAGTTAATTTTAATTCAAAGACATTTGCTTTGAATTAGAAAGTTTTTATGTTTGATTTGTGGGTTTTTCTTCTTTCCCAGATATCCAGTAAGAATAATCTCTACAAGAAATCACGCCAATTTAGTTCTGTTGTACCCAGGACAACTGTCAATATCCTTTCTGTAAGTCTGCTGTCTTAGAAAATAGTTTTCTTCTTGTCTTCTTGTCTTTTTTTTTCCCTTCTGGGAAGTTTTTTGAACCATTTATAGTCCTCACTGCTTTCCTCTCATTCCCCTACAAATGCTCCCCATCTTTCTTCTGCCAGCATCCTAGTCCAGCATCCAAACCCACATCTGATATTCCAACTGAGCTCTCATTGGAGTGGAATAATTGTTTCTGATGTTTCATCTCTTACACTGCTGTTCCTATGCTCCAAGATTAGATTTGCTTTATTCTACAACAGCTGTGGACTCTTCGGTGTCTTGTTCATGGCCCTTTTTCCTTTGAATGGTTTCTTGACCAGATTTGCCACTTTGCATTGGCATATTTGCTTGCTTATGACCTTTCTGAACCAAATCTGGTTGATTTTATGCTAGTACTCAAATTTCCCAGCAACATTTTGGAACACATCCTCCAGAGTAATTATATATTCTTTACTTTGTCATCCAAATAACTAAGGAAAATATTAGAATCGGGTCCAGGGGCGAACCCTGTGGGAGCCCACTTGGAAAGCCCTCTAAATTAGAAGGAAAAGAAATAGTAATTCTTGTGTGAATACATTTTTTTTTCTGTCAAGTATGCCTTATGATGACTTCACAGAGATCAGAGTTCCCCATCAGCTTATGGAAATGTCATGTGAATGGGTGTTAAAAGCCCTGCTTATTTCAAAATATCTGACATGCAGTCCCTCTTGCTTCTTCTGTAACACAGTTGTTGAGTTCAAAGATGGAAATTAGATGGTTTTAACATCACTCATTTGTGACAAATCCAGTCTGGTTGATTGTGTATTTCTATTATCAGCCAAGTACTTATAACCAATTGATTAACAGTTTATTGTATGATTTCTCTGCTTTGCATGCTACACTAACTGCTATATAGTTCCTTAAGTCCTTCTTCCTCCCCCCCCCCCCCCCCCCCCCCCCCCCCCCCCCCGTCAAGATGGGCACTGTTTGCCCTTCTTTCCTGCTCTGGGATCTCCTCTGTTCTCCATGAGCTCTCCTGGATAATTACTAATGAGTCAGAGATCGCTCTGGCTAGTGCCTGAAGTGCTCTAGGGGGAACATCATCCAGTCCTGCTGACTTGAATCAGCCAAACTTCTTTGCATTAGTTTAACTGTTTCTTTTGCTATTTTGGGTTGCTTTATGCCATTGGTAAATGTGGATATGTTATGATGATAAACATCAGTTTATCTTTTTCTTTCCCTCTCCTTCTTCTAATGGCTAAAGCTTAACAAAAAAATGAATGGGCCAGTCTATTCTCTGTTACTGTTTCTGTTCTCTCATTTTTGGTTAATTCAGTTAGGTGCAGCTGCTGTTATCTTCCTATTCTTTCTGATACCTTTACAGAGCATTATTTTGTCACTCTCCATATCCCTTCCTAATTGAAACTCATTTTGTCCCTAGCCCTTTTCATTTGAGTTCTCCATAGTCTGTCTCCTCTACAGACACTATTTTCCTGGTCTTGTTTCTAGGCCTTGTACAGCATAATGTCCATTCTCTTTTTAATGCTCCCCTCACTCCTTCCTTTCTTCAGAGGAAGATGCTCCCTCATTTTGTTACCTCCTTCAATATAATTAACCTTCACCTTCCTATTCTCAGTGACTTCTTCCCCATTAGTCAGTCCAATCTCAGAGAGCAACAATTTCCTCCTCCCACAAGAACTTTGCTCCACCATTTGAACTTTCATTGCCAGCCTCCTCCAAACATAGCTTCAAGCCCTTCTGCAGGGCTTGCAAGGCAGTAATTGTGCAGTCCCTCCTTACAGAGCCAGATAGGAAACCATTATTTATTTTGCTCTGTTATTGCAGATCTAATTAATAATCCATTTATGTCTTAGGCTCATCCTCCCCTCTCAATATTCCAGTCCTTGCCCCAACTTTTACTTCCAGCCAGAAGGGTGAAAACTCTGAAGCTCTTTTCAGGGAAGTAAATTAATAGGATGGTCCCAGTAAGCCTTACAGAGGTCACCTGCATGCTGAGGCACCCCTCTCCAGCTCGATGGGAGACTGAGCAGGCATTTATGAAAGGCAATTAAGAGGTCTGAGTGCATTGAAACATTCCTTTACCCTTCAAGATTTATAGTGCCCAGCACACAGGTGGCATTTTTTTTTCCACCAAAAATTGTGTTGTTATCTTTTAGAAAATCAGAAAACAAACCCAGGCCTATATGAAAGGTATTAAATTAAATTCCCAGCATTTTGGGTCACTGTACTTCATAACATGATGACATCTCTGAACAACAAAGAACATGAACCTGCAAGTTCACATAAGCAGCAGACTTGCAATTTCACCTACACCCACCTACCTCCTCTTTCTTTTAACTAGACACAAGTGACTCTTGTTCAGCACTGTCCTTAGGCTCTCCAGACTCACTAGCACTCCACTGAGCAGGTTCAAGTCGTTAGGTAGCATTTAAGCCAGATGCATACAACTGTCAACCTCATTTTTGGCAAACAGTAATTAAGAAGCTCTCACTATCTGAGCAGTCTGCTCCACATAAGTGGGGCTATTGGTGAGCTTGAGCATTTTGTCATGTGAGAGCCAGCATGAACCTGCAGTACTGAGCCCATGGATACCACTTGGTGGTATCTACAAAAGCAAAAATTATTCAGGTTTAGGACTTTCTGGTAGTGATTCTACCCAGAGGAGGTTATTGAGAAGATAACAGCAAATATTTCCTGGAGGAGCACAGTGATAGAACAAGAAAGGAGGGACTATTTACAAAGGCATGTAGTGACGGAGCAAGGAGCAATGGCTTGAAACTAGAGAAGGGTAGATTTAGGCTGGACATTTGGAAGAAGCTCTTTACTATGATGGTGGTTGAACACTGGAACTGGTTGCCTGGGGAGGTGGTGGAGGGCCCCATCCCTGGAGACATTCAAGGTCAGGCTTGATAGAGCAAACCACTGTAGCTGGAGGTGTCCCTGAAGAGTGCAGTGGGGTTGAACTAGATGACCTTTAAAGGTCACTCTGACCCAATGCCTTCTATGATTCAAGAGGCAGTCAGTGCAAGCTGCTGCAGAGGACATTACAACTAGATATTAGGGAGATCAGAAAACTTAAAGTGAAAGTGGTCAACTACTGAAACAAAAGACCAGAAGAGCTTTACAGATCTCCATCCTTGCAAAACACAGCTAGGCAAGACTAAGCAATCTGACTGGAGGCTGAGATTAGCCCTGCTGTGAGAAGAGCAGTCTGGAGATCTCTCAAGGTCTTTCCCTCCCCAGATCATTCTGTGAGACTGCAGACCCGTTCAGATGTCTCCAGGGTGGTTCTATTGCTGTCCTGTATGTTGCAGCTGATTGCCAATAAGATTACTAGACTTGCCCAAGTGTTTTGATTCAGTGGGCACAGATTTCTCCACATCAAACAATGGTTTCAATTGGAAGGGACCTCAAAGATCATCTAATTCCAACCCTCCTGCCCTGGGTAGAGACACCTTCTACTAGACCAGGTTGCTTAAAGCCCCATCTAACCTGACTTTGGACACTTCCAGGTTTGGAGCCTCCACACTATGTCTGCGCAACCTGTTCCAGCATCTCACCACCCTCGTGGTGAAGAAGTTCTTCCTAACATCTAATCTAAATGCAGCTTTTTTCAGTTTGAAGCCATGGCCCCTCATCCTGAGGCTACATGCCTTTGTTACTACAGCTCTCTCTTCACAGAGAGAGTGATTTCCCATTGGAATGGGCTGCCCAGGGAGGTGGTGGAGGCACCATCCCTGGAGGTCCTCAAGAAAAGACTGAATGAGGAATTTAATGCCATGGTCTAGTTGATTGGATAGGGCTGGGTGCTAGGTTGGACTGGATGATCTTGGAGGTCTCTTCCAACCTGGTTGATTCTATGATTCTATGATTCTCTCCTGTAAACCCCTTTCATACTGGAAAGCTGCTATAAGGTCTCCCCCTGGATCTTTCTGTTCTCAGGGACTCAACAGCTCAACTTTCCCAGCCTGCTTTCATAAGACAAATGCTCCAGCTCTCTGATAATTTTTGAGGCCTTCTCTGCACGCACTCCTACAGGTCCATTTCCTTCTTGTATTGGAGGCTCTAGAGCTGTATCCAAAACTGCAGGTGGGGTCTCATGAGAGGAGGGGCAGAATCACCTTCCTCAACCTGCTGCCCACACTGCTTTGGATGCAGCCCAGGACATGGTTTGTTTCTGATCTCTACAACTACCTAAAAGGAGGTTGTAGTGAGGTTGGAGCTGGTCTCTTCTCCCGGATTACTAATGATAGGACAAGAGGAAATGGCCTCAAGTTGCATCAGGGGAGGTTCAGGTTGGATGTTGGGAGGAATTCTTTACTGAGCGGGTGGCCAGGCACTGAAACAGGCTGCCCAGGGAGGTGGTGGAGTCACCATCCCTGAAGGTGTTTAAAAGGAGAGTGGATGTGGTGCTTGAGGCTGTGGTCTAGTGATGAAGGATGCTGGGATGAAGGTTGGACTGGCTGATCCTGGTGGTCCTTTCCAACCATAGTGATTCATAGTGATTAGATGTTGTGCTGAAGGATTTGGTTTAGTCAAGGACTTGTCAGTGTGAAACTAATGCTTGGACTCGATGAGCTTGAAGGGCTTTTCCAAACTAAAAAATGCTGTGATCTGTGAGTGCAAATTGTTGGCTTATGTAGTGCTTCTACTCAACTAGCACTCAAGACCTTTTCCTCAGGACTGTTCTCTATCCATCTCCTGCCCAGCCTGGATTTGTGCTTGGAATTACTCTGACCTAAGTGTAGGACCTGAGTTTGTATGGCTACTCTGTGCAGAACCCAGAAGTCTTCTTCTCATATAATAGGAAATTCCCAGGTTATTATGAATTCATGAGTTTAACACTGATCCCAAACAGTATAAAAAAACAATCTTATAGAGGCTCTGATCAGTAATGAATTAAAGGATGCCAAGCTGATTGATATGCCCAAGCAGCTTTATGGAAAGCCTGTCATGTCAAACAAATGAATGTTTTTTTAATGAGAATGTAAGTTTGGTTAATAAAGATAAGGCTGTTATAAATTATTTAGATTTCTGCAAGTTATTGAACAGTTCCTGAGCACAAGCCCCAATTAAAGAAAAATGGTACAAAACCTAATCTGCTGTACTAAATGGATTAAAAACTATTTCAGCAAGAGATCTTATAATGGAATTTGAAATTCAATTATACCAGAGATATTGAAGCCCTCCATTTATTTATTCTGGATCCTGGATTGTTCGATGTCTTTGGGATTGACCCAGAGGAAATGATAAGAATCATCACTGATAAACTTGTAGATGATGTGAAAGCCACTTGTAGCAGACCCAAGGAAGGAGGGGAACATGGAAACAAGATGAATTTAAAAGCAAAAACTGCAGTGTTTTGTTGTAAAAGGAGAGATCACATTTGCAAGGTGGAAGGCCCAGAACATGGGAGCAATGAAACTGCCCAGATAAGCCAGTGAACAGAAACATGCTGAGAAGAAGAGAGAATTTTGCAGCAACTCCAGTTCAGCTAACAGCACTGAAGGCTTACTTTTTCAGGAAAAGTACTTTGTGGCTTTCTTGAAGTTGGGGAAGGAGTTGATTTTTCCCTAGGATGACATTCAAAAAAGCCATTTCAAAGATGTATACATCACTACCATGCAAGAATTTGGAACTAGGTGGTAGTAAAGGTCCCTGCCAACCCAAACCATTCAATGCCTCTCTACTCTACTTTGATAAGACCTCACTATGAGTACTGTGTCCAGATCTCGAGCCCCCAGTATAACAGAGACGTGAACCTGTGGGAGAAGGTCCAATGGAGAGCTACAAAGATGATCAGAAGGATGGAGCATCTCTTCTGTGAAGACAGGCCCAAAAAATTGGGGTTGTTCAGCCTGGAGAATAGAAGGCTCTGAGAAGATCTTATAGTCACATTTCAATGTTTAAAGGGGACCTACAAGAAGGCTGGGGAGGGACTGTTTACAAGGGCTTGTAGTGACAGGAGAGATGGTGGTTTTAAGCTGCAGCAAGGTAGATTTAGGGTAGACATAAGGAAAAAGTTCTTTGCAATGAGGATAGTGAAATACTGGAGCAGGTTGCTCAGAGATGAGGTGGAGGCCTCATGGTTGCAGACATTGAGGGTCAAACTGGATGGGGCAACATGATCAAGTTAAAGATGTCTGTGCTTACTGCAAGGGGGTTGGAGAAGATGAACTTTGAGGGTTCCTTCCAACCCAGTGCATTCTATGTTTCTATGCTTCTATGTTTTATAGCAGTACAAAAGCAGGATATCACTTCTACCCACCTACTCTGCACCTTGCAGGTGCTTTAGACACAACTCTGATGCAGGATGCTGGTCAGCAGCTGCAGAAGGGAGCATGGCTCCATGGGACACTTCCCATTTCTCTTCATCATCCCCTTTCCTCACTCACCAGCTCCAGGCATCCACTGGTTTGTTGGTAGAAGGGAGACTGCAGCCTCCTTCAGCTGTCACATCCTGAACCCCTGCCAGGTCTGTGTTGCAAGAACCGATGCCAGTGTTTTTAACTCAGGGTGTATTTGGCCCCTACTGTTCTCCATGACATAGAATAAACATTAGGGAGGAGATTCAGGCTTCAATGAGAAATGCTTTCCCATGATACGTTTTCATTTTGGCATGCACACTGTTTATGATGAAAGGATCCTAAAATAATTGTATTAGATGAACCGTCTGTTCTTCTTGCTTTGAGGCCAGTACAGCATGACATTTCAGAGATAAAATGTTGTGGAGCAGCCTCTGACTTAGAGCCCAATGGAACTTTTCTGAAGCCATTCTTCTTTCTCTTTTTATTTATTTGGGGATCACAACCTGAAAACGTCAAGTTTGCAGCACAGCCTTGCTAAAAGATTGTCCCATGCATTGCCTAAGCCTTAAATTATCAGCAAATATAATTCTTCTTCAGAAGGCTGATTCACAAGCAGCCAGCCCCCCAGTGGAGAAAACTCCTCCCTCCAATTCACAGGAATTCCAGGATTCACAAGAAATACTACATTTTCAAGTGGAGATTCTCTCTGTCCTCAGGAGAACTTTTTCCTGCGTGCAAGTTCAAGTCAATCTACAGGACCTTAAATCAAACGAGACCGATGCCAGGTCAGTTGCTGAGTAACTGATACCAACCATCACATCCTGACCAGCTGGATGAATGACAGCAACAATTTCTTGGGATAGCATCTGAAGTCATCTGCGTTTTCCTTCTCTGCAATTAACTTGTGGCAGGAACCTTAATGAGGGGAAATTAATTTGTGCTGCAGATAGAGGTTTGGTACCATGGCCTTTGGACAAAGGCATGCGATTGTGAAAACTCTGACTCATGATGCACGTTGTTTGGATTATTGCAGTGACAGGGAAGTGAAGAGAGCTCCTTGCCAAATGCTTTGAGAGTCACAGGTGAAAAGGGTTTAGCCAAAAGCCACATCATTCATGTTGGGCCAGATTCTCCTTCAGGAAGTGTTCCATGTCTGGAAACAGGAGGGGGGCAAGATTTAGCAGGTCCTTTCTGCTCTTCTCCTTTATAGAGTCTATGGAAAGAAATGGGATCACATCATGCTGTTCTCAGTGGAGGGGCATGGTGCACCTTGAAGGAGCTTGAGGCCACATTCTACCCTCCCCAGCAACTCAGCAGCACTACTGAGGGACACAAGCTGTCCCTAGCATGAGGCATGGCATACAATGTGCCTGGGAAAGGTCTCCTTTGCATGTCCCAGCTGTAGACAACAACCATACAGGACAGAAGCCAACTCTTTACCAGCACAACTGTTTATGTTGCGCTCACTTGGGGCAGTTGCTTCATAGCTGAGATTCTTGAAAACCACCAGAGACAGTGATAAATAGAGGATGGTGGATGTCTGAGCTTGAAACAGGGCAAGTCCTGGCCATAAGAGCTTGGGACTGGCACTTCTGCCTGCACCTTAGGAAGGAAACAGGACAAACCGGGCAAGGCAATTTTTGTTGGCTCATTTATTTATTGTACTGTGCACAGCACAGGGTGTAACTATCACCAGTCATTTTTGGCTATTGAGCTAGCACCAAACACCACTGTGTTGCAGCAAAACACATTAGCTAATCATCAATTTACTTTTAGCCACGGTGACTGCATGGCTTTCCTGTTTTTGCACAATCCTGCAGGACAGGAGACAGATCCCATTAATTGCTCCTGGGTGGAGACTTCTTGCAAAAAGCCCCATGGGTGTGGGGATGCACAGTGGGGCATCTCTGGAGATTGTTGTTCTGCCTGGACCAACAGCTATGCCATCACTAGTGACTGTGTAGAGTTGGGGCACAGAGTCAGGCATTGGATGTGCTTTTGAGTTTTTAGCATGGTCCCTGGTATAGCTTGGGCTGAGACTAATGAAGGTTCTCCTAGACCATAACTGAGCACAGTCCTTAGCTTAATGCTCCTGACAGTCAGTTTGAATATAAGGTACTTATACTAGGGAGTAGAAGAGTTTATCCTGGTAGCCAAGGGCTGCTGGATTGACTCAGGGCCAGGAAACACAGCCAGTATGGCTGCTACTTGGTTGTTCTTCCACAGTAGTTGCTGTCAAGAGGCATAACCCAGGTGCATCCAGTTGTTTGTCATGGAACTTAACACAGAAAAGGCATAGATTTCCTGCTTCCTAGCTGATTTTCCCCAAAACACGTGGTTTTTTGTTCTTTAATTTTATTTTTTTTCTCCAGCATCTCTTTTCTTGCTCTCCTATGGCTTCCCAAGATAAGCAGGAGTTGCAAGCACTCAGAGAGAGGTGCTAGAAAATGCCTAGTAGTTGGGGTAAACCCAAAGCAGAGCCTCAGGCAACAGCCATGGCTGGGGCACATCTCAGGACACTTTGTAAAATTACAGAATGTTTTGAGATGAAAATCATAGAATCATAGAATCAACCAGGTTGGAAGAGACCTCCAAGATCATCCAGTCCAACCTAGCACCCAGCCCCAACCAATCAACTAGACCATGGCACTAAGTGCCTCAGCCAGGCTTTTCTTGAAGACCCCCAGGGACAGTGCCATGATCTATAAAGGCTGTCTTGTCCAACCTGCATGCATTGAGCAGGGACATCTTTGGCTACATCAGGTTGCTTAGAGCTACAAACGACCTATCTTCGAAAGCTTCCAAGGATGGGACATCTACAACCTCTCTGAGCAACCTGTGCCATTACTGGTCTCACCACCCTGATTATGAAAAAAAATCCTGCTTATATCTAGTCTAAATCTCCCTCTTTTAATTTAAAAACATCACTCCTTGTCCTGTCAGAATAGGCCCTGCTAAAAAAGTCCATCCTCATCTTACAGGCCCCTTTAAATGCTCAAAGATCACAATAATTTCTCCCTTCAGCCTTCTCTTCTCCAGGATGGACAACTCCATCTCTTTCAGCCTGTTCTCAGAGCAGACAGATTATCCCTCTCATAATTTTTGTGTCCCTTCTCTAGACCTGCTCCAAGAGATCCATGACTTTCCTGTGCTGAAGACTACCCATGCTCTCACCAAAGGCTCCTCCTGTAACTCCCAGGCTAGCTCCTCACTCTTTATGTGCCATTCAGTCAAGCACTATCAAGAACCATACTTCATGGCCTGCATCAGCTCTACTATCTCCCCAACCCTTCTGCAGGGCAGACTCAAAAGCCATTGATAGGCAAGGAATTGCTCAACTCTGAGGGTCTTTCCTCACCCATCCTAAAAGGCAGGGGCTGTGCAGTCTTAGCAAAGATACTGCACACACTTATCTTTAGGTGACACTTTAGTTTTCATTAATTTGGGGTAAACCAGGTTCCTCTGGCAGAAGAAGCTGTCTTTAGCATTATGCTGGCTGTTTGCTGGTATAAAACAACAAGCACAAGGGCTCTGCTGACGCTGGTATTCCAACAAAATATTTAAGCAGAGGCTTAGCCTAAGTCTTTGACAATATTCCCAGATTTATTATATGCAATGAGCAAGCACAGAACAAACATTTCAGTGACAATCTCTGGATTGAAAACAGGCACAAAGAAATAATTTCTCTTCTCTGCAACATCGTAATTGCTTCTTTTACTCTCTGATGGGTTGTACGATTGCCACTTTCCTTGGAGGTTTCCTTACTCTCTCTCATACATTAAACATTCTCCTGTTTGACCTAGTACATTTTCCTGTTTGTTCTTTGAATTGTTACTTAGGTTCTTCAGCATCCACATTATACCAGACTCTGACAACAAGTCTTAGGAGGCAGCAGGTTGAGGGAAAGGGGTTCTTTAGTTTGGATAAGAGGAGGATCGGGGCAGACCTCATCGCTCTCTATAACTACCTGAACAGAGGTTGTAGTGAGATGGAAGTTGGTCTCTTCTCCCTAGTATCAGGTGACAGAACAAGAGGAAGTGGCCTGAAATTGTGCCAGAGGAGGTTTAGATTGGATATCAGGAAAAATTTCTTTGATGAAAGAGCAGTCAGACATTGGACCAGGCTCTGCAGGGAGGTGGTGGACTCACTGTCCATGGATGTGCTCAAAAAATATGTAGACGTGGTGCTTCAGGATATGGTTTAGTGGCCATGGTAGTCTTAGGTTGATTTGACTTGATGATCTCAGAGATCTTGTCCAACTGACATAATTCTATGATTTCAAGGTTTAAAGCATACAATTTCTGTGCTAGTTTGAAGCTAGCTAGAATGTTTTGGTGAGAAGAACTAGATCATAGGCTGTGAAAGGAAAACAATGGTGATGTCTATTCCCCTCAGAGTCTTGCTGAAGAAGAAACAAAAACATTAGATAACACTCTGGCCATTTTCTCTCACTCTGCCTTGGGCTTCTGACTGAACTGCATCTCTCTAACACACCCTCCAGTCACCTTTGCTTCTTAACCTCTTGGCTGAACCTCTGTTCTTCCTTGGGACTAGGATAAGCTTGAGAGGGGCAGGGGGAAGGTGCAGGGGTGGTTGAGAGCCCCTCCTGGGGACTCAGGTTTCTGGGAGGGCTGTTGTGTTTCTGTATTACCTTTTACCTTGTATATTTCTGTCTATAACTGTATATACTGTAAATATCTGCTTGTATATTGTGCTAGCTGTAAATAAATAGCTTCATTCATATTCCCAGAGCTGACTGAGACTAGTCTGGGTAATTTCTAAAGTGTGGGGGGGCAGGGAACACCCAAACCATCACAATTTCAGAAGATTGTGAGCGATTTTAACAACGTCTTTCTTACAGTGTCATCTATCCAGTATCTTCCAGGGTTGGAACAGACCTTAAAGATTGTCTAGTTCCAGCTCCCCTGCTGGAATAGCCATGGACACTTTCTACTATTTCTGCTGTTCAGAGCCCCATCTAACCCAGTGTTGAACATTTCCAGGGATGAGGCATCCACAGCTTCTCTGGGCAACATATTCCTGTGCCTCACCACTCTCACAATGAAGAACTTCATCCTTACATCTCATCTAAATTTACCCTCTTCCAGCTTAAACTCATTACCCTTCTCCTGTCCTTAGAGACCCTTGCAAAAAGTCCCTCTCCAACTTTCAATATGCATCTGTGGCTGTTTTATAAGGTATTTCTGTTGTGCTAGTAATTTTTCAGTACTATTGAGTTGTGATTTTAATAAAGGCTAAAATAGCTCAAAGACAGTCCACTTACAAATGAAATTCCACTGCGGTTTTACTGTTATCTAATACACTTTTATGGGAAGAGTCTCGTACAACTGAGTAAGGCAAGCAAGCAGTGGGAGTCAATAGAAATTTAACTCAATTTTATGACAGTTATTTTTAAATGCTGTGGAGTTAAACAGAGAATAATTTAATTTTTACAGAGTTTTTAATACCCTCTAAAATCCTATTGCATTGATTTCATCTCACCTAAGAGCTCAACAGAAAGCTATAATTTCCTGCTAAGTTCTATAGGACCCTACCATAGATTTGGATCCTAAAAATAGTTTTATGCCCAAGAGAGAATCTTCTTTGAGCAGGAAACCGCTTCCCCCCAGCTGCATCTCTCTGTAAGGTGCTTTAGCCTCAGATGCTTCTGCTTGCATCTGTAGGGGATAAAAGGAAGGAAAAGACCAATGAAGAGGTTGCCTATCTATTTTTCAGCTACTCTGCTTAATAAACTCAACCTCTTCCCCTACCCAAAAGTCTACTTTTGAAAGCTCTGTATCATGTCATAAATGCTACTTGTTTGAACAGAGATTTATTTACTGTGCTGAAAGGACTTTTTGTGCTCCCTGCCTCATTTGCAACATTATTGCCGATTGATTTCTGCTCTACCTATTATTGCCTTGCCAGCAATATTCCAGAGTAAGGTTGAGTCTATGTCAGAAAAATTTGTTGCCTTCCACTAAGCCTTTTTCAGCACCATCTACTCAATATTGTCCTCTACCCAGCTACTGCTCCAATAAACCAAAACAGCCAACTGTTGTCTGAAACCAAGAATAATTGGAAACGCCATGCCCGCTTCTTTCAGCACAAGTAACAATTCGGTCATTTAGGGCTCCTCTAACACTCCTGAACACTGAACTACTAAAATCTTGGCTCCCACTAGATAGTAATATTCAAAGTTACAAACTCCTGGCAGCATTTACCTCTGTGCTGCACAAAGATGGAGAGGTCAGGCTAAAATAACAAATGGGAGCTGAATTACTGCTTCCAAAGAGCCATCAGCTGGAGTTGCAGCCTTCTTACCTGAGCTCTTCCTAGCAAGGTTTTGCCTGGCAAGTGGCAATTAATGTTGCTTGGAAAATGTTCTCCAGGAAATATTTGCAGTGAGCTCACTGAGGCTGCCTTTTGTTTGCTGTCTTCATGCAGAGCCCTTGCAGTGGCCTCCAGGCTTGAAGCATGATCTCCAGGATGCTGCTCCAGCATAGGAAGAGGATGAGAAATAACACCTGCATTTCACCTGGGGTGCGAAGAATCAGATGTGGGACCCCAGAGGACAGACAGGATTCCATAGGTAAGGCTGGGACAGCTCCCATCAGGTCTGGATTGAAGCTTTCTCCTTCAAATGCTTGAGCCATAGAATCATAGAATCACCCAGGTTGGAAGAGACCTCCACGATCATCCAGTCCAACCTAGCACCCAGCCCTAGCCAGTCAACTAGACCATGGCACTAAGTGCCTCATCCAGGCTTTTCTTCAACACCTCCAGGGATGGTGACTCCACCACCTCCCTGGGCAGCCCATTCCAATGCCAATCACTCTCTCTGCCAACAACTTCCTCCTAACATCCAGCCTAGACCTCCCCTGGCACAACTTGAGACTGTGTCCCCTTGTTCTGTTGCTGGTTGCCTGGCAGAAGAGCCCAACCCCACCTGGCTACAGCCTCCCTTCAGGTAGTTGTAGACAGCATTGAGATGAAGTCCATACACCCAGACTGGTTTCAAGACCTTGCTGGGTGATTATTCTGAGTGGTCTCTAAATAGAAGGATGGAAACCCTCTACCTTGAATACCAAAGGGGATGTAGACCCAGCACAAAGCACACTAGTGTTGTCTCCTTCCCAGCAGCTGGCTGTGACTCATCCTTTGGTTTTCCCTCCTAGTCATAAGTTGTATTTTCAGGGTGATGCACATGTTATGCCACTCTCATCTTGGCTTTGACCACCCAGTTCAGTGCCCATGGCACATCAAATGGCAAAAGTCCCCTGATTGTGCTTATTTTAACTTGGAGCTCTCTTCTGTTGTCTCTACATCTCAGGAATGCTGCAAAGTTCTATTTTGCTTAGGGAAAGGTATTGTAGACTTTAAACACAAATGTTTCCTGCCTTTTATGCAGACATAGCCATGACATGCTGTGCAGATGATGGCTTTCCCAGTTGAGGGGGTGCAGGACACAACCAGCATCCTTTGATTTGAGATTTTTAAGTTCCTTGAATTTCACTGGGGAAATGTCTGTAAATATTTTTCCAGACATAGAACTATAAGAAAGATGAGGACAGAGGTCGTAGATGGCCCATCCCTGGAAATGTTCAAAGTTGGGTTGTTTGTGGCTCTGAGCAACCTGATGTAGTTGAAGTTGTCCCTGCTGACTGCAGGGGAGTTGGACTAGATAACCTTTCAAGGTCTCTTCCAGCCCAAAGTGTTGTGTGATTTTATGATTTTATACTTTGCTTTTGGACCAGGAAATGTAGAGCAGCAGAATCTGTGAGTTCTCCAGAGGTCTAATGGGTCATCAAAGGAACCAATGTGTGAGAATGGCACAAGTCTGACACCCCTTCCAGCCCAGGCATCTCACTAGGCTGGTCTATACCTGCAACCAAGTCAAGGAGGAAACCTTAGATCCTCCTGAAAAGCCATCACCAAATTCATGATTATTAATTGGCCATGGAAGGTTTTAAATAGTATAGTGATAGGTGCAGCTCAACGATGGAGAGAGGATCCAGGACACCATCAACAAACTTCACAGGCAGTGGCACCACACCACACAGGCTGGGAGTGTGCATCTGCTTCTAGCTTTTATGGCATGGGCAGATATTCAGGCAATAAAGAGCATAATGGGATTGTTTTGAGTCTTATTTTGACTCTTTTAACAGATAATACTCATGCAAATCTGAGTGAGTTAAACTGCCCAACAGCCCTATGCATTGAACAGGTGTTCCTGTGTCATTTTTATGGATAACATAGAAAGAGAAGTTGGAGATGGACATACAACCCAGTACAGCCAGCAGAGATTCTCAGGGGAGACATCCTGGCTCTGCTGAAATGGATGGAAATCCTGCCACCAGCTTTACTGGGATTTCAGCCCAGGACTTTTGGATGCTTTCTGCACACTTCTCTTGCTGTCTCTAAGTGATATATTGAAGCTGTAAGAAGCATCAAATTGCATCATTGTTTGGGCATCACATGAAAAAGAAAGCCTTGTGCAATGCTTCTCCTGTGCTACTGGAGCAATTTTTGCCATCTCATGGAGCACCTTTTATTTTGTTTTAAAAGCATAACTAGCTGGAATGAAGGTGTTTTATATGATACCATATTGTATTATGTTCTATTAGTCCCTGGAAGTCCAAAGTGGTATCAGGAGAGCAGTTGGGTCCAGCTGAAAAATATCTTCCAGCCCATAAACCACTCTCTTTTGAGTGTGAAAGGCTAGACTGAACTATCCAGCTATCTTCTCATTATTTAGAGTGGTTAATTACAGGCTTAGATTGATGCACAGAAGGCCTCCACCTTCCACCATGCTTGGTGGTGCCTCCAATGAGACAACATAGAACTTGTATGGGGCAGGAAGAAAATCCCCTTGTTTTCCTCATAGAGCCTGTGGGAAAAGTGCACCTGGGTGGCCACATAACCAAAGTACTTCTGAAGAAGATTCAGGATTCAATAAGATTCAGGAAGATTCAAGAAGTTTCAGAAGAACAAGACCTTCTACAGTCCATGGCCAGCACAATTCTTTCTTACCTCTCCTGTAAGATGCAGGTGTTGTATTTAGAGCTGCTTCCTGGGGATTGTTGTACTGCTCAAGTTATGACTGGGTTTTATAGAAAGGGAAACTAAGGATGCACAGAGGACAAGCATCCAGATTCCCAGATTGCAATGGGTTGGAAGGGACCCTCAAAAACCATCTTGTCCAATCCCTCTGCAGTGAGCAGGGACACCTTCAACTAGATTAGGCTGCCCAGGGCCACATCAAGTCTGATCTTGAATGCCTCCAGGGCCTCAACAACATCCCTGGGTAACCCATTCCATGTTGGACACTTCAAGAATGGAGCATGTTCCCTCCATTTGGCCATGACATGTCACACTGTCTCACTCACCCACCACTGCCCCGTAAGTTCCTGCTCACACAAAAAGCATCACTCAACAGCTTACATACAGCACTTCCTTGCCTTCTTCTGGCAAGTCTCTTTTCCAAGTTATGTGGAAGCTAAATCTCACTTTGTAAGGTGGACTTGGTGATGTCAGCATCTTCTGAGCTATCCAGCTCATCACACGGTGGGAGAATCCTGCAGGGAAAGTGCTTTTTGAGACAGATCACTTTGAAGAGAATCTTCTCTCCTCAGCCTGTGCTCAGACTGGAAGTAGCATGGCTCATCCCTGCTGAGTTGAGCTGTCAAGAAGAATCATCTGTCTACCAGTAAGATAGGGGCTGGCAGTGCTGACTGGGGGGCAACACCCCAAACACAGGCTGAAAACTCCAAAATTCACCACTGGTGTGGTAAGCATCCTTCATCCCAGGCATAGCAGTGCGGCACGGTGCCAAACAGCTGCTAGTTTGAAATGTTCAGCCACTGGGATTTGGGGGACATATTCCAGTTAAGTCACTGGAGCTGGTGCAAAACTCTGAAATCATCAAGCAGTCATTAAATACACATGAGCAACATGTCAGGGAGGTGGAGGGAGTCATGCACATGAGGTGCATCCCGTCGTGAGTCAGGTCCTTGTCAGAGCCGTGTGACCAGGAGCAAGAAGACGCTCAAAAGCCCAAAGTGCTGGAGCAAGTCCCAGAAGTGAGTGGTGCACAGTTGGCTTGGAGGAGGCACTGCTGGCTCCATGCAGCTTGTTCTGCTGATGCAGACCTCCCCTTCAAGGGGACACTGGCTTGGCAAGCACCCCAGCCCAGGGAGACATTCGGGGAGATCAAAGGCAGAGTCATGGTTCATAAAATCATAGAATCATAGAATGGTTTAGGTTGGAAGGGACCCCAAGGTTCATCCAGTTCCAACACCCTGCCATAGGCAGGGACACCTCCCACTGGAACAGGTCACTTAAGGTCTCATCAAACCTGGCCTTGAAAACCTCCAGGGAGGGAGCAGCCACTACCTCCCTGGGCAACCTGTGCTTCTGTCTCACCACCCTCACTGTAAAGAACCCTTTCAAATACATACTTTGAGTCTCCCCTCTTCCAGTTTAAACCCATTACCCCTCATTCTGTCATTACAAGACATGAGGTCATCTGGCTGAACCTTTGTGAGGTGATGAGCTGATGCATTTCCCTGGTTCATCCAACATGAGGACCCATCGGCATGCCCAGCAGAAGCATGTGCTCTAGCCCAGAAAAGCATCACACAAGGAAGGAGCCACCAGTCACTTCACCACTCATTCTAGTTATAGATCAGGTTTTCCACTAAAATCTTGAAGCTTTTCTCTGATTTGAGCTTGTCTGGCTTCCACTTAGAGTTCTTGGTTCATGGTATGACTGTTTTGAAGTCTAAAGAGGCCATGAGAACCCAGTATCCCACATCCTGTGATCCCACATTCTGCCTAGCTTTTTACTATGTGACTTCTGCACTTCTTCCTCCAAAGCTTTGCCTCCAGACCTTGAGTATCACTGATCATACAACTGTAGAATCATTTAGTTTGGCAATGACTTTTAAGATCATTGACTTGAATTGTGAACTTAACACTGCCAGGTTCAACACTAAAGCATGTTACTCAGCACCACATCTATATGTGTTTTAAATCCCTCCCGGGATGGAGACTCCACCACTTCTCCAGGCAGCCTGTTTCAGGGCTTTTGAAGATGAAAGTTTTCCTAATACCCAGCCTAAACCTCACCTGGTACAACTGGAAGCCATTTACCCCTGTCTTACCACTTGTTACTTGGGAAAAGAGACACCCACATCACTTCAGCCTCCTTTCAGGTAGTTGTAGAGAGTGAGAAGGTCTCCCCTGAGCTCCTTTTCTCCAGGCTAAACAACTCCAGCTCCCCCAGCTGCCCCTCATAAGACTTGTTCTCTAGACCCTTCACCAGCTTTGTTGCCCTTCTCTGGATGTGATGTTTCTGTTCTGTTCCTTTTACCCCTTTTGCAAAGTCCTTTCACGATCATGAGCTGGGCAGAGCTCCCCACTACGTGCTGAGAGGAGGATGTGCTTTTCACAAAGGTCTGCATTAGTCATTTAAACCAGTCTCACACTGGGAGGTCATATTGAGTTCCTTGTCTCCTGAATTATTTCCAGAGTTAAGCTCTTCAGAGCATACTCCTGCAGTAGACGGAGATGACCTGCCATCCTTCTCCCTGGGAGGTGAACTTTCCATTGGTGAGTGTTTGAATGAGCACTCTCTGCAGGGTGAGCCCGAGTCAGGCTTATTCATCCACCCATGTGTCATCTGAAAGCTGCACATCGTCGACAGGGATTTTGTATTTACTCTCAGGCCTCCTTCTGATCCCAGTGACACCTCACCTTCAACACTGCATTCAGTGCTCATTCCCAGCTGAGGCTGGTCTTTGAGGTCTGCCAGGCAGCCAGTTTTTAAACCCTTCTACAGACATTTCTTTGATCAGTCAGGTTTTTGATAGAAGTGTATTGGTGACAGGCACACAGGCAGTATGGGGACAAAAGTCTGGGCATAGTGTGCAGTCATAACTGCCTCTATCAAACAAATATGTAATCTCACCCAAAAGTGATAAGCCAGGTTCACCTGAAAATACTGAGTTTTGTCTGTATTGGGTCTGTGTCTGCTGGGTTTTTTTGTAGTGAGTGAGAGGTTACTGGTGTGGCTCCTGTAAGAAGCTTCTAGAATCTTCAGGTCAGACCCTTCTCTGGCCAAAACTGAGCCAATCATTGCCTTTGCAATAACATATTTAAAAGGGAAAAAAGCTGCTGTGCAATTTTTTTTTTTTTTTGAGAGGAGGGTGATGTCAAAAAAACATTGAGGTCAGTAACAAGGAGAGAGAGGCACACACCAGAGAAGCCATTCCCCTACAGCTCATGGTGAGATGGCAGGCTGACCCTCTGAAGCCCATGGGGATTCATGGTGAAGCAAAATTCCACCTGCAGCCTACAGATCACCCCGTGCCTGAGCAGAGGACTGCACTTGAGGAAGACAGTGAGTCTGAGGAGAGCCCACCCTGGAATGATCTGTTCCTGAAGGACTTTGCTTTATGGGAGAGACCTATGGTGGAGCACTTCATGAAGAGATGCACACCATGGGAAGGACTCTATTGGAGAAGTTCATGAGGGATCATGTCCCATGGGAGGCACCTCACACTGGAGCAAGGGAAAAGTGTGAGGAGTTCTCCCTCTGTGGAGGAAGGAGCTGGAAAGATATCATGTGATGAGCTGACCTCAATCCCCATTCCCCCTCTCCCTGCACTGCTTGGAAGGAGGAGGTAGAGAAACTGGGATTGAAGTTTAGTCTGGGAAGTAGGGAGGAGGAGAGAAGGTGTTTGTAAGATTTGGCTGCATTTCCTGTTAGCCTGCTCTATTTTGATTGGTAATTTGGTGGTGCTTTGTTTAAATTAAATTGATTTTGTTTCCTCTGTGTTGAGTCACAGATTCATAGAATCACAGAAACATTCCAGTTGGAAAAGACCCTCAGAATCACCACATCCATCCAATATCCCTGCTCTACAAGGTTCAACCTAAACCATGTCCCCAGGCATCACAGTCCGCCCTCTGTCTGTGACCATAACTGGTGCCCTCTCTGTCCTTGTCTCAACCCACAGTCTTTTGTTGTGCTTACTCCTCCACATCCCACCAGAAGTGGGTAGGAGTGAGCAAGCAGCTGTGTGGTGTTCAGTTGCCAGCTTTGTCTAACCTGTCACACTATCAAGAGCAACTTGACTGAGGCTGATTATCTATTCTTGTCATCTAATTCCATAGGGATTGAATTGTATGTGGTGCTTCCACTGGTATGCATAGAATTTGTTGACATGTCTGTGTCATGATTACTAATGATGGTTACTAATGGTGTCCTGCTTGACTTTCTATCAACACAATGTCCTTTTCCTGGCCTCCTGGATCTCCTTCAGGATCTCCTTCATATACCAAGCCTTGCAGTAAAATAAACATGAGCTGTTCAGAGGCTTACGGAGGCAGCTCTTAAAGACCCCTTGATGCAGATTTCATAGTTGACCTATGTAAAACTATTTGTCTGTAGTAGATAGAAATTATCCTTCTTGGTTCTGCCAATAGCTGTGCTTGATCTAGAGTACTGCACCCAGCTCTGGAGTCCCCCAACACAAGAAGAACATGGATCTGTTGGAGAAGTTCCTGAGGATGGGCCACAAAGATGATCAGTGAGTTAGAGCACCTCTCCTACAAGGACAGGCTGAGAGAGTTGGGTCTGTTCAGCCTGGACAACTAGAAAAGGCTTCTGAGGAGATCTTATATCAGCCTTTCAGTACCTGAAGGATGCCTACAGGAAAGCTGGAGAAGGACTTTTTATGAAAGTTTGTGGTGATAGGACAAGGGCCAATGGTTTTAAATTAGAGAAAGGTAGATTTAGATTAGATGTTAGGAAGATGTTCTCTACTATGAGTGTGGTGAGACACAGGGATGAGTTGCCCAGAGAAGCTGTGGACGCCTCCTCCCTGGAAGTGCTTAAGACCAGGTTGGATGAGACTCTGAGCAACCTGGTCTGGTGGGAGGCATCTGTGCCCATGTCAGGGGGCCTGGAACCAGGGGACCTTTAAGGTCCCTTCCAACTGAAACCATTCTCTGATTCTGTGATCTCACCTTATTTTAGCTGCTGAAAAGTCAGGTGCTGAGTGTGAGCCAAGTGTCTAGCCTCCCCCTCTCTAGTCAATGGAGGGAAGCACTTTTAGAAAGCAACTCATCCCACCCATCTCTGGAGCAGCTGAATCACCCTCCAGAAGAGCTGTCTCTCTCCATAGCTCCTTAGAAAGGCACAAAAGCTAGCTGGATCAGATACCAAAGCTTGATAGCCCTCTTCCCTCCTAGCAGCAACGTAACATCACCATTGCAAGGATTCCTTTCGCTCCTCATATACCTTAAATACTTCTCGTCTTCTTTATCCTTCTCAGCCTGACCACATTGCCTTTCACAGATGAAGTTTCCCTAATTATTCACTATGTGACACCCTCTGCCTGGTATCTGTATCCCCTCTTTCCCCTACTTTTTATTTCTTCTTGCTGCTTTCATCTTGATATTCACCTAGGATGAGCACCACATTCATAAAAACTTCTTCACAACCTTCCCATTTTCCTGCAGGGGGTTTCCTCTCAATGTTTTATCCTATTTCTCTGTGCAGCATTAGGAAACTTACTATGCTACCAACTGCTGCTTCTCTCTTTGAGTTTATTCTCTCTTAGCTCGTACCAAATGCTGTCACAGGTGATGTTCACAAATCTGTGAACAGCCACCAGCTTCCAGTCTAGTGATAAATAGAATTTTATCTGTCATAATGAGGTTTGAACCAATTGACTCATATTTGATGCAAGACTATTTGTGTCAGAAATGATGTCCTTTAATTTTTAGAGGCTTTCAGGTGTTGTTTTATTTTCTGATGACTGCCTGAAACTTGTCACATACCTGACTCACACTGATGTTCCTGTTCACAACAGCTGTGTTTTCTGTAACGCATCGTGAAGGTGGGCTCTCAGAAAAGACCATATTGTTCTCCTCTGTAACTCTGGCCTATGTTGATTCTCAGATACTACAAATACTTGCCCTTGAGCTTGATTACAATTGGCCCAACTTGGTTTTAAACTTAAGATAATGTGGAATCATAGACCCAAAGAATCATTTTGGTTGGAAAAGACCTTTAAGATCATCGAGTCCATATATATAGACTGTATGTGGGCCAACCTGCTTCAAGGCCAAACCTCTTATCATGTTTTACCAATAACTCACTAAACCACTTTGAGACAAGCAACTTTTTCTTTCTCTACCCTCCCTGCCA
Organism: Pogoniulus pusillus; assembly: GCF_015220805.1. Classification (NCBI taxonomy): domain Eukaryota; kingdom Metazoa; phylum Chordata; class Aves; order Piciformes; family Lybiidae; genus Pogoniulus; species Pogoniulus pusillus. Next base: position 44,009,115 of record NC_087267.1, read on the forward strand.
TGCTAAGGGAAGCATCAACTCCACTTTGCAAAAGGCTTCTAAATTTCTTGGATGCCTGAAGCTGCAAAAGTACAGGCCGTTACTATTGCAGACTCATGCTCATAAGAGAGGTTTCCAGCTTGGAGAACATTCAGATCTAGTTCCCCCTTTAAATAAACTGGCTCACATGATTACTCCTGTAATGAGCTGGGACCCACAAAAAAAGCATGCTATTAACTACCAGAGTTCAGAAGAAGTATTAGTACAAAAGAGCTCCTACAATTGCCCTGGAGCCAGATTTACAAGTACAGATAAGCCACGGCCTTAAGAAACTAGACATCAAGTCCAACTCTGAATTCTCCCAGGACTAATATGCATTCATTTCTCCTCCCTCTCTCTCTTTCCTCCCTCCCTGATGCTTTTGCCAAAGTAGATGAGCTGGCTACTGTTAACAGCATCATCCTGAACATTTCTCATGTGGCAGCACCAAGACTTGTTAAGGAAAATCACCGCATAATGGCATTACTTTGCACTTTTATACCTTTCAGCTAGGAACTCCAGCACTGTCTGCAAGCACAGATTGGTTAAGCCCCATAATGTGCTGCCTGGTAGGACCTATCACCCACCTTTGTCAACTGCCCTGTGGAGGCTCGGTCTGCTTTGCTCACCTCGTGTGACAAACCCATAGCAGAGTCAGGAGGTGGAAGCAGGGACTGATGCTTCTGACTTTCTGACTCCCTCTACATATAAGCTGGCTGGAAGTGGCCAGAAGAGCTTCTTTTGCTGATCAAGGGTACTGGTAGGGTGCAGCTACAAAGTGAGGGAAGCAGGATGATTCTGTCCTCCTTTAGCATATTCCCTCCTCTCCTCTTCTTCCAGTCTGGGAGGAATGAAAAAACAGATGATCATAGAGTTCTTTAAGTTAGAAACAACTTTTAACATCACAAAGTCCTACCATTAACCCAACACTGCCAGGTCATCACTGAACCATGACCTTCAGCACCATGTCTAAATATCTTTTAAACTCCTTCAGGGATGGAGACTCTGCCACTGCCCTGGGCAGCCTGTTCCAGGGCTTTACAACCCTTCTGGGGAAGAAATTTTTCCTAACATCCAACCTAAACCTCCCTTGGTGCAACTCGAGGCTGTATCTTCTCATTCTATCACTTGTTACTTAGGAGAAGAGACTTACTTCCACTTCGCTCCAACCTTCTTTTGGTGAGTTGCAGAAAGCAAGAAGGTCTCTGTTCAACCTTCTGTTATCCAGGTAAAACAATCCCAGTTCCCTCAGCCGCTTCTCACGGGACCTGATCTCCAGACACTTCACCAGATTTGTTGCTCTTCTTTGGACACAATGCAGCATCTCAATGTCCTTCTTGGATTGAATGATCCAACACTGAATGGAGTATTCGAAGTATGGCCTCACCCATGCCAGGTACATCAGTGGAGAGGCATCTGCTTGTGCATCTCGGTGACGGGAAGTTGTGCAACGGGATGAGGGCTGGACAGCTCCAGTGAAGGTGCCCAGGCTCCCTTGTGTCCCATCTCTGCAGACCAAACCTACCCGGATGGGGAAGAAGCATCCTTCTAAGTCCTAACTCCTGAGCTCCTGTTCAGGCCATCAAGTTGCTTCCACTGAGCACTGGAGGAAATGCTCATACCTCTTGCAAGAAATGGTGCATCTGAGCAAATCCTCCCTGTCCCTCCCTTAAATTATTTAATGTCCTACAGTAGCAGATGACCCCTGCTAAGCAGACTGTCAGGAGAGCAACAGCCTTTGATGCAGTAATTGGAAATTTCCATTCTTTGCTTGCAGCCTTGAAAAACAGAAGAGTCTAATATACTGGGAAATCTCCATGCTGAGCTAGGAAATTTCCATGATGGAAAATTTTAATATATTCTCCAGCTTTAAAACTGTTCAGGTTGATGAGGCTTGGGGTTTTTATTTTGTGTTTCATGTTGTGCTTGGGACTTGTGGATTGGTTTGGTTCTCTTTGCTTGTTTGCTTTGCAATTTGCTTAGAAGAATCAATGAATGACTGTGGGAAGGATTGGAAAAATCAGCCAGAGCAAAGGAAAGTAAAACATTTGTAGGAGAAACACGTGCAGGACTAGCAGAGGCACCTGTAACACTCCTGGCCGAGTCACAGATAATGGGAGCCTGTATTTTAACGAGGAGATAGCTGCCAGCAATGTGGCAGAGGACAGCGATGACTCCGCAAGAAGCTCTGCAGCACAGCTTTGAAAGCTTGGAGCTTTTGATGCTCTTGCCATAAAAGGCCCAAGGTCCCAGAGGGTGAATATGCCTTTGCCTACTCAAATACTTTGCAGACCACACATAAAAAGAAGGTAAATAGTGGAGAAACCTCTTAAGAGGTACCTGTGTGAGCCTTTGGTCTAAATACCTGGCAGTCCTTGCTGGTGTTTGGAGCAGAGAGCTCTCAGGGACAGAAGATATAGGAGGGAATTGTCAGCTGTGCTGTAAAAATTGTGATGAAGAGTTTGTAGGAATGAGGGTGGGAGGACAGCAAAGGAAACACATTGGAAGCAGAGCTACTGCCTTTCCTGAATGTAATGCTGAGAGGTGGCACAGGCTTCTGGTTGGCTTCTGCAAACTTGTCCTGGGCTGTAGCCCCTTAGGCTCTGCTAGAATTGGACCCAGCCTCCAGCATGTGCCTTGTCCTATCATATGCAAATGGTGAGGCTGTTTCTGCCAATGTTTAGTATCAAAATGCAATGTGGTTTTGACATTTCAGGATTACAACCTGAAAACAAAGCCCTGCCAAACCTCGGCAAGGCAAAGCCCCCTCCATCCTGTGGGACAAACCATCAGAAGTGGTTACCTTATCGCCCACTGGACCATGTTGACTGCATAGGGCTGAGTGATTGGTTGGACTGAATGATCTTGGAGGTCTCTTCCAACCTGTTTGATGCTATGATTCTATGTGTTGACATAAACATAAATTAGGGACTCATGGAGATGGAGCCATTGCAACTTCATTTTGTCAGCCATCTACTTGTGAGTGGCAAGGATGAGAAGTGAGGAAACTTGATCTGCATCAGTGGCTGTGTCTTTGGTCCAGACTGTGCCTGTGGGGTAGATGCAAAGATACAAACGTCCACAAAGCCAGCCTAACTCACAGGCAATGGGACCTTCGTGGCTGGCTGTGTTTCTAATGCCCCAAAATGTGTTGTCTGCCTTTGGCTACGTGTCCCCAGGCACATTCAAGTTGTCCACACCAGCACTGGTGAGTTGACAGCTCAGATAGTTGATTCAGTTTTAACACCTCACTACAAGAAAGACATTGAGATGCTGGATTGTGTCCAAAGAGGGATGACAAAGCTGGTGAGGGGCTGAGGAAGCAAGTCTTATGAGGGGCTGTTGAGAGAACTGGGGTTGTTTAGCCTGGAGAAAAGGGGACTGAGGGAAGATCTCACTCTTTACAACTACCTGAAAGGAGATTGGAGCAAAGTGGAGTTTGGTCTCTTCTCACAATTATCGTGTGACAGGATGAGAAGAAATGACCTCAAGTTGCAGCAGGGAGGTTTAGTTTGCACATCAAGAAGAATTTCTTTCACGAAAGGGTTGTCAAGCCCTGGAACAGGTTGCCCAAAGCAGTGTCAGAGTCCCCATCCCTGGAGGGATTTAGAACACATGCAGATGTGGTGCTGTGGGACATGCTTTAGCAGTGACTTGGTAGACCTAGGTGGATGGTTAGATCTGAAAGGTCTTTTCCAACCAAAACAATTTTGTGATTCCCAGTGTGCAGGGGCTTAAAAGAGACACTGATCTGGGATGAATGAGCAGGGCACCAGTCACTTCTTTATGTCCAACAAAAAAAGGCCAAAAGGCAAACTTGTGTCAGAGTGAGGAATTTTGCCTCTCTTCCAGGTGCAACAGCACATTGCACTGGAATATCAAAGATCTTATTTAACTTGGTTCCTACAAGGCCTTTTGAGGTATGGGAAGACACTGATCAGGTGGCAGGGAATGAGAATATGTAGGACTGGCCCTTCTGAGATCAATCCTTTCACCATTGGCTCAATTTGTGGGAGTATCCTGAAGATCTTGGCTTGTACATCACTTAAGACCTAAATACAAATGGAACAAAACACCAAACCAAGTTATCTCTAAGAGAGAAAGAGGTAAACCACTGAGCATCTGGCCAGAACATGATGACTATAGATGACAAAAGCAAACCTAAATGTTGCTCTGCATTTGCAATGAAGAAGCACATGCCCCTAGAGCACAATTCATCTCTCTGTAGAGCAGACATCACACTCAGCCATCAGCAAAATTACTGAGCTTAGAGTCTGGCTCTACAACACAAGTGGGAGGCACCAAGCCTCACAGACTACAGAAGTGGGTGACTTTGGCTAGACAGATGGCTTTGTCACTGAAATCTTGTGTTCAGTTATCTATCCTTAAATCTGGGTCCATCTGCCGTCTCCTGTGTAAAACACAAAAGGTAAAAGCCGTTGTTAGGGTAAGGTCGGTCCTTTTGCTCTGGGCTTGTTCAGCTCCTTGCACAGAAAAGCCCTGCTCCATACCTATGGCCCCAGGTACAGGAAGAATAGGAGCACAGTGCTGCTTCCCTCTGGATGGGATTGTTCAACCAGGACAGGGACCCTACAAAAACACAACAAAGATATGTCATAAAAGCTCTGCTGGGCTTTGAGTGTCCTTTGCTAATGATCATGTTGTCTAGATTCTCAAGGATTTCTGTATTATTTCCTCTCTGCCACAGCTGCCAAAGAGTCACTCGAGTCACTTCCTCCATCCTGGAGGTGAGCCAAGCTCAGGATCAGATCACCAAAATCAGGACCGTGACTTTGAATGGGAGATAGGTCAGAACCCAGGACCTGGTGTCCTGGAGCACAGCACGTGGCTCGGACACCACTCTGGGATCAGAGCATCCGGGACATGATTTCAGGTTGCTGCTTGCTGGGCTCCTCTGCTTTGCAAACTCAGCTTGACCTTAGAGCTCAATTCACCACTGGCCAGCTGAACACAAGCCAGGTTTCCTATGAAACAGGCTCACACCTGAACTTCTTGGGATCAGGGAACACTGTTCAGTCCAGGCAGGGAACACTCCTCCTGGCTGGCTAATTGCTGCTTCTCACACATTGCAGAGGGGAGAGCAGATCACTGCTGTATGTGATGGCACAGCAAGCAGCCTGACTTTTGGATCTCTTCCTTGGTGGTTTTGTTCCTGAAATCTTATTTTTTAGGATGCTCTTCTCAATTTAATATGCCATGGAATCACTCAGTGGGTCACAAAAGGAAAAGCTGATGAAGGACCTTCAACAAAATGCTGCCAACAGGATTTTGCCCATATTTCCTGCCATGTTCCAAGAGATTTGCTACGTTTGTGTTTGGGTGTGTGTGGTTTTTTTTAGCTCATTATGAGTTTTACTAGTCTAGGTCAAGTTTTATTGACATATAGAAATTGTAAGTCAAATTTATAACCAGAATATTCACAGCCAAGGGATTTAGATGGAGGCTGAAGCTGTTTAAGTAATCAGTCAGTCAAAGAGCAGCCATACTTTCTTGCCAGCCAAAACAAACCCATCCAAAAGGGATCAGCTCCAGAGCGGTGCTGCTGTGTAGTCCATGCAGAGTTGAAACATCAAACAGAGCAAGTCCTGGTGCTGTCAGAGATGGTGATTTCTCCATGTTTATTTCATGAGCATAATAAGGAGCCACATTTGTTAGAGAAGCAGGTGCTTATGAATGATGCACTCAGTCGCTCTGCTACAGTTGTCTTAGAGCTTCTCCCATCCACTGGAAGATTACCCACATCATACCTTTGACAGTACTTGCTCCAGCTGTTTTCCAAAGTGAATTTTCCTCATTCACTGTCAGCTCCACTTCCCAAAAAAGCAAGGCTTGTGCCTTGGGCTCATGCTCACATACTTGTCTCTCCAGCACCTCTCAAAGCTGCTGAACCTTCTGGTCACCCTCAGATTAATTTGATGGAGAGATTCAGAACTCAGAAGTGAAACATTCATGGAATCATAGAGTGGTTTGGGTTGGAAGGGACTTTAATGATCATCTAATTCCAACCCTCATGCTATAGGCAAGGACACCTTCCACTAGACCAGGTTGCTCAAGGCCTCATCCAACTAGGTATTGAATACTTTAAAAGGAGGCTGTAGCCAAGTGAGGTTGGTCTCTTCTGCCAGGTAACCAGCAACAGAAGAAGGGGACAGAGTCTCAAGTTGTGCCAGAGGAGGCATAGGCTGTATGTTAGGAGGAAATTCTTCCCAGAGAGAGTGATTTGCCATTGGAATGGGCTGCCCAGGAAGGTGGTGGAGTCACCATCCCTGGATGTGTTCCAGAAAAGCCTGGATGAGGCACTTAGTGCCATGGTCTAGTTGATTGTTTAGGGCCGGGTGCTAGGTTGGACTGGACGATCTTTGAGATCTCTTCCAACCTTGTTGATTCTATGATTCTATCCACAACATCCCTGGGCAACCTGTCCCAATGTCTCACTACTCACTGTAAAGAATTTCTTTCCAATATCCAGTCTAAATCTATCCTCTTCCAGCGTCAATCCATTCTCTTTTGTACTATCACAAGCATTCTCAGCTTTCACCCCCTTTGGGTTCTGGAAGTTTCAGGAAGTTTGATGAAAGCAAGCAGGCAAAGAAGAGCAGCAAGGAAGAGAAAGATAGAAGACTGATCACACCTCCTCCAGGAATTCCGGTTGACATGAAGTCTTCTAAGACCTTCACCTGCAAGCAAGGTGAGCCTGAGTCTCCACCCTACAAAGCACCAGAGAATCCACAGACAAAATGCATCCTCATCAGGGTCCTTGTTTGTTGTTATCAGAACTACTGGACCATTAGTTGTTTATTATTATTAATTAGAAGCTGTTACTTTAAAGGAAAAAAATACCTTATGGTGCAACATCAGAAAGAAATCACAGCAAGAGACACCATTACCAGGTGGAGCTGAGCTGAAAGCACTGCCTCCCATGATGATATTGTGGTGTTGTCAGCAACAGAGACAGAAAATATTAGCCAGAAACAGGCTGTGATATTGGCTCATGGCCTGAGCACAGGCCTGGGGGTTTGGAAATCCCAGGATCAAATCATGTCCCTGATAACAACTCTTTTTATTGCCTACAAGCACTTGGGTTTTTGGCTACCTTAGCCAAGAGAAGTGTGGATAATAGAACTTGTCTCACAGGATCGTTCCTGTCCAGCCATATCTAATCACTTGATGTGCTCAGAGGATGAAATGTACCCTGCAGTGAAATAAAAGGCACCAGCCATCACTCCTGTAGGCATTCAGAGCTTCTCCCTACCTTTGACAGCTGCCATGCTACAGCAGAGATTGTTCTGCTCAGCCCCAGCTTCAGAAGCCAAATTTAGAACGTGTCCTGTGACAGGAATCATTTACATGACAAAATCTGCCTTTCTCCAGATTCCTCTAATTAAGTCCTGCCTCCCTCGCAGGAGAAGCAGTTATCATGCTGGTGGAGCATTGCAGGAAACCCACCATGGGAAAAGCAGCATGCCTGTCTGCAGGATCTTCTCCTGGGCCCATTGAGACAGGGCTGCTGGGCATCCATCTGCAGAATGCTTTGCCAAGCACATCAAGATGCAGTTGGACGTCAGTCTGAAGGATGTTCTCCTGAGCCCATCAGGATGTATTTGGGTGCTGGACACACAGGAAGGGGATGAGGGCTCCTTGTCCTCCTGTACTGGCTGCAATCCCACCATCAAGCTGCAGGTGTGACTGGAGCCCAGCAATCACTGGTCCCTAGGACATTTTTTAGGGCAGGATGTGGCTGTAAAGCTGTGTGGCTGTGGATACCTGAAAAAGAATGAATTCTGGCAAATCTCCTGGGTCTCCAATGAGTATCTGGGGTGGAAAGACTCACCATGCTCAACAGCAACTGCTGTCTTTCAACGGCTGTGCTGAGCTCCTAATGTGTCTGCAGCTTAGGAATCAAAGCTGGGTGATACCACGAGTGAATATGACTGTGCCCTTCACAGATGGTTATAAGAAATTCCATGTAGTCTTCAATTTATTCCAGAAAAGAAATCCTCCTTACTTATCCATCCTGAGGTCACTGAAGGTGTCTGAGTTACTTGCAGCAAAGTATGCTCTCAAAGACTTCCTTCTTGAGTAGTTACTGTCTCCCCTGCTGGGAAGATGTGTATGTATAACTGGCAGAGGAGCTTCTTCCTCCCATGGGAGGGGTGTGCTTGGAGCTTTCATGGCATTCCCCGCCTCTACAGCTCCTGGGAGGATCAGATCTTACTTCAGATCTTCCACACTGCAAGGCCTCTCAGCTGAAGCACCCAGTGCTCTCCCAGAGCTGACTTGCTCATTGCTCTGTGTCTACACAGCTTGGATGGGGTGCGCTGCACACTGACTGTTCAGGCAAGGATCAAAGGGTCAACATGACAATGAGACTCAGAGCACAGGGAGAGGGTGGCCACACTGACCAGTAAAACACAAGAGGAAGGAAGGGCGGCACTGGAAGCTCCAAGTGCTACAGCTCATCTGGCTCCACACAGTCTCAGCGAGATGGGTCAGAACTCGTTATCCGCTGGTGGCAGGCTGCCAGCCCTGCTAGGTCTGCCTGTCATTTGGTATCATCCATAAGCAACTGGAGCAAGCACAACAAGGAAGCTGCGGGAACCACAGACCCTTTACCAGTGTTGCAGTTGGAGATACTCTTCTCTGGGAGCAGCTCTTCTTCCAGACTCCGTATGCCAGGACAGATCATCCTTCAGATGTGCTACAAACTCCCTGCTCTCAATTCCAGCACAGATTCCAGGAGTGACTTTCCCATTCTCTTTATGAGGACAGTTTACTCCTCCTAGTCATTCATTCAGGTGGTAACCTGATCCCTTCATCATCTTCTTCACTCATCCCTCCAGAAACTTTGCTCTGAGACATATGCACAGTGTTACAGTGGGGAGAAGATGGGGACATGATGGTCAGTAGCAATATCTGGGTCATATTGGGTTGAGACAGGAACTCCAGTGTGCTTATCCCCTTGATAAATCATAGAATGGTAGAGGTTGGAAGAATACCTCTGGACATCATCTGGTCCTGTCCTGTTGCTAACATGGCCATCCAGAGCAGACTCCCAGGATCAAAATGTTCAGGTGGGTTTTGAAAACCTACAGAGAAGGAGACTCCACAGCATCCCTGAGCAGCCTGTTCCACACAGAAAAGAAGTTTTAACTTGTGTTGAGATGGACTCCTGTGTTCCAGTTTGTACCTCTTGCCCTTTGTCCTATCACAGGACACTACTGAAAAGAGTCTGACCCTATTTTCTTGACCCCTATCTGATCATCATTGAGAAGGTACCCTCTCAGTCTGCTCTTCTCCTGGTTAAACAGCCCCAGGTCTCTCAGCCTTTCCTCACAGAGAAATGTTTCAATCCCTTCATCATCTTCTGTTGGACTCTATCTGTTATTTCCTTGTCTCTCTTGAACTGGGGATCCCAAAACTGGATGCAATACTCCATATGTGGTCACACCAAGGCAGAGTAGAGGGCCAGAAGAACCTACCTTGACCTGCTGGCCACACACTTAATGCACCCCAGGATAGCACTGGCCTTCTTGGCCAACAGGGTACATTGCTAGACCCTTGGAGGCCCAGACACTCTACTTGCTTGCACAAGAGGACTCACAGACTATCTACTTATTGGGAAACACCCTTGAACCTCCATCCCATGAGCCTGCTAATCCCCCAGCAGCACCTTTTCTCAGTGCAAGCAGGTGTCCTCTGCCCATCAGCCATGGTGTAGCACTTTGGACAGCTTTTACTTTTGCACTTCGATTGAGCTGAAGCTCCTACAACCTGTTCTCCCAAAGAGGAGGACTTTGGTTTCATGCTCTTAGACCCTATGCAGGACACTGGTCAAGCCACACCTTGAGTACTGTGTCCAGTTCTGGGCCCCTCAATTCAAGAGAGATGTTGAGGTGCTGGAACATGTCCAGAGAAGGGTGACAAAGCTGGTGAGGGGCCTGGAACACAAACCCTACGAGGAGAGGCTGAGGGAGCTGGGGGTGTGCAGCCTGGAGAAGAGGAGGCTCAGGGCAGACCTCATTGCTGTCTACAACTACTTGAAGGGACATTGTAGCCAGGTGGAGGTTGGCCTCTTCTCCCAGGCAACCAGCAACAGAACAAGAGGACACAGTCTCAAGTTGTGCCGGGGAAAGTATAGGCTGGATGTTAGGAGGAAGTTGTTGGCAGAGAGAGTGATTGGCATTGGAATGGGCTGCCCAGGGAGGTGGTGGAGTCACTGTGCCTGGGTGTGTTCAAGCAAAGCCTGGCTGAGGCACTTAGTGCCATGGTCTGGTTGACTGGCTAGGGCTGGGTGCTAGTTTGGACTGGATGATCTTGGTGCTCTCTTCCAATCTGGTTGATTCTATGATTCTATGATTCTAAGAGTCCTTTCACTCAGATATTTCTGCTGGTTTCCACCAAAGTGACCACAATTGAGGGTCTGTTTCTGTCTTAGATGCCAAGACACGTAATGCTCTTGGTCTCGGTAATTGTAGTTTCTCTCTCTTCTTGGAAAATGGCAAAATTTGCTTTCAGAGGAATGAAAAAAAAAAAAAAAATTCCCAAACTCCAAATCAGGGAGGAAACTCCCTGCATGGATCAAGGCTGAAAACAAACATGTTTTTGTGCTTCCAGAAAACCAGCAAGGCTAACAGTGCCATTGTTTGTGTCAAGGGGATTTCCACATTTCAGGGAACAGCTTGGAAGCTGCCACTGCGGCTGCTCTCTGGAGAGCTGGGGAAGTGAACCAGCACCAGGAAAGATCACAGCAGGTTACAAATCATAGGATTTTACTAAAGGATTGCACTGATTTGGGTTGGGCTTTGGTTTGTTTTCTTTTTCTTCCTTTTCCCCCCCTCCCCCTCAATTGCTGTGACTGCTTCCTGAACCTTTAGGGGGCATATTTTTCTGCTTTCTTCATAGTGTGAGGGCCATAAACATACTGGTTTCTTTTTGGCCCTGCTAGAAGCTCCATGTCACAGAACTATGTGAATCTAGTCATCCTTGTGTTCAAGAAGGGATGAAATATCACAACATTTGTGATAAAATCACATGAGTCAGCAACACTGAAATCCACCAGGAAAAGTGAGTAAACCACAAGGAGGAAAATGCAAGCTTGTTTTTTTAAAATCTGGCACAACCTAATTTTGGTTTTCTGTGTACTGGAAGCAAAAGGGTTTGTCTGCAAGGTGCCTGCTCTCACCAACCTTCCCATCTGAGCATGAGGAGGGTCATAGGTTGGTAGGGACTGGAAGGAACCTCTGAAGACCATCAAGTCCAACCCCTCTACCAAAGCAAGATCACCTGGGGCAGACCACACAGGAAAGCATTCAGATGAGTCTTGAAGGTCTCTGGACAGCCTGGGCCAGTGCTCTGTCATCCTTACAATAAAGAAGTGTTTTCCTCACTCACCGGAGGTGGAACTTTTTGGCACAGGGAAGAGAAAATCACTGCTATTGATACTCACCAACAACAGACCCCTCTATCCATTTGAACATGAGCTAGCAGTGTGCTCAGGTCGCCAAGAAGGCCAACACCATTGTGACCTATATCAGGAATGAAGTGGCCAGCAGGAATAGGGAGGAATAGCAGCACCTCAAATACTGAGTTCAGTTTTGGGCCCCCTCCTGTGTTCCAGTTTGTGCCTGTTGCCCCTCATTCTACCACAGTGCACCACTGAAAAAGAGACTAGACCCTTCTTCTTGACACCCACTCTTCAACTGTTTACAAACACCTCCTCTCAGTCCGCTCTTCTCTAGGCTAAACAGCCCCAGGTCTCTCAGGCATTCCTCGTAAGAGAGATGTTCCAATTCCCTCATCATCCTTCTTGGACTCTCTAGTGTATCTGGGGAGCCATTGAGCTGGGACTTATTGAACTGGGGAGCCCAGAACTAGACACAATATTCCAGATGTGATCTTACTAGGGCACAGTAGAGAAGAAGGAGCACCTCTCTTGGCCCACTGAACACACTCTTAAGGTACCTCCATAAAAGGGCATCCCAGTGGGCTTCAGATTATGTCCTCTGCTCCATCCAACTGTTGTATTGGAAGATAGGATTGATCTGCCAGCAGTGTGGCTACTTTGCGGAGTTGATTTCACTCAAAACATCATCCCACTACAGAGGTCTTCATGGTGGGCAGTGATCTCTTGTGGAAAGGCACTGGTGCCTTCTGCATCTCAAGGGGTCAAGATCAGAAGTCTTCTGAGGAACAGCTGAGGCAAATGGGTTTGTTTAATCCAGAAGAAAAGAGGCTGAGGGGAGACCTCATCACTCTCTACAACTATGTGAAAGGAGGTTAGAGTAAGGTTGGGGTCAAATTGTTCAATCAAATAAGTGATAGAACGAGAGGAAATATCATCGAGTTGCACCAGGGGAGGTTTAAGTTGGACATTAGGAAAAAAATCCTAATGTCAAAAAGGGCTGTCAAGCTCTGAAACAGGCTGCCCAGGACAGTGGTGGAGTCTCCATCCCTGGAGGGATGTAAAAACCATGCAGATGTGGTGCTGACATTGTTCAGTGGTGGACCTAAATGATTCTGTGATTCTATACTGGCCGAGATTTTGTTTATTTTAAATACCACAAAACCAAAAGCATCCAAAGAGTGACTTAGCATCTCTTCAGGTCCTCAGGACCAGAATGAGCTCAAAAGTGACTTTATGCCTTGCAGGACTTTGCCCAAGGCAGAAACCAAAGACCGGGCAGGGACAGATCCTGCTGGCCAAGGACAGTGCCATGGGTGCAGCAGGCAGGGAATGAGCGAAGGTGTGAGGGAGAAGGGCTGAAAGAGTCAGAAATCTCTGTCTTGTCCTGTGGACATCTGTCCACGTGGACAGATCCTATCACCCTAAACACTGCAGTGAGCTATTCCAGCCTCAGCTGATTGCCCTGTCTGATACCATTTGGGAGATTACCATAACCCTTGGCTGGGCTGCCTGCCAGGAAAACATGACTGAGAGGGCGACAAGAAGGGTGCTTTGCGGGGAAGGCGATGGCGTCACTGCTGACAGGGACCTTACCTCATCCCCTCTGAGTAAGCACCACATGGCTACCCTGAAACTGGAGCAGTGGCTTGGCAGGTGACACCAGGGGCCCTGAGAAGTGAGGGCAGGGTTTCTTTAGTCCTGTCACCGTGGATGAACTTGTGACAAATATTTGGGTGAGATGTGGAAGGCGCTTAGGATGTGCTGGTGAGACATTTGCTCTATCTTGTTGCAGCCTGGGAGTAGGGAGTGTAGCTCTTGAGTTGACAGCACAGTATCTCTGCCCTACCATGCTCTGTATGGTGTGGCAGGTGAATATAAGGCATTTTTTTGGCACAGGGAAGAGAAAAATCACTGCTGTTGATACTCACCAATAACAGACCTCTCTATCCACCTGAACATGAGCTGGCAGTGTGCTCAGGTCACCAAGAAGGCCAGCAGCACCCTGACCTGTATCAGGAATGATGTGGCCAGCAGGAACAGGGAGGTAACACTTCTGGGGGATAGGTTGGACTGGATGATCTTCAAGGCCTCTTCCAACCTGGTTGGTTCTATGAAATACTGAGTACAGTTTTGGGCCCCTCGCTCCAAGAAGGACACCAAGGTACTAGAGTGTGTCCAGAGAAAGGCAACAAAATTGGTGAAGGATCTAGTGGCTGAGGGAAAGGGGATTGTTTAGTCTAGAGAAGAGGAAGCTCAGAGGAGACCTCATTGCTCACTACAACTACCTAAAAGGAGGTTGTAGTGAGGCTGGTTGGTCTCTTCTCCCTGGTATCAGCTGATACATTGAAAGGAAGTGGCTTCAAGTTGTGCCACAGGAGGTTTAGGTTGGATGTTAGGAAAAAAAAATCTTTAGTGAAAGAGTGATCAGGCATTGGAATGGGCTGCCCAGGGAGGTGGTGAAGTTGCTGTCCCTGGAGGTGTTCAAGCAAAGCCTGGCTGAAGCTCTTAGTGCCATGGTCTGGTTGATTGTCTAGGACTGGGTGCTAGGTTGGCCTGGGTGATCTTTGAGATCTCTTCCAACCTGGTTGATTCTATGATTCTATCCACAACATGCCCTGGAGGCATTAAAAAAATGTGTACACATGACACTTTGGGACACTCTTTAATGCTTATGATGATGTTAGGTTGGTGGTTGGACTCAATGACCTTAGAGGTCTTTTCCAACCAAAATAAATCTATGATTCCATGAGTCAATTCTGTCTCCCTAATTATAGTGTTGCTGGTTTTGTTTTTTTTTTAAGGAATAATATAACTTCAGCAGATGAACTCTGAGGCTCACACCCAGACACGTTTGTGGTGGAGCACCCTAGTCAAGCGAGGACAAGCATGGTGCTTACACGGGAGGGAAGACCCTGGCTTAAAAATATCTGTGCAACATGCAACAACGCATCCTGCTTAGGTGAGTCCTGGTAGCCCTTCATTACGCACTCCTGTGCTATTTTCTGCACTGAGCTGCTGCTCAGGATGTGCCGTGCTCAGCTAATGAGCAGCTAATCAGCGCTGTTAGGCTGCTCAATGCTGCACCCCGCGGAGCTGGCCGATAGACCTGACAGCCCTGATGGTACAGGGATAGTTCTGCTCTTTCTGCTCAAGGGGAGGGAAAGCACCTGGTGTGCTTTGAGTCTGTTGGGCATTCAGCTGCTTTCCTCAAAGACGCCAGAAAGCTGGCCAGTGGCCGTTTTGGTAATGACTGCATTCAGACAGATAATCACAGGAATCCAAAGGATAATCCTACTCCAAAGCTAGAATCCACAGATACTTTCTTAAAAGAGAAACATCTTCATCAAATCACAGAATGTTTTGGGTTGAAGGGGACCTTAAAGATCCTCTAGTTCCAACTCTGTAGGCAGGTGCACCTTCCACTAGATCAGGGTGCCAGTGTAATATTATGTTTCCTTAGCTCTGTTCTTAGAAAAGGCTGGAAGATTTTACCTGAAGGTTACACAGAAATAAATATAAAAGAGTGTAGAAATCTTCTGACCAATTTTTTATTTCACAGCTCACCACATTAAAAGTAGGATGATGCATCTTTTAATGGGAAGTTTGGGGGGATTTACTAACCCAACCTGAAGTTCTGCCTAGAATTTAAACATTATATGTCATAGAATCATAGAATCAACCAGGTTGGAAGAGCGCTCCAAGCTCATCCAGTCCAACCTAGCATCCAGCCCTAGACAGTCAACTAGACCATGGCATTAAGTGCCTCATCCAGGCTTTTCTCCAGCACCTCCAGGGATGGTGACTCCACCACCTCCCTGGGCAGCCCATTCCAATGCCAATCACTCACTGTGGCAAGAACTTCCTCCTAACATCCAGCCTAGACCTCCCCCGGCACAACTTGAGACTGTCCCCCCTTGTTCTGTTGCTGGTTGCCTGGGAGAAGAGACCAACCCCCACATGGCTACAGCCTCCCTTCAGGCAGCTGTAAACAGCAATGAGGTCAGCCCTGAGCCTCCTCTTCTGCAGGCTGCACACCCCCAGCTCCCTCAGCCTCTCCTCACAGGGCTGTGTTCCAGGCCCCTCACCAGCTTTGTCGCCCTTCTCTGGACACCTTCCAGCATCTCAACATCTCTCTTGAATTGAGTAGCCCAGAACTGATCACAGTACTCAGTATGTTTCCATCACTCTATAGCATTAACTGCTCCAAAGCAGAGAGCAACTTAGCTCAGTTTACAGCTAAACAGAAAGTGGAACACTTCAAAGGATCCAATTTCCAGATGTGACTCAGGGATGTTTTGCTTGTTCTTCCCCAAAAGCTCTTTTAAACAAACAACCCATCAAAGATACCAGAAAATAACAGTGCTCAGGTTTTTTTGAGTCTCTGAAGAGTTCAGGAAATGAACATAACTTCTGAAATACCAAAAAACCATGGCCTCAGCCTAGTTGAGATGAAGGACAATAAAGAAATACTGAAATTAGAAATAACTACTATGAGGACAGAAGTGCTTTGTGTCTTTCCATACCCCTTGTAATCCCACCAGTGCAGGGGCTTAGTTCAGAGGGTGAGGATTTCATCAGGACATTAGCTAAGAAAAAGGAAATTAAATGAAAAAGGAAGATGCTTGACTGAATCAAACCATTAGATCCTACTATGCCTCTGAAATTTAATAACTCAAACCATCACCTTCATGCACTTTCCATCATGCTGGATGTGGCCCAAAGGAGTCCTGCTGGGCTCCTCTGTTCAACACAACCTCATTCCTCCTCCATGTGGAGGACGCAGAACCTCCTTCATGTGGAAATGCAGAACCAACATCATTACAACATAAAAGGTGCCTTGGCCATCTTGAGACATGCCAGTATAACATCTGCCAACAAACCATCTTCTTTGTGATCCTCCACTGCACAGTGGAGGTAGACCAGCACCATCTGGAACAGGCTGACCAGGGAAGTGGTTTGAATCATTAACTCTGGATACATTTAAAGCTCATCTAGAGTTCTCAAGGGCATGGTGTAGTACTGGCCCTGGTAGAGTTAGACAATGGTTGAACTTGATCATTGAATCATAATCAGTCAGGGCTGGAAGGGACCACAAGGATCATCTAGTTCCAACCCCCTTGCTGTGGGCAGGGACACCTCATCCAGCCTGGCCTTAAACACCTCCACTACTGTCTCATGTTGAGCTTATCGTCCACCAGCACCCTCAAGTCCCTCTCCTCAGGGCTGCTCTCCAGCCAGTCATTGCCCAGCCTGTATTTGTGCTTGGGATTGCCTCAACCCAAATGCAGGACCTTGCACTTGATTTTGAAGATGTTTTCCAACCACAGTGATTCTGCAATTCTGTGATCTCCGTTGTGCCAGGGGAAAAAAACAAAGCCATGAAGAATATTCTAGATCCCTAAGGAGCCCTTGGGGTAAAAGAGAAATCAGGCCATGAGGTTTGTTTTGCACAGAGCTCTCTGGTGAACCATGGGAGGACTTGCTTATGGATTTCCTGATTCATGGCACCATAGATTTTGAACTGGCTATTGTCATGAGTGGAGATAATTACCCCAGCATGGAAAAGCTGTCACAGGGATAAAGTTGCTATGATCTCTTGAACTGAGCAGGCACGTGGTACCCCTTAAATGGATGCTAGGCTTTGAGACGTTGAAAGACCTGGATATGTTGACAGGACAAGGATCATTCACACAAAAGGTCAAGTTTTGTGGGTGGGCTGTAGTGTGTCTCACTCAAGCACCTTTAAAATTCACAAGAAACAAAGACTGTAGCATTAAAAATGCAAATCACAACAGTAGGACTTTATAGAACTATAGAATGGTTTAGGTTGGAAGGAACCTCAAAGATCATCTAGTGCCAACCCCCTACCACTAGAACAGGTCACTCAAGGCCACATCCAGCCTGGCCTTGAACACCTGGAGGGAGGGAGCATCCACAGCCTCCCTGGGCAACCTGTGCCAGTGTCTCACCACCCTCACCATAAAGATCTTCTTGCTGACATCTAGTTTAAATCTCCCCTCTTCCAGTTTAAACTTATTACTCCTCATCCTGTCATTACAAGACCTTGTAAATAGTCCCTCCCCAGCCTTGCTTACTTCATTTGCTTTGTTTAAGATTGGCATACAAAATGACAGATCTGCACCTGCCTGTTTCCATTAGCAGATGACTGAAGGGAGCAGAGGTGTGGTGGGCACAGTAGACACCTGCTGTTGACACCCAAAGTTAGGGGAAATCAGTGCTGCTCCTTTGTCCGGGGTCTGGTATAGTCCTTCTGTGATAGAGGAAGGACATTGCGCAAAGGAAAAGGTCAACTGCCGGGCTGCAGCAGATGCTGACCAACCGTGTCACCAACTGCTCCCGTGCCAGGTCTCACCCCCGCTGCCTTTGCCAAAACTCAGCCACTGCTGACTTGCAAAGACTGCCCAGAACAATCCTGTTCCGTTGCCAATTCATCACACGTCTGGACACTGAACCTTGTCCTGGACTCATTGCAAAGGCAGGGCAGGACTAAAGTCCTCCCCCTTGGTGTGACTCCATCTCTTTGGGATCCACCGAGAAGTTGCCTTCATGCGACTACAAGGGAAGAGGCCACCAGGGGCAAGGGGCAATGGCTGTGCAATCCAGCCGGCGCCTGGGCAGTTGGCATCCCCTGTGCTGCTGCGCTGGGCCGCTGGCTCGAGCACAGCTGACGCATGGCTCCGGAGGCGCTGGCGGCGGCGGAGCGACCTTCGCTGCCCTTGGCTCTGCGGATGATAGGGCTCACGTTGGTTAGTCAGCACAACACCTGGAACCGGCGCTTGGATGCTCTGAAGCAAAAGCCGCCAAACTCGGTCTCTGTTTCTCCTGGATGAAGACCAAGGCACAAAATCTGGCAGCAGGACAAGTCATGCAGAACATCCAATTGAATAGCTCTTCTGTTGAGGGAGCTGAAGAATGCATTTATCTCAGCTCAGAGCAGAGCTCTCCAGGTAGGAGTTTGCTGGATGTGCTGTAGAACAACGTCCTTCATGGGCTTGCTGAGGAGGGTATGGGGGTAGTACAAGTTGCCACTTGACATGGGCCCCTCAATTCAAGAGAGATGTTGAGGTACTGGAACATGTCCAGAGAAGGGCAACAAAGCTGGTGAAGGGCCTGGAACACAAACCCTGCAAGGAGAGGCTGAGGGAGCTGGGGGTGTTTAGCCTGGAGAAGAGGAGGCTCATTGCTGTCTACAACTACCTGAAGGGATATTGTAGCCAGGTGGGGGTTGGCCTCTTCTCCCGGGCAACCAGCAATAGAACAAGGGGACACAGTCTCAAGTTGTGCCAGGGTAGATCTAGGCTGGATGTTAGGAGGAAGTTCTTCACAGAGAGAATGATTGGCATTGGAATGGGCTGCCCAGGGAGGTTGTGGAGTCACTGTGCCTGGAGGTGTTCAAGAAAAGCCTGAATGAGGCACTTAGTGCCATGGTCTAGTTGACTGGACAGGGCTGGGTGCTAGGTTGGACTGGATGATCTTGGTGCTCTCTTCCAACCTGGTTGATTCTATGAAATCCATCTGTAGATCTGCATCCAGCGCCCCAAGAGTGAGACACTTCTTAAGTGCCTCACAGATGCTCAGGGTATTTCATGTAAGCTGCCAAGGGTAGTTTTCTGCAGTGCTGAAATGTGATTGGTTAATTGTGTGAGGTCAAGCAGGTTTCAGAATTTGGAAGAAGGCAGCATTGTGCAGGAATTGGAGCAACAATCTAAGCTCTGGCACATATGGCATGTTTGAGTGAACCCACAGAGAAGATGACACCTTAAAATTCACCACTGACATGTCCCCAGGCTAGACCCAGCCTAGCTGCAAAACTGTGCTAGACCTTCTGTGTGCTGGATTCCGTCAAAAGGGAAGTCACTGAGATGTCACCTTCCCTACTCAAAGATCTGAGACAAGGCCATTCATGAAGAATGCACTGTGGCTCCATGGATCTGAACACCACAGCCAGATCTTGGTGATGGGGATGTACACAGCATGCTGAGTTGTGAAATAAAGAACCTGAGGTGGAGATCATCTAAGCAACACATTCACAAGTCCAGAAGAAGGGTACTTTGCAGCTAAGTTGTGGTCAGAGGGAGGTTGGTAGTCTGATGTTTGGCATGTGTGCTCACACTTTGAGAACATGCAATTATAAAGTCATAGAATCAACCAGGTTGGAAGAGAAATCCAAGATCATCCAGGCCAACCTAGCACCCAGCCCTAGACAATCAACCAGACCATGGCACTAAGTGCCTCATCCAGACTTTGCTTGAGCACCTTCAGGGACAGCAACTTCACCACCTCCCTGGGCAGCCCATTCCAATGCCAATCACTCTCTCTGCCAACAACTTCCTCCTAACATCCAGCCTAGACCTCCCCTGGCACAACTTGAGACTGTGTCCCCTTGTTCTGTTGCTGGTTGTCTGGCAGAAGAGACCAACCCCACCTGGCTACAGCCTCCCTTCAAGTAGTTGTAGACAGCAATGAGATCACCCCTGAGCCTCCTCTTCTCCAGACTAAACAACCCCAGCTCCCTCCTGCAGCTTCATTTTCCTTCTTTGCTAGAGGTGGTTTGGGTGCCCTCTCAGAAGCAGTTCTGCAAAGTCCCACTTCATCACAGCTCTTGGGCCCACAGTATGTTCTCACAAATGTGCCTCTTATGATAAGGAGGAAGAGCAAAGTATCTCAGAAATGTCTAAGCAGATATCTCTTCAGGCTTAGCCCAAACCAGGTTCACAGTCCCAACCCTCCTGCAGAGTTAGGTGCCTTCATGGTTTGTCTTTATAATACACCAGAGTACCTGCTTGACTATTTCCAGGATAGTTTGGGGGTGTAATGCCCTTCTCTATGTGCCTCTCCTCTTTGCTACAGTGGTCTAACATCTCCATTAGGATGGTCACAGTCAGCACCACTCTCTGCCCACTTACTCCAGCTCCCAGTGATGTGCAATTTTTGTTGGCTGTTTCTTTGGAGGAGAAACTGTGTCCTACCAATGGTGAAGTGGTCCCACACTGATTTTAATACCTAGAGTCACAAAAGCTCAATTTTAACCTTGTGACTTGATCATTCACCTAGGAGAGAGATTTGATTTCTCCTGAAAGAAGAACAAAATGATTTCTTTTAATTGCTCCTGGATGCTGAGCAGAGCAACAGCTCAACCAGAGCTCTATGCCCATTTCCACCTTGCAATCTCTGGCCCTTGGCCCTTGCCTCAGTTTCCCATGTGCAAAAGAGGTCTTGTTTTTTTCCTACCTCTGCAGAGCAGCAGGAGGATAAGTACATTAAAAGCTTGGATGCTGTTCAGGTCCTAGAGAACTGGGAGCCACAGAAGTGACTTAAATAGACGGTTTAAAGCCAATTAAAGCAAAATCTTTGCTCTGAACATAGAGATAGGAAAGCTAAAACAGGTCACCCAGCCCTTGTCCCTGCCAGCAGAGGGTTGTTCAGTGCATTTTCTGGTCTTCAGCCTTGTCAAAGTGTACGTGCTGTGAGCAGCTTCTAGTACTTCCACTAGGAGAAAATTCAACATCTAATCTAAACACTCACTCTCCTCTTTCCACTCCTTTATTCCCATTTTGACAGCCAGCTGAACATGAGCCAGCAGTGTGCTCAGGTGGCCCAGAAGGCTAACAGCATCCTGGCCTGTATAGTGCGTCCAGCAGGGGTAGGGAAGTGATTATCCCCTTGTACTCAGCACTGCTGGGGCCAGATCTGGAGTACTGGGTTCAGTTTTGGGCCTCTCAACTACAGGAAGGATTTTGAGATCCTGGAGTGGGTCCAAAGAAGGGCAATGAAGATGGTGAAGGATCGGGAGAACAGGTCTTATGAGGAACAGCTGAGGGAATTGGGGTTATTATGACTGGAGAAAAGGAGACTCAAGGGAGACCTTCTCACTCTACAAGTCCCTTAAAGGAGGTGGGAGACAGATAGCTGTTGATCTCTTCTGGTGATAGAAGGAGAAGAAATGGCACCAAGTTGCACCAGAGGAGGTTTATTAGGAAGAAGTTTATTGGACATTAGAAGAAGCTTCTTCACTGAAGGATTCTCAGACACTGGAATGTGCTCCCCAAGGAGGTGGCTGAATCTCTGCCCCCAGAGGTCTTTAAAAGATGCAGAGATGTGGTGCTGAGGGACATGGTTTAGCACCAGACCTGGTAGAGTTAGATAATGGCTGGATTTTATGATCTTAAAGGTCTTTTCCAACCAAAACAATTCTATGATTCTATGACTTATCCCCTTGGCAATGCATCCTACAGCTTGTTTCCAAGCTACTAGCAGAGGAGTTAACAGCAGCAATGAGATAACATCACATTAAAGGGATGACTGTGCTAATACCTCTGTTTGGCCTGGGAGCATTGCCTGGGTAAATTAAATGCTCCCAGGTGCCTGAGACGATGCAGAAGGGATTCCCTGTATGAGGTCCCCTCCTTCCACATGCCTTTCTGCTTGGCCAGGGCATGCATGTAGGGCTTTCACACATGGCTGGGCAAGGTGAGTCTCCTCTGGGTTATGCTTTAAGGTGGAAAAACGTGTGATAAACACATGCAAGGACTAAATGTTTGTTGAGCCACTCACTACGTCAAAGTGCATGGGAAGCCCATGTTGGGGGTGGTCATGGATGGAAAGCTGGACACAAGCAAACAACATGCACTCACAGCCCAGAGCCAACTATGTCCTGGGCTGCATCCCCAGCAGAGTGGGCAACAGGTGGAGGGAGAGGATTCTGCCCCACTGCTCCACTCTGTTGAGAGGCCACCTGCAGTGCAGGGTCCAGCGCTGGAGTTCTCATCACAAGAATGACAATGGACCTGATGGAGCAGGTCCAAATGAGGCTAGGAAAATGATCAGAAGGATGGAACCTGTGTGCTGTGAGGACAGGCTGAGAGAGTTGCAGTTGTTCAGTCTGGAGAAGAGAAGGCTCCAGGGAGACCTTATTAGAATCATAGAATCAACCAGGTTGGAAGAAACCTCCAAGATCATCCAGTCCAACCTAGCACCCAGCCCTGGCCAATCAACTAGACCATGGCACTAAGTGCCTCAGCCAGCCTTTGCTTGAACACCTCCAGGGATGGTGGCTCCACCAGCTCCCTGGGCAGCCCATTCCAATGCCAATCACTCTCTCTGCCAACAACTTCCTCCTAACATCCAGCCTAGACCTTCCCTGGCACAACTTGAGACTGTGTCCCCTTGTTCTATTGCTGGTTACCTGGGAAAAGAGACCAACCCCCACCTGGAAACAACCTCCCTTCAGGTAGTTGTAGACAGCAATAAGGTCACCCCTGAGTCTCCTCCATTGCTGCCTTTCAATGCTCGAAGGGGCCTATAAGAGAGATGGGGAGAGATTTTAAACAAGGTCTGTTGTGGCAGGACAAGGGTGGTGGTTTTAAATGAAAAGAAAGGAGATTAAGACTAGAAGATTTTTTTTTTCTTACACTGTGAATGATGAGACACTGGCCCAGGTTTCCCAGAGAGGTGGTAGAAGGCTCATCCCTGGAAACATTCCAGATAAGATTGAACAAGGCTCTGAGCAACCTGATCTAGTGGAAGATGTCCCTACTGACTGCAGGAGGGTTGGACTAGATGACCTTTAAAGGTCCCTTCCAACCCAGGCTGTGCTATGATTCTATGAGAACATGGCTCTGATTTCACAAAGTCAAGCTCTCACCTCAGTGGCTTGGTCCCTTGGGTGTAAATTGCTCTTAAACTCAACCTGTTTATTCTCATTTGTCTTCTCATCCCATTTTTGTTCTGATGGTACAGACACAAACCTATTTGTATTTCACATCTTAACAAGCAGTGTTTTATTCAAAGCTTACACAAGGTGTTTTTTGTTCATGGTGTCCCTGAGGGCTTCTGCCTTTGACAGCTGAGATGATGCTCTTCCAGCACCATGAACTACTGAGGACTTGGCTGCATTGCTTATTTTTTGTAGAAGATCCTTTGCTTTTGCTTTAATGGTGTGTGTCTTGGGCCAACAGATGAAACCAAACAGGATATTTCAGTGGCTTTTCACTCTTAAAATTAATAAGCTCCTTACCACCACCCTGGGAAAGCATTAGTTCAAAATGCACAAGAATGCACTTTTTGTTGCAAGGAAATCTTTCCCCAGTCCCCATCTACACATGTATTTCTGCCACCTACTACTTTGTTTAAGCCCTGGATAGGATTGTTACCAAAACCAGCCAAATCATTTCAGTCTACAGCTGTGTGATAGGGCACAGGACCAGAACTGGGGGCAGGGTCTGAACCTGGTTTAACAAGGCTTTCTCCATGCTGTAGGCTGGATTTTCCTGTGTTCATAGATAATTGGCTATCCATTGAATCAACCAGGTTGGAAGAGACCTCCAAGCTCATCCAGTCCAACCTAGCACCCAGCCCTAGCCAATCAACTAGACCATGGCACTAAGTGCCTCAGCCAGGCTTTGCTTGAACACCTCCAGGGATGATGCCTCCACCACCTCCCTGGGCAGCCCATTCCAATGGTAGATCACTCTGCCTGGGAAGAACTTCCTCCTAACATCCAGCCTAGACCTCCTCCAGCACAACTTAAGACTGTCCCCCCTTGTTCTGTTGCTGGTTGCCTGGCAGAAGAGCCCAACCCCACCTGCCTACAGCCTCACTTCAGGTAGTTGTAGACAGCAATGAGGTCACCCTTGAGCCTCCTCTATCACTCTGTTGTGTTGAAGAGGTGAACAGAGAATCAGGGAATTATGGAAGAACGTGGACTGGAAAAGAGCTTTAAAGGTCATCTAGTCCAACCACCCTGTAGTGAGCAGGGATATCTTCAGCTAGAGCAGGTTGCTCAGAGCCCCAAGCCATGTGGCCTTGAGTACTTCCAGGGATGGGGCATCTACCACCTCTCTGGGTAACCTAGGCCAGTGGTTTACCACTATCTGGGTATAAAATGTCTATTCAGTCTAAATCACCCTCTTCTAGTTTAAAACCATCATCCCTTGTTCTGCCACAGCAGACCCTCATAAAAATCCTGTCCCTGTATTTCTTAGAGGCCCCTCTGAGCATTGAAAGTCCATAAAAAGGTCTTCCTGGAGCCTTCTCTTCTCCAGACTGAACAATCCCAACTCACAGAATCACAGAAGGTCAGAGGCTGGAAGGGACCTCTAAAGCTCATCCAGCCCAATCCCCCTGCCAGAGCAGGATCACCTATACCAGATCACACAGGACCACATCCAGGCAGATCTTGAATAGCTCCAGAGAGGGAGACTCCACAAGCACCCTGGGCAGCCTGTTCCAGTGCTCTGTCACCTCCACAGTGACAAACTCTAATGTAAGGCAGGAAATAAGGGTCCAAATGCATGTAGAAATGCATGGCTGACAGAGAGGGTCAGGTACAGTGACTTTGGTGGAACTACTCATACTCTGTAGAGCTTCCAAGCACAGGCATGCCCACATGTAAGTAATACCAAGATCTTCCTAAACCCACAGTCACACTGAACTCCCTCAGCCTATCCTTTTCAACCCTCTGATGGTTCTTGTGGCCTCCTCTGGACCCACTCCAACAAGCTCACATCTTTCACAGTATCACAGTATCATCAGGGTTGGAAAAGACCTCACAGATCATCAAGTCCAACCCTTTACCACAGAGCTCAAGGCTAGACCATGGCACCAAGTGCCACGTCCAATCCTGCCTTGAACAGCTCCAGGGACGGCGACTCCACCACCTCCCCGGGCAGCCCATTCCAGTGTCCAATGACTCTCTCAGTGAAGAACTTTCTCCTCACCTCCAGCCTAAATTTCCCCTGGCACAGCCTGAGGCTGTGTCCTCTTGTTCTGGTGCTGACCACCTGAGAGAAGAGAGCAACCTCCTCCTGGCCACAACCACCCCTCAGGTAGTTGTAGACAGCAATAAGGTCACCCCTGAGCCTCCTCTTCTCCAGGCTAAACATCTTTCTTGTGCTGAGGACTCCAAGGACGTGCTCTGAGTATTTTGGGCACAGTTTTTGTTCCTATTGCTCCCCTTTGGCCATGCTTCTATTTTGTAAACACCAATCAGCCATCAGGTTGCTTTATTTTAGTCAAAAATCCTTTCATAGCAGGCTGGACCTCTTTGTGCAGCCCTATAAATGCCAACACTTTTATTACCAGAAGCATCATTTTGAGTCACTCTCCTTCAGCAAGGCTTTTGAGAGAAATTTGTGGCAGTCTTTGTCTGCTAAAATGGAAATAATTTTGGAAAACAATTTGATTTGTCACCATTTTCTTTGAACTTGCTGATGACTTGATCCCTTTGCCTTTATTCAACCTACCCATTCCCTCACTCATTTCCATCAGCTCTGGTGACAACAGCAGGTCTAGCTCCTGGCAATGACATCATCTGGGGCTGGATGAGGCTGTAGACCTGTTTTTGTTGGCTTTTTTAACACTGAATTTTGGGAAGCCAAGCTCAGTCTTTCATTCCCCAGTTGCACATTTACCTCTGAAATTACATTCTCCAGCCAAGCTCTAAATTCAGTTCAGCCATGCAGCTTCTGCTTTCACCAAAAGCTGTGGGTTTGCAAGTCTAAGCTGATTTTGGCCCTCATCTGTGGCCACACAAGCTGAGTAGAAAGACCTCCCCTGGATTAGTGTGGCTGTTTGCTCTGTTCCTCTGTCTGAAGCAATATTCAGTCCGTTGGTTGATCTGACGGTGAGTGCTGCTACTTAAGGCTGCCTCATTGAACCCAGGCTGTGTTTCTTTGTTGAATGATTTTTGTAGTCAGTTGCTGTAGAAGAGCAGGAGCTCTCATATTGATCTGTCCTGAGCACTGAACACAAAGGACAGGAGGGATCCTGCAGTCTTATTAATGCTCCATCTCCAATCCTGGGCAATTAACTTAATGAAGTACAAGGCAGGCTTGGCAATCTGCTGTTGTTCAAAGCATCTCTTGCTATCCAGAGTGTTGATGAAACAATGATGCTGATGAAGGGTCTTAGAGCAGAAGTCTTCTGTGAAGCAGCTGAAGGAACTGGGAATGTTTAGCCTGGAGAAGTGAAGGCTCAGGGCAATCCTTCTTGCTTTCTACGACTACCAGAAAGGAGGTCTTAGTGAGGTGGGGATTGGCCTCTTCTCCTAAGTAACAAGTGATGGGACAAGATGGAACAGCCTTAAGCTGTACCATGAGAGGCTTAGGTTGAATACTGGGAAGTTTTTTTCCTTGAAAGAATTGTCAGTTCCTGAGAAGTGGCGGAGTCCCCATCCCTGGAAGGATCTAAAAGATGTGTAGATGTGGTGCCGAGAGAAACAGTTTAGTGACAGTGTTGGTTTAGTGTTTGGACTAGATGACCTTAAAGGTCTTTGCAAACTGAAGTGATTTTCTGCCTCTTTGATTTGATTCTGATTAATGACTTGCAAAGATGGAGCAACACAAAGGCATAAGATCCCTGTGCTGCTGCACAAAATCGGGACAAGACAATGTCCTTTTTCACAAGCACATAGGACCTTCCCAGCTCACATCCTATCTCCTGAGCCTGCTTGTAGCTGCCCACTGCCTGGGATGTAGGATTTGCATCCATGTCCAACCAGTCACAGCCTGTCCTACAGATCGTGGTGGGCAGGTAGAGCAACCTGTAACAGCAGGAGCTAGTGTGAATGTGCTAAACTGCGATTTGATTAGTTAGAATGGGAGAATCAAAGAATGGTTTGCTCTGAAAGGCACTTGTAAAGGTTATCTAGTCCAAACCCCCTGCAGTCAGCAGGCACATCTTCAACTAGGTCAGGTTGCTCAGAGCCCTGTCCAAGCTGCCCTGGAGTGTTTCCAGGGGTGGGGTCTCCCAGGCTTACACAGAACTAGGGGTTTGGTTTTCAGTTTTGGCTTTGTTTGGTTATTTTTAGGCAAGCTGTGACAGTGTTTCATCACCTTCACAGCAAATAAAATTCTTCCTTAGATCTAGTCTAAGTCTCCCCTCTTTTGATTTCAAACCATCACCCCTTGTCCACTCACAACAGGACCAGTTTAAAAACTCTGTCCTCATCTTTCTTGCAGGCCCCTTTAACTACCTGCCCCAAAAGGCTGCAAGAGGCTGTCCCTTGAGCCTTCTCTTCTCCAGAATGAGCAACACAAACTCTTTCACATCTGTCCTTGTAGGAGAGGTGCTCCATCCCTCAAATAAGGGCTGCAAAGCTTGATGAAGACCATAAATGTCTTCAAGGGCAAGCAATTTAATATTTGTATAGCCTTCTGCTTCCCTTAGAATAATCCCTGTCCCACATTGCAATAAACCAGAAGCAACCTCATGCTTTTAGGAGGCAGTTTGTTGCCTCACCCCCTTGGGGACAGTGATACTAGCAGACAAATAAAGAGCAGCATAAAGGGTTCAGGTGCAGGACCAAACATATCCTGCCCCCTCCAGAAACAATGCTTGTTGGATGCTGTAGCCCAGCTACTGATCTCCAGGGGTTTGGTGTGCCCACCTCAGGAAAGCTTGGGCTGTGCTATGGTTCCCCTGAGAGGACAGGAACTGGAGCAGGTTTGAGTCTGCTGCACTTCTCTCTTCCCTCTTGTGCTGTTCATTTTCCAGTGCAGCTTCAAAAAGAAATCTCATTAAAGGGTAGCATGAGGATTTTGGGGATCACAGGCAAGCCCACTTCCCAACATGGAGATGCAAGGGTGGATATGGGAAAGGATCAGATAGATTGTCTTTTGGTCTACTATCAGTGCCTCTAATTGTGTTACCATTAGTTTTCATCCCTTTGCCTCTGCCTGTGCCTAGGAAGCCCACCCTCAGCCATGGAACTTTAAGTCAGCTGGAGAGAAAGAAGGGTGCTGTGGGAGAGGGCAAGCATTCTGTTCACTGCTCGCCTGAGCTGAGTTGCCTCCTTGTCTGCACCTTGCTCACCAGCAAAGCTCCAGCTTCTCAGCAGGTTTCCCAGCAGATCTCACTGTTTATAGAGCTGCACAGAGTAGACTATGAAAATGGGGAAAAAACATCTGTCTGTAAGTGAGAGGAGGTGGTTTCTGTCTCCCCAGTCTCACATCTCCACCTCTACCTCACTTCTTCCTTGTCTCCATGCTTTACATGCTCCAAACATTACCTGTAAGCATCCAGTATTGCAGAGAATTTCAGAGAGCCATAGAACTCATCAGGTTGGAAGACACCCTCAAAGATCATCTTGTCCAACCACCCTGCCATGAGCACAGACATCTTTAACTAGGTCAGGCTGCTCAGGGTCCAATCAAGTTTGACACTGAATGTCCCCATGTTTGGGGCCTCAATCACCTCTCTAGGCAATCTGTTCCAGTATTTCACTACTCTTATTGTGAATAGCTGCCTCCTAATGTCCAATCTAAGCCTACCCTTCTCCAGTTTAAAGACATTGCCTCTCATCCTATCACCACAAGCCCTTTCTCAGCTTTCTTGTAGATCCCCTTCAGACAGTTAAATGCTGCTATAAGGATACTCTCTTCTCTTCTTTGGGCTGAACAGCCCTAACTCTTCGAGCTTGTCTTCACAGGAAAGGTGCCCCAGCACTCTGATCATCTTCATGGCCCTCCTCTGGACCTGCTCCACCAGGTTCATGTTGTTGTTGTATTGGGGGCCCCAGAACTGGACTCTCACCAGAGCAGAGTGGCAGAATCACCTCTCTTGACCTGCTGACCAGGCTTCTTTTGATGCAACTTCTTTTGATCTCCACCGTGTACGGAGCAAAGCTGCTCAGCCCTTGGGCTGAGCATGGGTGATGAGACATCATCTGCTCTGCTACTGCATCCCAAACAACTGCACGTCACAGCTCCTGTGGGGCAGCTGAGGGATGGTGACATCGCTGCAGTTGGTTGGGCAGTATTGTCCAGCTGCCTCCCTTCTGAGCTCCTTCAGCCCTGGTGCAGCCATGCCTGGCTGCATCTCTCCTTTTCCCACCCATGTCCCACTTTCCTCTTTGACCTCCTGCCCTGCTTTCTCTGAAAGTTGCTCCATCCCTCGCCATCTCTCCTTTGCTCAGCATCTCAGGGGGGGAAGGGAATGGGTTTTTCAGTTTAGTAGTTCAGATGGCGTCTTGGCTGCCCTGAGCTTAACCCAGAAGTGAAGGGAAGAAAATCACGTGCAGAAATGAAGTCCAAAATCTCTGGCAAAGCTGCTAACAACACTGCACCTGCTCTCTCACACACATGCCCATGCCCTGCTGTCTATAGGCCCCTACATAGCAGCTTCTTGTCTTCTGGAGCATAAAGACCAGGGGAAGGAAAGATCTTTTCCTCTGTGGTGCACAGCAGTGGCAGAGGTTTTGGATACACCCAGGTCTGCAGTATTCCCCCCAAAAGCAGGAAGGTTGTGGTTTTCCAGCCCTCATTTTCAGGATGCTTTGGAGCAGGAACCATGCGTGCCACAGTACTTCTTTTCCTTGAGCACAGTGATAACATCGAGAGTGATGGAAGTAGATGATGTTTCCTGGGGACTAGCTAGCATGCATTTTGAAGTCTGACCCTGCTCTGTCCCTTCTCAGCAGAACCAGCTGGTGAAGGAAATGAAGGAAAGATTGTTGTGCTTCATTTGAAACCAGCGTTTCCATGGGCCACTCAACAAATGTGCTTTATGCAGGAGAGGGGCTGCAGAAGGGAGGGAGGTAAAGCTGCTGCCTGCCTGAATGCCCATGGCCACTGTCACAACCTCCAGATCCTTAGCCCGGGACAAATCTAGAGCAAACCTGGGGCCACATGTAAGTCACAGCCATTGCTTTGCCCCTCTGCTCCTCCTAGCTCTGTCTGCCCTGGGTTATGCCTCGTCGTCTGCCTTTTGCATCCCCACCAAGCCCGTTCCATGCAGCCAGGATTTTTATTTTCCAGCCTAACCTTTGTCTGCTTGAGCCAGTGACTCATCTCACTCATTAGCTGAACTTTGAATATCTCTTTATCCGCTGGATCCCTTTCAAGCCCGTTCCCTGGCAGCGGAAGCGCCTGCTCGCCTTCACTCTGCTCTGGATTGCAGAGGAGCCGCCCGCCTTGCTCCTGCGGTGGCATCTTTCTCCCCGGCTGAGGCACGGTAACAACATCAGAGGGGAGCAGGGATGGCTCTCAGCCTCTTCACGCCTTCCTCTGCTCCGAGGGTTAACTGCTAGAGGGCAGCTCTGACCGTTTAGAAACACCCTCCCCCTCCACCCCCCCAGCTTTCTGGCTGGTGTTCGGCTGCCGATTTTCCACCCACTGCCTCTGTTAACTGCTACAGTTCGTGTTTGCAAGGCGACAAGGACCCTACGCAGCTGCTCTCGAAGCCGGTTGTGCTCGCAGCTGGCTGCCAGCAGAGCCCGACAAGAGCTGCCTCAAGTACCAGTCTCCTGCAGACCTCTCCGGAAGGTCCAAATCCTTCCTTAGTTGCCTTCTCTGCTTATTTCCCCTTGCTCCCGGCACAGCCCTCCGTGAGAGCAGGGTGAGGATGTGGTGAGGAGAGGAAATTTCGGCTCTGCGACTGAACGGACAATCTCAGGGGAAGAGCAGGAGAGGGCATGGATGATTTAAAGGGTTTTAAAGCAGGTCGGACTGATGTAGGTGACCTCAAATCACTGCTCCTTCTATACTCCTGGCTGCTTCGGTGTGGGTGAAGACTTGAGGAGCCTCTTGCTGCTCAAACAAAAGCGGAGGGTGCTTGGTCAGAGCGAGAAACCTCTTCCCTACTTCTCCCTTGAAGGTGAATGAGAGAGGTTTTTATCTCCCAGAGAAGACCAGCAGCCTCTTCCATGTCCCTGCTGCCTTTTGGCCGGCTCCTTCTGCCCCCGATTACTCTTTTTCTCTGCTTTCAGCGTTTAGCAGCACTTATCACCTTTCCAAACTGCCGGGCACATGACCGACAGCATCTCCTTCAGCATCTCAGCTCTTCTGTGCCTGCTTACGCGCACAGCAGTGATTTGTGTCTCTCCAAGCTGGGGAGCTGGAGAGCTCTTCCCCACGAGGAGCTGATGATTCATACCCCCAGAAAAGGGAATCAATAAAGGATGACTAAGGCAGCCCTACATCAGGATGGTGATTAGAGGCTGCCTCCGCATCTTTGTCCGGCGTGGCAATTTGCTGATTGTCTTGACAGTTTTTGTCTTGCCAGGGTCTTTGCCAGACTCCCAGCAACACTTTTTTATTTATTCATTCATTTTTGAGTCCAGTGGTTTGCAGGCTTTGGTTTTGCTGCCTTCCTCTGCCCTTCTTTCTGGGAATAAGAGCTGATGCCAACCTACAAATTTCTCAGAGATCCAGAGAGAACAGTAATTCAGGCTGCCCTAAATCAGCCCAAACAGAGAGATGGGTGTTATTAATCACTGCTGGGGGGCTGCCTGGGGATTGCTTGCCCACGAAGATGCTTTGGGGTAGAAGACTTCTTGAGAGCTTTTGATTTATGGACTTGCCACCAAACACACCGAACACACAGACAAGATAAGTGCACACTGGACACGAAACTAATTACATACTATCTGCAGCCAGCCTTCTGCACGAAGGCAAATTAATGCTTGGCCACGAGACAGAGGATACTTTACACCTTTTGCAGCCCAGCTTCCAGGAGTCCACGTGCACACAGGTACTCCACAGCCTGGAGCCCACCTCTCATGTGGTTTAAAGCTGCTCCTCAGCGCTCCTCCGATTCACTGTGCACTGAAGTCTAATTGGAGCAACGTGTGGAGGTAGGGACGTGCCCAGCCACCAAACAAGCCCCACACTTAATGGCTCCAGCAACATTTTTCTCAGGTGCTGTGTTGTCTGAGCATGGCCTGGGGATGGGTTTGCTTTGCAAGGCTATTTCGTGCTAGATCAGTTCCCCAGCTCAGATCATTTCATAGCCCTGTAGCAGTGAGAGAAGGATGTGGGGACTGTGGGGCTGTTAATAAATAGGGAACAGCAACCTTAGTGACAAGTTATGTGAAGATGAGGCTTGGGGCTACTGGCTGATGCAGAAGAACATCAGTAAAAACTCTTATTGGGAAGAAAGGCTGCTTGGAAGACCCTCTATGCTGTTAAGCTCTTGGGGGAGTGACACAGAAATGGCAGCAGCTGCCCAGTGACATTTTGTGGGCACACAGGTTCCAGAAATGGCATAGAGAGTGGAGAACTTACCTCACAGCAGTCCTCAAAGCCTGCAAAGGTGATAATGGGGAAGAAGAAATCCAGGAAGGAAGAGGCACTTCCCCGTACCAGTGCCAGGAGGATGCAGCATATAATTCCTGGCACAGAGGTCACAGTTTCCACAGCAGTCCCCAGGGCTCAGCCTGACCTCCCTAACCACAGGGAACTAAAGCAACTCTCTAAGATACCTGCTCACAAAGCCTGCTGCCCTTGCAGTGCCCAAACAATGTCCAAGAGGAGAAAGTGCTCCTGGGACTGGTGAGCACAAGAGAACTGGGACACGTCTTATCTTAGACACTGGGTTTAGGTTCTCCTTCATCCCATCCACAGTCCAGCCTGGCCCCATCTACCTTAAAGAGCTGCTTCAATATCCCCAAAGGGCAGGTTTCTCCCTGCAGCCCTTTAGATGAGCATGAACTTCTCCATCAGCTCATCCTCATATTTACTACTAGTGTTGTTTTTATGACCTCTATCAACGGTGCTTGGGGCTGCCTCCAGGGGGCAAGCCAGGATGCCTAAATTAACTATAGGGAACCTGTATAGGTGACTTCACTCTGTCCAGGACCAGCAGAGACCAAGTCTCCCTGTGCTGCTCAGCTTGCCAGAGCACCTGGCTCCATGGAGTGCCCTGGGTGAAAGCATCTCCCTACCTGGACACCTCTTACTGGATAAATAAGCAAGGTAATGGAAGTGCTGAAGCACTCTGTTGATGGAGACCTTGGATTTTGGTAGCCTCAATCCACCAGTCTTACAGTTTCATGGATGATCTTCCAAAAAGAAAAGGACAATAGAAGTCAGATCCCTCCCATATGTGGTAGCATTGCTGCAGCCAGCATTTGCTTTCCTGAATGGGCTTTGATTTAGCTACTCTGGTTCTGGCTCTGGGTTCTGCTCAACATGGCAAAGCCATGGAGAAGAGACTTGCTGGGGATGGTGATGCTGTAGATGAGAGTCCCACCGGGGACCTCCCTAGCCCTGGCAATGTTGCTTGCTTCTTGGACACAGGTCCTCATCTCAGCCCGCCTCTGAGGCTCCTGCTCCTGGTCGGTTCCCAAAAGCCAGTCAGTTGACAGGGTTATTTGCTAAGGCTGGCAGGAAGGAAAGGCTGTAAATTACCCAGATATAATGGCTGAGTCAGACAACGAGGCAGCCATGGCCAAGTCCAGCATGGCCTGAAAGCACAGCTTACATGGAGGGGACAGGATCAGTTGTGCCTTGTGTTGTTCCCCCATCTTAGGAGGTCCCTCAGAGGCTAGGAAAGATAAGAAGATATAAGACAGCAGATCTCTCTTGCTCTTAATGGTTCCAGAGCTGCTTTCCCTGGGCAGGCCACCCCATGTTTATTTCCCGTGCTGAGAGGCAGCAGTTTTCTTTGGTCTCCTGCCCTGCTTGCAGATCACATTTGGGTTGAAAGGCTTTGCAGACAGCCTGCCCTTCCACCCTGGGGATTGCTGCTGCTCTGGCAGGAAAGCAGAAGGTTCAGCTTTCAGGGCTAGAGACCTTGTATTATCTTCTGCAGGACTTCTGCAACCTCTTGGGGCTTTTACAAAGAAAATAATTGCACATTCCTAAAATTAGCTCTGAGATGCCACAAACACAAAATCAACACATTTCAGTAAGAAGGAGTAAAACCCAACCCTGCCATAAGGAGACATTTGGATCCACTCACCTCAGTTTCTTTTCTCTCTGTTTGTTTGGTTGTTTGGGAGCAAATTCTTTAGCAGGCTTCAAGAAGCCACAAACCCAAATGGATAAACATTATCTCTCCAGAAGGCTTTGTCCTATACCTGCTCCTGTTCCTCAGAGTGCATGGCCTCCACAGATGACCCATCCAAGTCGCATCCCTGCTAATTTTGCTCCTGGTCCCCTCATCAGCCATGGCATGCTTTATTTCTGCTCTCTCCACGTTTCTTCCTGGTCCATCTCAGAGGCATACTGCTGATCTGATGATCAGATCTGATGATCTCCAGAGGTCCCTTCCAACTTGCATCATTCTGTGATTCTAGACCTCCTGAGAAGGACTTCCAGAGGGTGAGGACAGAGACTCTTACAGTTTCCAAGCCCACCCTTCATTTAAGGTTATGCAAACCTTTCTAAGACACCTTTAGAAACTATGGGAATTGTAAGATAGGCTACTTGAAGATCAGATCCCACCAAATCTCCAGACACCTTTGGTTTCACCATTTTATTCACCTCTCCTCTTCAGGCTTTCTGTTCCTGGTGTGGTGCTGGTGTCTCAAACACCAGCATCACATGCTGCACCCCCAAGGATAACTGGTAATGCTCTGAACAGAGCATCTGGTACAGGCAAACACTGCCAGGAGGTAGGATAAGGTACTGGGACCTGCCATAGAACCTACAGGTGAAAACAGCACATCTTTCCACCTCTTGCTTCTCTTCATCCTCCCTCCCCAGCAGATTATAAGAATCATAGAACCACAGAATGGCTTGGGTTACAAGGGACCTTAAAGGTCATCTAGTGCCAACCCCCATGCCAGGAGAAGGGACACTTTCCACTTGATCAACTTGCTCAAAGCCCCATCCATTCTGGCCTTGAACACTTCCAGGGATGAGGCATCCACAGCCTCACTGTCTCCCTTTCCCACTGTGGCTGCTGGCTCCCTCATTGACAGTAGTGCTCTTCTCATCCAGCCTCATTTCCTTGCACTATTGGGCTTTACCTGTGATGAAAGACAAGGTGATCAAATCAGTCCCAGCAACAGCCTGTGTCCTTCTAGCCTGGTTAGAGAAGATGTGAATGCTCCTAGATGTCTATCCTCCACTGCTCCCTCTCTCTTGAAGGCCAGGAGAGCTCAGCTCAGCACTTCAGTGATGCAGCTTATGCTACTCGAGTGATTCATGGCTGTTGCTTAAGACCTCATGGATGGGAAAGTCTTGAGCAAGAGCCATGAATTGCCCAAGTAATGTAAAGAGAAGGCAGTCAGAGGAGTGTGTAGGCGAGCACAGACCTAGGAGGTTTCTAGTGCAAGCAGTTTGAGCTATGTCAGGAGCACTGAAGGCAATGGAGAGATAGGATGCACCTCGAATAATCTGTTCAGTTTTGACTTCCTCACTACAAGAAGGACATTGATGTACTGAAGCATGTCCAAAGGAGAGCAACAAAGCTGATGAAGGGCTTTGAAAACAAGTCCCACGAGGAACAGCTGAGGGAACTGGAGTTGTTTAGCTTTCAGAAGAGGAGGCTGAGAGGAGAATTCCTTGCCCCTTATAACTGCCTTTTGAGCCTCCTATGGGAGGCTGGAGTGCAGTGGGGAGTCAGTCTCTTCTCACATGCAACAAGTAACAGCACAAGTGGTAACAGACTCAAGTTGTGCCAGGGGAGGTTCAGGTGATAGGAAACATTTGTTCATGGAAGGAGTTATCAGGCATTGAAACAGGCTGCCCAGGGAGGTGGTGGAGTCCCCATCCCTGCAGGTATTTGAAAGATGCATGGATGTGGTGCTTAGGGACATAGTATCTTAGCAATAGTGGTGGGATTGTGAGCTCTAGGTGGGTGCTTAGACTTAATGACCTCAAAGGTCTCTTCCAACCTCAAGAGTTCAATGATTCAAGAGTTCTATGAATGGAAAACAAAGCAGAAGTGATTGGTGGTAACCAGCAATGGCTTCACCAAGGTCTCTTCTCCCAGGCAAGCAGCAACAGAAGAAGGGGACACAGTCTCAAGTTGTGCCAGGGGAGGTCTAGGCTGGATGTTAGGAGGAAGTTTTTGGCAGAGAGAGTGATTGGCATTGGAATGGGCTGCCCAGGGAGGTGGTGGAGTCACCGTCCCTGGAGGTGTTGAAGCAAAGCCTGGCTGAGGCACTTAGTGCCATGGTCTAGTTGATTGTTTAGGGCTGGGTGCTAGGTTGTACTGGATGATCTTGGAGGTCTCATCCAACCTGTTTGATTTTGTGATTCTAAGTATCTTCCCAAGGTTAAAAAGAGACAGTGAGTGGGCTAAGTGGTGAGTAATGAAGATGTCACTCAGCAAGATGAGATGTTTCATCGTATTCAACATGGCTTTATATTGGCTGGAACTTTCCAGGTGTTTGGGGGGAAAAAAAAAAAAAAACAGCCAAAAAATGATTATTTACCAATCCAATTCAAATTTACTGTTCTCTGTTCATCTCCTTTTACACTGGAAGGCATCATCCTGCCAGATTATTAGCAAAGATCTTAATGAAACTTGATCTTCAGCCCCAACTCTTGTTCTACCCCGATCTTTGTGCCTTGCTCAACGCAGCACACTCTTGTTGAGGATGACTTACTGCCTTTCAATGTGTTCCCAGTTTGTACAAACCACAGCTCAAACCAATGCATTTTTTTCCCAATTTTTTTATTTCCTAAGACAAAGAAACAAACTACATTAGTCAAAAGAAAAACACATGTTCAGAAAGGCTGCACTGTTTTCATCCTCTGTCTGTACCATTCTCTAGCAGCATTCCTCTCTGCACCAAAAAGAGCTGGAGAAGAAAATCTGGAAGTTCTCTGTGCCCATCATCCTCTGAGTCTGACTCTTCTCTCATGGTAATTTTATTCCACATCTGGCTTCTACAAAGTTTCTTCCCTTGACACTATTGTGTAGACAGAACCAAGCTCTAAAGATTTCAGCATGATTTTTTTCTTGACTATTTGTTCTATTATTTTTATAGGCTGGTGATTACCAGAGTTACTTCCTCCTCTATGTTTTGTTTTAAATCATCAGCACGTTTCCTTTCTTCTGCCTCTCAGGATCATATTATCCAAAGAATTTCAAATGCAGCCACCCAGGGATCAAGATGTTCATTAAGTGATCCTGTTATTAGCGCCCCAGAATAAAAACAGATGATGTCTGCAACCTACACAGACTGATGTCTGAAATAGAAAATTCCTCAGGAACACATTTTTCTTCTTTTTCCTTCTCCTTTCCTTTCTCTTTGCACTCAGAGGACAAGACTTTAAAGAGAACTCAGAGTATTGACTCTTCTGGCTTGCCAGAGAATCATGGAATCATAGAATCAACCAGGTTGGATGAGACCTCCAAGATCATCCAGGCCAACCCAGCACCCAGCCCTGTCCAGTCAACCAGACCATGGCACTAAGTGCCTCAGCCAGGCTTTGCTTCAACACCTCCAGGGATGGTGACTCCACCACCTCCCTGGGCAGCCCATTCCAATGCCAATCACTCTCTCTGCCAACAACTTCCTCCTAACATCCAGCCTATACTCCTCTTGGCACAACTTGAGACTGTGTCCCCTTGTTCTGTTGCTGGTTGCCTGGCAGAAGAGACCAACCCCACCTGGCCACAACCTCCCTTCAGGTAGTTGTAGAGAGCAACAAGGTGTTGTAGACAGCAATGAGCTGTTGTAGACAGCAATGAGGTGTCATTTTCCTCCTTGCTCCCTTCTCTCCTACATTTTTGAGTCTAAACCCCCTTTTTTTAACCCTTCAATGAAGTCCATCTAATCTTGCTGTGCTTCTTCCAGCAATTAACAGTCTCAAAAGGCTCCCCCTTGGTTACCTCCCTCTATTCTGCAGCCACAGGCAGATGTTCACCCTGCAGAGGGCTGTGCCAGCTGGAAATGTCACCATGTCCCAGCTAATTGTTGCTGTTCTCAGATGGAAAGGACAGTCTGCACCACTCTGTCCACAGCTAGTATCATCCTGACCCCAAATGCACAGTGTCTGCTCCAACAAGGGATGCTGTTTCACGTTAAATGGGCTGGAGCAGCTGGTGGGTGGGGAAGAGCGCCTGGAGGGGGAGCACGGCCAGTGATACAGCTGGATCCAGGAGCACACATCTGTCCATGGCTCCCCATCCTTGAAGGGCCTCTTGAGACTCAAGCCTTTGCCAGCTTTTACATTGGACAATCTTCTGGCCTTCAGCCCTGGGTTGGGATTTTCCAGCCTCCCTCACTACTGGCTTTACTTCCAGTCAGGCATCAATTTAAAACCCCACAAATCCCTGTTTTGATTTCTAGCCCTGTGCAGTCCTCCCTGAGGCCCTGCTGAACTCCATTCACAAGCTGTGCATCCAAGGTTTCCCATCCACTTCCAGTCTGCGAGATGCAGGTTTAGGAAGGGCTTCCAAAGCGTAAGTCATCAGACAAGTGCATATGGTGGACTCTTGCATTGGGATGAGCAGCTGAGATGGAGAGAAGGAGAATTATTTTGTTTGGAAAAGCTGTCTGATATCACTGGCACAGGTTGCCCAGGAAGGTTGTGGCTGCTCCCTCCCTGGAGGTGTTCAGGGCCAGGTTGGATGAGGCTTTGAGTGACCTGTTCTAGTGGGAGGTGTCCCTGCCTATGGTGGGGGCTTGGAACTCTATGATCTTTAGGGTCCCTTCCAACCTAAACCATCCTATGATTCTATGAGTCTGTGATCTAGTCCAACCATTGACCTAACACCAATATGGCCATTAAAACATGTTCCAAAGCATCATGTCTACACATTTTTTTAACACCTCCAGGGATGGTGACTCCACCACCTCCCTGAGCAGCCTGTTCCAATGCCTGACCACCCCTTCAGTAAAGATAATTTCCTGGTACCCAACCTAAACCTCCCCTGGCACAACGTGAGGCTCTTTCCTCTTGTCCTTTCACTTGATATGAGGGAGAAGGAGACACTATGGAGAGGTGCAGGGAGGATTGGCTGGAAATGTATAAAAGCTCTGGGTGGTCTTGGAGCAGCAGGACAGCATGACCCAGTAGTTCTAAGAAGGCTGGAGTGGTCCTTCAGCTTTAGAGCAGGAGCTGCCTTGTGCTGACGCTGCAAGGGATGGTGCTGAACAGCCGTGGGCTCCTCATGCCATCCTCTGGCTCCAAGAACTCAACCTCACACCACGCAGCTGTAACCAGCTGTGACAGCTTTGATTTGCTGCCCCCAGGCTCTGCTGCACCACCAGAGGAATTTGCCCTTGCTGACAGCTTTGTTACCTTGGGCTGCCTGCAGCTCGGTGCCCTGACAAGATGCTGGCGAGGGCTGATCTCAAAATAGCAAGGAGGCTCCTGGCTTTGGGCCAGATGTCCCCTGTGCTGGCCTTGTTCTGAGGAATGCACTTTGTGAGGGTGTTTCTGCACTCATCATCCAAATGTGCATCTGTGGAAGGGGAAAAGGAAGAGAGTGGGATAGAATTTCAAGTGCAGAAGCATTGTGGGAGACTCTGTCTCATGCCCAAAGCACCAACACTGTTAGATGGAAAGCACAAGAATCCACAACCCTTCCCATTTTAATCACTGTTATGGTCAAACTGAGAACCCACACTGAGCTAGGCTCAGATCAAAGCCTTGCCATGAGGAATAAATGCTGTGAGGAATAACTGGAAGTCACACAGACTCCATGGTCTTCACCTTGTTGGGTAAATGGAAGGGTTGATGTGAGCCTACAAGTTGCCATACTCCAGCCTCCAATTCCCCTGCAGAGTGGCTCTTGTGCATTTTAGCCTTCAGGCCTTGCTTCTTCACCAGTGCCAGGCTGAGAGCATCCTATCACTTGTTACTTATAGAATCATAGAATTCACCAGGTTGGAAGAGACCTCCAGTATCATCCAGTCCAACCTAGCACCCAGCCCTATCCAGTCAACCAGACCATGGCACTAAGTGCCTCATCCAGGCTTTTCTTGAAGACCTCCAGGGATGGTGACTCCATCACCTCCCTGGGCAGCCCATTCCAATGCCAATCACTCTCTCTGTGAAGAATTTCCTCCTAACATCCAGCCTAGACCTCCCCTGGCACAACTTGAGAGAAGAGACCATTACCCACCTCGCTACAATCTCCTTTTGGGGCATTTCCCCTGCATTTACCTCATGCTGGGGAGCTCTGTTCGTAGTGATCGATACAGAGAGAAACTGAAGCAGAGAGATGAGGTAAACACATTCTCCAGTGCTAGAACTCTCAGGACTTGGGGCTTCTCTGGACCTTCTCCCCCACCAGTCTGCCAGGGCTGAGGTTGCTGGGAAACAGAAAGCAGAGATATCTGGGCAGAACTCTCCCCAGACAACTGTTAAATCCTTATCCTACCTCTGAAGACTTTCCCCCACTGCCCTGGGCAAGCCACTGAGTTTATCTGTGAGTCAAAGCCAACGACCCCTCTGCACTTAGCAGCAGAAAGGAGAATACTGCTTGGCTACCATGCTCATATTAACCGTGGCTTTCTGAACCTGCTTCTCCTTTGTGTGCTTCATCAGCACGTTCCCAGCTTCTGTTTATTTGATAGACCTACTTAGCAGCACAAGTTTTCCTAGTGGTGTTTTGACATCTGCCTCTTCTCCAAGAGGTTTGCATCTGAGATGCAGATGTGCCGGCTACAACCCGCTGCCTGCAGATGGAGGAGATTCAGATGAAACAGTTTTAAGATGTAGAGCCCCAGGGCCCAATGTACCCCACCTGTATTTTCCAGGCTGTAACAACACTAAAATCAGTGGTAAAGGTTTCATCAGCTCTTGCTATGCTGGATCGAGGCCTGGAGATGGCACTGAGCTGGAGCATGATTGATGTTTTCGCAAGCACAAGCCAAAGGTGGGTGGGAAATGCATCTTGGATACCAGCTTAGTAGCACTTTGATGCCTTCTGAATTCTTACCAGGATGAGAAAATGTACCTGGCATTTTACAGCTGTAAATATGGGCTTCACAGCCACATACGGCACTTCCAGCTGCACAGATGCTACTTATCTTTGTATTCTCCTGGAACAAAACCTTGCTTTATTTTCCTCACTTCCAAAACAAACTTCCTTTTCTTCACTCCCACAGAGAATTTCCACCGGGAAGAAAAGCTGCGCAGGGTTTTCTATCCAGCAGATTGCTTTTCTCTTCCCTCCACCCTGCGAACCTGAAAGCAGAGCAGGGCTACTGTTTACAGAAAACTGCCGAGCGTTTAAAGATGTCTTGTTTCTAAATAGATCCCTTTCTGATTGAAAGGAGCTCAGCTCGTCGTGCTGAAGCAGCTAATTAAGATGTAAACAGCGTGGCTTTTAATTGCTACCGCTCCAAATTGGCATTATTTAGTTTAAAAGTCGAGGTGCATAAGAATGTCTGTTTAATTGCAGAAGGAAGGAGGAGGTGAATTTCAAATGTGCTTCGGAGGTGCTGCAGGCTCAGCTG
The DNA here is from genome assembly GCF_015220805.1 of Pogoniulus pusillus. Classification (NCBI taxonomy): domain Eukaryota; kingdom Metazoa; phylum Chordata; class Aves; order Piciformes; family Lybiidae; genus Pogoniulus; species Pogoniulus pusillus. The sequence goes on from NC_087267.1 coordinate 44,050,670, forward strand.
GTTGTTTCCATGTGAAGATAAAGTGGGCTTTTTGACTCTGAAAACCCTTCCATGCAGACATTGTTTTGATTATTACCCCCTCCCCCCTACCTCTTTTAATGTCTGTTTGTTTGCCCTTCGTCTTTCGAAATCCTTTTTCCCACCTTCTGCGATTCTCACTCTTGCAGGAGCCTGCAAATCAGTCCAATGCTTCCAGTTCTGTCATTACTGGATGTTTCTCTGTTCGTGCTGGTAAATAGCTTGACTGTGTGTAATTAGTTAAAGATGTGAAGTGCAGACTAAATGCTCAGCAGTGTTACATAAGCGCAATGTATGGCAGACACCATGCCACAAAAAGACATCATGCCGCTTTGAACTTCACCAGCACCTTTTACCCCAACTTGGCAGAGCTTCTCTGCTACTGCTGGAGGTTGTCAGTATCCCAGCAAATCAGGTTATTGGTTTAACGTGTTTGCAGCTGAGAAAACTGAGGCATTGAGCAGTTAAGTGCCTTGTCCCCACTCCCCTAGTGAGTCAGAAGCTGAGCAGCGTGGTGAAGCCAGGCATCTCAAGTCACACCACGGCATGGCAAAGCCAAGCATCCTGAGTCCTGGCACAGGATGGCAGAGCCAGGCATTTCACTACAAGAAAGACATTGTGGTGGTGATGTATGTCCAAAGAAGGGCAATGAAGCTGGTGAAGAGTCTGGAGAAGAGGTCTTGTGAGGAATAGTTGAGGGAACCAGGGTTATTTAGTCCTGGAGAAAAGGAGGCTGAGAGGAGACCTTGCTCTCTACAACTCCCTGAAAGGAGGTTGGGGCCAGATAGGAGTCAGTTTCTTCTCCCCATTAACATGCCATAGGGCAAGAAGAAATGGCCTCAAGCTGCACCATGGGAGGTTTAGATTAAACATTGGAAGAAAATTCTTCACTGAAAGAGTTCTCAAACACTGGAACAGGCTTCCCAGGGAGGTGGCTGACTCACCATCCCTGGAGGTGTTTGAAAGATAGAGATGTGGTGCTAAAGGACATAGCTTAGCAGCAGACTTGGTAGAGGTAGATGATGGTTGGACTTGATGGCCTCAAAGGTCTTTTCCAATGGAAACAGTTCTATAGTTCTGTTTCTGTGACCAGTTCCAATTTTGGGTGATGCTCCCCAGCTCCTTGCTGCACAGATGTTGTCATGCTCACTGTTGGCAAAACCCTGGGGTCACGTCCCTGGGGACAAGCTGGGAGCAGAGGATGTTTAAATTGGGCTCTTGCAGATATTGCAAGAGGAAAAGGACCACTAGATCAGTGCATGGCCATGAGGGTCTGTTGTGGGTATGCTGAGACAAGTGGCTCCTCAGATAGGCTCCCATCCTAGTGAAGGATGGAGGCTCCACCTCTTCCCTCTCCTTGGTCAACCACTTGTTGGAAAGATCAATTTTCTTTGTGAGAAAAAACAGTTTCCTTTGAAAGTGGCAGGCTCTGCTTCCAGCACTGTTTTTGTAGGGCTTGCTACAATGACAGCAGCTTCATATCTTATTGCTGTGCTTACAACATTTCCCACTTGATGGCCATCCAATGGTTGTACACTGGATCAAGCTGCCTGTTAAGTGGAGAACTTTCCAACTGCAAAACCCCAACAGCCATGCAATGAACCAGCACAGGTCAGGATGTGGTTCAGCTACAGCAGGACACTGCTCATCCAGAAGCTGAAACTTGCCAGCTCTATGGGATGATTTAGATTCAGCCAGACTGGCCTTGGGGATGTCCATAGTCTCTACTGCTCAGGCATCCCTGCTCTGTCCCTCTTTTGCAGCATTGCTATCACAGAATGACAGGATAACAGAATGTTAGGGGCTGGAAAGCTCCTCTGGAGTCCAATCTTCCTGCCAAAGCAGGTATGCCTAGGGCAGGTCACACAAGAAGGTGACCAGGCAGGTTTTCAAAGCCCTGAGGAGACTCCACAACCTCTCCAGGCAGCCTTTTCCAATGCTCCATCATGCCCACAGGAATGAAGTTTTTCCTCAAGTTGAGGTGGAACTTCCTGTGTCCCAGTTTGTATCTATTGTCCCTCATCCCATCACTGGGATTCAGTGACAAATGGCTGTTTCCACCTTCTTGACACCCATGCTTAAGGTCTTTGTAAACATTGAACTCCCACTCAGACTTCTGATCCTGGGCTGGATCAGGAACACTGTGGCCAGTAGGACAAGGGAGGTTATTCTGCCCCTGTACTCAGCACTGCTCAGGCCACACCTTGAGCCCTGTGTCCAGTTCTGGGCTCCTCAATTCAAGAGAGATGTTGAGATGGTGGAAGGTGTCCAGAGATGGGGACCAAGGCTGGTGAGGGGCCTGGAACACAGCCCTGTGAGGAGAGGCTGAGGGAGCTGGGGGTGTGCAGCCTGGAGAAGGAGAGGCTCAGGGGTGACCTCATTGCTGTCTACTACTACACAAAAGGGGGTTGTAGCCATGTGGGGGTTGGTCTCTTCTGCCAGGCAACCAGCAACAGAACAAGGGGACACAGTCTCAAATTGTGCCAGGGGAGGTCTAGGCTGGATGTTAGGAGGAAGTTGTTGTCAGAGAGAGTGATTGGCATTGGAATGGGCTGCCCAGGGAGGTGGTGGAGGCACCGTCCCTGGAGGTGTTGAAGCAAAGCCTGGCTGAGGCACTTAGTGCCATGGTCTGGTTGACTGGATGGGGCTGGTTGCTAGGTTGGACTGGATGATCTTCAGGTCTCTTCCAAGCTGGATGGTTCTATGATTTTATGATTCTCTCCAGGCTAAACAGCTCCAGGTATCTCAGCCTTTCCCCCTTCCTCTGTCTGGTGATAGGGGAATCCTTGAAGCCTTTCCCTCCCTCTTCCAAGGCATTTTCTCAGGCCTTGGCTCACTTTTGTAACTGTGCCCTCCTTGGATTTTCAGCCTCCACTGGCAAAGCTGATTTCACACCACATTTGTATGTTTAACAAAAATCACTCCAAACACCAAACCCCAGCCGTGCCCTGCCTGGCATTACGCAGTGTTTGTGATAATTGGATTCTCAGAAAGCCAAGCACTTCCTGGGGTTTAATGAGATTCAAACTTTAATTACTGTGTCCCTTTCCCAAACATGCGAAGGAAGCAGGGAGGAAAATGACCATAATCAGCTCCTTCGGTATGTTGCAGGAGATGACCTCGATGGATTGCGTTGGGGTTCCTTAATGAGAGGCCCTTCTTGCCATGCACAATTGGAAAGCTGGTTCCTTGTGCATCATGGCCTACATTTACACCCCTTAGGATTCATCCTCTCAGATGAAAGCACTTCTCCATCAATAAAAAGACAGCAGAGATGGACCTGCAGGACAAGAGAGAGAGAGAGACAAGGACATAGAATCATAGAATCATGTAGGCTGGAAAGCCCTGAAGATCATTGAGTTGACTAACTTCCAGAGTGATGATCATTCAGGACAATGGAGACTCCCTTTTTACAAGGAGTCCTATGAAAGAGACAAGGGGTAATGGGTACAAGTTACTGCCAGGGACATTCCAACTGGAATCCATAACACAAATTTTCACATGAGAACAGCTGGAGTCTGGAATCATCTCCCAGGGTGAGCAGTATATTCCTGTACATTGGACAGCTTTAAGACTCAGCTTGACAGGGTGGGCCAGCTCATTCATTTATTTATTACACTATCACCTTGGACCAGATGATCCCGGGGGTCCTGTCCAATACAGCATCCTGTGATTACATGAGTCCAACCACAAACCCAACACTGCCAAGCTCAATGGCAGTCAGGAACTAGTGCAGACCTTCGTTAAGGTCTTGATAATAATTGATAGAACACAGAGTGGTCTTTATGCAGGGTCCAGAACCCCTGCAGGACCAGAATCGGCTTCCTGCAAGCTCATTACGCGGTTCTTCTCCTCCTGCACGTTGCAGATCCCAGACAAATCTTGCTTGTAAGGCTGGGATGACTCACTTGCTGGCTTTCTCACTTCCCCGCCTCCATCCTGGAGGATGCGGTGTTTTGCCGAGTCCTATCTGCACGGGGGTTGGAGGAGGCAGATGAATGCAGTGGTTTCATGTTGGCAGAGCAACAGCTTCAACAGCTTCCCTAGCTTCTATGGCAGGATGGGGGTCATTGACAGAAACACTTAAACTCTGTCTGGGAGGACTTAGGATACCATGTGGTCATCTGAGAGGACCTTTGCATTTCCATGTTGAGCCTGTGTGATGATGTCCAGATCCAAGCCAAGAGAAATTGATTACCAAAACAAGGGCTTTGCTAGACACTGTATCCAGTTCTTCACAAATTAGTTGCCTCAGAGTCATCCCACATCCTGTCCTTGACAGCCCCACAGCTTAACTTCCATTATTCCACCATCTTTTAGGTGCCAGAGGTTTCCTTTGCTCCCTGTTGTCCCCTTTGCTGTCTTTGGGACTGAAGTCAGAATTGCCAGGTAAAACTTTCCAGGACTGCCTTTCTTTCCACTTCCTGACCTCTTTTTCAAGTTCCCAGCTATCTCCCTGGTTTTCCATCACTTAAAAAAGGTCTCTGCTGTTGCTTCTCCTCTCCCAGCAGTCTGGAGTACATGCTGTCCTTGCCTAATACATGCAAGCACTTGCTTGGAATTACCTTCTCTGTAATCGCTGGCTGGTTTCACATGCAGTCATGAATGCCTCCTAGATGCCTACACAACAAGATGTGACTGCTTCTTGCTGGCAGCAGGGGAAGCCAAGGTCTAAGCGGGCAGAAACAGTGGGTGGCTTGAATCACTCTTGGCATGAGGCACCCCAGCAGTTAATACAGGCATGGTTGGCACCCCTAGTCTGCCCCTGGCCATGATCTTCATCAATTCCTGACGTTACTCAGCCACTTTCTCCATTGGCTGGGTGTTGACAGTTCAGCTGGATTAGGAGGAGGAAATCCTTCTTCATGGCCACAGGAGTGGCAGTGGTAGTAGCTGCACAGGGAGCTGGGGCAGGTGCTCTGGGTGGAGGAGCTTGGTGGGGCTTGTGCTGTGGTGGCAAAGCCTTGCACAGGGCTTAGAACACCACTGGGAATGTGGTTTTTTATTGCCAGGCCCTCCAGCCTTGGCCAGGTGATACCAGGTAGAGCAGGTCTACATCAGACCTCATGCTCCAGAAACAGACTTGTCTCCCTGGTACCCCTGGAAGTGACATTTTTGCAAAGGCTTTGCTCACTTTTAATCATTCTGTAGCGTCAATCCCCCAGCTCAGCCTTTGTTGTTGCTCTTCCCCCCACCTTCCTTCTTCCCGTGCAAGCCCAGCTTGACTCACACTTTTTTCTTTGCTTGCTTTGCCCTTTTCCATTCCCAGAAGGATTTATTTTTATCCTTGAAGCTGTATGTTCTCAGGGGGAGACATGTCTGCTGCTGCTGCAGGCCTGTTCTGCCTCTCCTGGGCTCATTTTTAGCGCTCCACAGTAGACATGAGCTGTAGCTGTTCCCCAGACACCCAAGGTAAGAAGGGATGGTGGGACTTGTGAGTAAAGCTGCAGCTCCGGGGCACGGGGGAAGTATAGGCTGGATGTTAGGAGGAAGTTCTTCACAGAGACAGTGATTGGCATTGGAATGGGCTGCCCAGGGAGGTGGTGGAGTCACCATCCCTGGAGGTGTTCAAGAGAAGACAGGATGAGCCACTTAGTGCCATGGTCTGGTTGATTGGATAGGGCTGGGTGCTAGGTTGGACTGGATGATCTTGGAGGTCTCTTCCAACCTGGTTGATTCTGTGATTCTATGATTCTATGATTCTATGATTCTATGTGTAAGAGGTATGTTTGGTGAGGTTCTGGTCAAGTTTCCAGTTTGACATGGAGCCATATTGCCCAACTTAGAAAAAGATAGCCAGCTTCATGGCAGAGGGCAGAAATAAGGCTCTGGTGGAAGATAAGAGGCTGAGCTGCAGTGTCCCACCAGCTGAGAACCTCACCTTGCAGAAGGGCACAGGAAGTCTTAGGTCTTATTGAAACAAATCCCAGGAACAAAGTGCCTGCATAAAGGCTCTTACCCTGGGGCTTATGTGAAGGAGACTTCTTCACTCCTTACAGCCACCTTGGATTTCCTGCACTAAGCCTGGACCTGAGCAAACATGACTACATCAGCAGGTAATGTGGAATCACAGAATTACAGAAAATATCCAGTTGGAAGAACTTTGAAGATCATCCAGTCCAACCCTTGACTCAGCACTGAAGGGTCATCACTAAACCATGTCCTTAGGTGCCAGGTCCACACGCTGCTAAAGCACCTCAAGGGATGGTGACTCCACCACTGCGCTGGGCAGACCATTCCAACATTTGATAACCCTGTGTAGGAAGTAAATCCCTTGCTAGGTGTCCAGGCTGGAAAAGGATAAGCTTGCCTTTTGGGATGTCCATCCTTTTACACCTAGGACCAGCAGAAATTGAGACCTGCTTATCTTGTGGCATGCAGCAACACTTCAGAAGATGATCTGAATGTTATCTTGTGTCTCACTCTAAACCAGCAAGGGAAAACTCATGCTGGATGAGGCTAGGAGGGAGCCAGTTTTATACCAGCATGTGTTGGGCTGATATTCCTTGGACTGGTCCTTTCCCATGCCCATGTTGAGGAGCAGTGGGCAGCTTGTCACTCTTGACATGCAACACTCAAGCAGTTGCCATAGTCAGGTTTGGCACCTCCAGTCTGCCCACAGTCATGATCTTAATCAATTCCTGATGTTACCCAGGGACTTCTTCACAGGTCATTCTCTTGTCTCTCTTCTACTCTGACTTTGGGTAGGGTATCCTCCTGCTCTGGCACACCTGGAGTGGGACTTCCCCTTCTCAGCTATGTGAGGAGGCCCCTGAGCCCTGCAGCCAATTCGTTAATGTGAGTAGGTTGGGAAAGCAGCACCAGTGCCACTCAGGCAACACACAAGCCTCTGAGTTCTGGTTGCCAAGACCACAAGGATGACTGCTCACAAGCACAAGTGCATCCCAAGCCTTCAGCAGTCACAGGAGTGCTGTCTCCTTCCTCTTCCCAGGAAGCAGATTGCAAAATCACGTAACCGCAGAGACTAGCAGTGTCTGAGCAGGCTCAGGCACCAGTCCATGCCCATCTGTGGCTCCTGGAAAATTTCTTCCTTAGAGCAGGAGAAGATGAGTGTGGTGAGAAACACAACCTCCTGCTGTGGGTATGTGGCTCTCCTGCCTCCTCAGAAAGTGGAAACACTGCCCTGCAAGGGGCTGAAAGCTTCTGGAACTACAGGAAAACCCTCTCTCTGCCATGTGCTACCCCAACATCTCCTCCAAACAGCCTTTCCAGAGAGGTAGCCCTTAGGCCTCTTTGGGTGGATTTGCTGCCAGGGCAACCTTTGGAGGAAATAAAATGGCAATGTGAGATTCCCAGAATGACTTGCACTGAGATGTTTATTCCCTCACATAATACTGGTTTTGCCTTTGTTGGAAGGAAAATCTGTCTGTCTTCATAGGACTGGTGTGTCCCACTTGAACCTAAATGCCAAAGAGGGTCTTAAGTGGAGCATCTAGCCATGGCATGGAGGGTGATGTTGATGAATAGGTATATCCATCTCCAAACCCTCCCCTTCCCAGAACTGCTGCCAGTATTTCCACCTACTTAGCACAAACCCGGGAACAGACACAACAGGAAATGTTTCTCGAGGACAAAGCAGCCTTTCTGAGACTTCAGACACTGGGCACAACCCCTCTCTGGGGAGCACTGGCATGGCCAGTGGGTTTGGCACAGTCTGTCTTACACTGGGAAGTCCACCATAAGAGCATATCTGCAGGCCTGGCAAGTGAAAGGAAGCTCTTCTTTTTCCAGAGCTGAAGCATCGCTTCTGCTTATGGACCACTCTGCAAAGGTAGGGGAATGCAAGCTGCAGAGAGGATCAGTTCCAGGTTATCCATATTCCTCCTCTCCCAGCTTCTGGCTGTGGAGATTCCAAGGAGAGCTGTTGGCAGAAGCTGCAGAGACGGTCTGCAGCTGGTTAGCCACAGCTGGGGAAAAGAGAAGGGAGTTGGCATCACCTCCATGTGGCCTGTGGCTGGACACTCAACAGGAAACAGGGGAGAGCCCAGCAATCTCACTGGAAAAGTCATATTTTGTATTGATCAAAGCATGAGAATGTCTCCAGGACGAGAAAATAAATAGAGAGCATGCAAAATATTGGCACATTTAGAAAAGAAGCAGAGGGAGAAACGCAGAATCAGACTAGGAGGAGTTGGAAGTTGCTTCTGGAGATCATCTAGTTCAACCCCCCTGCTAAATCAGGTTGCACAGGATGGTGTCCAGGAGAAATTTGGAATCTCTCCAGAGGAGGAGACTTCACAACCTCTCTGGACATCCTGGTGCAGTGCTTCTTTGCCCTCAAAGTAAAGAACTTTTCTCTCATGAAATGTGCTTACCCACAAGGCATAAGAGCCAGGTGTGAAGAGGTGGTATGGCAATCCACAGCTGCACTTCCAGGGAGGGCACTGGGATAGCACTAATAGTTTAGTAATTTCCATGTACAAGAAGAAGAGGTTAAAAACATCAGTTTGTGAATCCAGAGCATAATTAGGAGTGAGTCGTGGGAAGGGTTGTTCCAGCTTCAGTGAAAACAAGCTGGTGCTGGTCATTTGAAAGCACCAAGAGCTTCAGCCTAAGATTCCTTCCTTAATTGCACCGTTCTGGGCCACTCACAATAAATTAAGCAGACAGGAGCACAAGAGAGCTAATGCACTGTTTTGAAAGGCAAACTATTAACCAAAGTGTCTCTCAGATGTTTAACTTCAAGGAGGCCCAATTGAGATCTCATCAGTTACAATCAGCAGACACGAGAAGGGTTTGGAGGTCCCATCCATACCATCATTTACAGAATAATAAAAATTAAAGATGTGAAATCACTTCTGGTTGAGTCAACTTCACTCCACAGGGTGAGTTAGGTGGGTCCCTGTGGTGTGCTTCTTGCTCTGTTGCATCCATGCAATAAATAGGGTGCAAGAACCCCATTTTCACAATGACTTATTACAAGGACTTGCAGTGATAGGATTAAAGGGAATGGACTGAAGCTTGAAGAGGGTAGACTTAGACTGGAAATTAAAAGGAAATTCTTCACAGTGAGGGTGGTGAGACACTGGAACAGGCTACCCAGAGAGGCTGTGGATGTCCCCTCCCTGGAGATGTTCAAGGCCAAGTTGGATTAGGCCTTGAGCAATCTGCCCTACTGGAAGGCATCCCTACCCGTGGCACAGAGGTTGGAACTAGATGATCTTTAAGGTCCCTTCCAGCCCAAACCATTCTGTGAATCTACAAATGAAGAAAAGTTTCCTCAATGCAGTTTTGTTGCTCAGAATATGTTGATGTTGCTACTGAATATTTACTCTGCAATCACAGATGTAAGCCCATTCTGTACAGGGCCAGGCACATTTCCTGAACTTTTGCCTTCCCTGGCAATTTTCCCTTTCCAAAATCCACCAAGCTATACTCCCAGCTCTTCTCTGGGATTGCAGTCAGCTCTCTGCTCTCTCTGGAATCCTCTTCCTTAAAACTCTTTGCATGAGTGTCCTGCTCTTCTCAGACCAGTCAATGGCAACAATGAACTTAAGGGAGACCCAACTGAAAACTAAGGCTGAGTCCTTCACTTCCCACTGTGCCGCTGACAGCAATGCTACTTAGCACTCCTACCCTATGACAGGTTGCCCAAACATTAGCTAATTATCCTGCTTGACTCCTTAGAAAGTAGGCAATTAAGTGTTTAGCTCCATTCTGCAGATGGTGAAACCCAGGCACAAAAAGAGGTGAACAGGAGAAAAGCCAGTTGTACTGTGTGAGGTGGAGAGCATCTCTGCAGGCTGGAGGAGCGACGTGGAGTATAGGGTTTGTCTTACAGAATCACACTGTGGTAGGGGGGTTGGAAGGCACCTCTGGAGATCATCTTGTGCAAGCCCCCTTCTAAAGCACATTGACCCAGAGCAGGTTGCAAATATCATGTCCAGATGTGTTTTGAAAGCCTCCAGAGAAGAGACTCCACAACTTTCCTGGGCAGCCTGGTTCAGGGCTCTTTATCCTCACAGGAAAGTTTCTTCAGATGTTCAGATAGAGCTCCCTGTGTTACAGGCTGTGACCATTTCTCCTTGCCCTGTTGCTGGGCATCACTGAAAAGAGTCTGATCCCATCCTCGACACTCATCCTTTAGACACAAATCCATTGAGATCCCCTCTCAGTCTGCCCTTCTCTGGGCTAAACAGGCTCAGAGCTCTCAGCCTTTCCTCCTTACAGAGATGCTCCAGTCCCCTCAGCATCTTTGTAGCCTCCACTGGACTCTCTCCAGCAGTTTCAGTCTCTCTTGAACCAAGTTGTTCAGAACTGCATACAATACTCCAGCTCAGTACCCATCTCAGCTGCCTGCACTAAAGCTGATCTTCTAGAGCTGGCATAAAAAACATCACCTTGGGAGGGTGATTCATCTTTGCCCAAGACATGTCCCATTGAATCATCCTCTAGGAAAATCACCCAAGGAATCCACCTTCTTCAGGATGCCAAGGTGAGGAGGAGCACCTGGGAAGGTGTGGCTGCCCCAACAGACAGCGTGAGTTTTCTCCACACTGCAGAGAGCAATGTTGCCAAGATCAGCAGGAGGAACAGACTGCCCAGAGAGGTTGTACAGTCTTTCTCTGAAGAGATTCAAAACCTGGCTGGAAGCAATCCTGTGCAACCTGCTCTAGGTGACTGCTTTAGCAGGAGGCTTGCACTAGATGGTCTTTAGATGTCCCTTCCAATTTGGTGGTTCTGTCAAGAGCCCCTGGATCCTGGGAAATCTTTTGATGGCATAATGTAAGCAGACTTTCACGTGCATCTTGTAGCACTGTGGTAGAAAACAAGCTTCACATTCCATCCTTCCTGCCATCAATTTGCTGATCATCACAACCAGGAATTTGTGCTCGTTTTGGAAGAAGCAAATACTGAAATAAACTATTTTTAATGCAGAGAGAAAGTGTTTAGCAGAAAGGTCCTTAAAATAAAAGAACAGAAGTCCAAACCTAATAACAAGAACTCCAGCCATTGTGACTAAGTACTCCATAAAGTGTGTAATTATGGCACTATAGTAACTATTGAATTCCAAGACACATCTTGCATGTGAAACACAGGACAGAGCATCTTCTTTGGGTGAATCAGAGAAATAATCACAACACCCAAGCACTCCCTGTATATAAGGGAGAAGTGCTGAGCTGCATCATAGAATCATAGAGTCATAGAATCGCAGAATCAACCAGGTTGGAAGAGACCTTCAACATCATCCAGTCCAGCCTAGCACCCAGCCCTAGCCAGTCAACTAGACCATGGCACTAAGTGCCTCATCCAGGCTTTGCTTCAACACCTTCAGGGATGGCAACTCCACCACTGTCCTGGGCAGCCCATTCCAATGCCAATCACTCTCTCTGACAACAACTTCCTCCTAACATCCAGCCTATACTTCCCTTGGCACAACTTGAGACTGTGTCCCCTTGTTCTGTTGCTGCTTGCCTGGCAGAAGAGACCAACCCCACCTGACTACAACCTCCCTTCAGGTAGTTATAGACAGCAATGAGATCATCCCTGAGCCTCCTCTTCTCCAGACTAAACACCCCCAGCTCCCTCATCCTCTCCTCACAGGGCTGTGCTCCAGGCTTTTCACCAGCTTCATTGCCCTTCTCTGGACACATTCTATAAGCAGCAAGCTCCATCCTTGTGAGATCTGCTCTGCCTAGAATGAGTGCACCTGCCCAAGGACAAGAGATGAGGAAATAATTGCAGCGTATGGCACAGCTGCAAGCATCTCATTTGCTCCATATGAGCACTCACTGAATCGTGGGCAGTAGATGCGTAAGGGGGTGTGTTACAGTGGTGGCATGGAGGTGACATCAGATAAACACAGAAACAAAAGGAAATGTGTGCAAGCTGCACCAGGGGAGATGTAGGCTGAATGTCAGGAAATATTTATTCACTGAGAGGGTTAACAAATATCAGAATGGTCTGCCCAGGGCAGTGGTGGAGTCACTATCCCTGGGGATATTTAAACAGTGTGTGGACCTGGTGCTCAGGCACATGGCTTAGCCGTGATCTTGCAGTGCAGGGGCAAAGGTTGGACTAGATGATTCTTGAAGGAAATTCTTTGATGCTGTGACTTTACCAGCACATGCAGGGTGTAAATTGGTTCGTGCCACCACTTGCATATCACCAACTTTCCTTGGGTGCCCCATTTCAGTTGAGATGGGGCCAAGCACACAAGGATACCAAAGAGATATTTCCTCAGTGTGACTCAGAGCTGCTTGCATCCCTTAAAAAGCATCTTCTGCCTCAGCTGCACTCTCCTCCTGTCTGGGGCATGTTGTTTTGCAGCTGGAGACTGGTGAATGAAGTTGAGTTACTGACCTTGATTCCAAAAAAATGCATGCTCCTGCTTTGTGAAATCAGGCTTTTAAAGCTGCCTTTCATGCAGAGAATGATGCCAATGCGTGCCTGGAGGTGCTGGCATTTCAAACCCCTCTTTTCTGGATTGCCAGTGAGCTCTTTCACAGATCTAAGCCTTCAATCAAAGGATAGATTCTGCAAGAGATGGTGAAGAGGCTTCAAGCAGGTATTGGAGTGCATGGCCTAGGAGCAGATGTGTGGATCAGAGCCTGGATCAGGAAATGTATTTTATTATGCTGAAGTAGTTATTGTTTTATTATGTTGCATAGAGGCACAAATGACCCTTCTCCCCAGATGGGGGAAAAAATAGTCTTTAAGGCCTGTTCTTACATCTTTTCAGTATGGAAATGCATGGAGGCCCTGCTGAAAATGGATCTCTTAGCTTGGCCACTATTTTTCCCATTGTGTCATTAAAATCAGAGGTGGTGATCGTAGAGTCACAGAATAACAGAGTGGTAGGGGGCTTCTGGAGATCATCCAGTCCAACCCTGATGCTAAAGCAGGGTCACCCAGAGCAGGTTGCACAGGGTCACATTCACACAGGTTTTGAAAGCCTCCAGGGAAGGAGACTCCACAACTTCTCCAGACAGCCTGTTCCAGTGCTCTGTCACCCTCGAAGAAAAGAAGTCTTACCCTGTGTCCAGATGGAACTTCCTATATTCAAGTTTGTGCCCATTGCCTCTTGTTCTGTCACACAGCACCACTGAAAAGTGTTCAGCTCCATCCTCTTGGCAGTCACCCTTTAGATACTGACCAACACTGAGAAGATCCCCTGTGAGTCTGCTCTTCTCCAAGCTAAACAGCCCCAGATCTCTCAGCCTTTCCTCCTCACAGAGATGCTCCAGTCCCCTCAGCATCTTTGTGGCTTCCACTGGACTCTCCAGTAGTTCCCTCTCTCTTGAATTGAGGAGCTCAGAACTGGCTCCAATACTCTGGATGTGGCCTCACTATGGCAGTGTAGGGCTGCTCTCCAGTCTGCATCCAGTACAAGCAGGTGGGTTTATTCTCCCTGCACGAGTTACTGAGTTAAAATGAAGCCCTGGCTTTGCAGAGGGAGCTCAGATAGGCGGTGCAGAGGAGCAAGCATCACCAAAATCTGCTGCGACAATACCCTGCTGGGCCAGCGCTCCGCTTCCGCTGGGGAAACAATGGGAGTTTACACAACTGCAGCCCACTTGAAGCTTTTGCCTCAATTCACGGCTGAGCAACGAGACCCCAAATGTTACAGCTCTGCCTCATGTCCTTGGCTCTGTCCCGCTTTGGAAGGAAACATGCTGTGGTTGAGCTGCCAACGCTATTTCCTCTCGCTTCTCTTTAAAGGTCTCTTTTTCCAACAGCTGATCAGCTCTGCAGCTCCGGGGAGTACGTGAGATCCGGCTGGCCCACGATCTAGCTGGTATGGCTGCGTGCCATGTTGTTGTTTGCACTGCTTCCATTTTTCTGGCGTTACTTGGCTCTTCCACGCAACTTGTTTTCATCCTGAACTATGCGCTCGTTACACATCCAAACACCCACACGGGCTTTGCATGAGGAAACTCGAATCACACACACGCAGTAGAGGAGCGACTTTGTGATTTGGGAGGGGCTGGGAGGTGTGAGGTATTTGTCTTGAGACAGACACAAACAATTCTAAAGTCCCCCAGCTGCCCGTGGCTGGATTTTAAACTCAATGACAAGAAGCACGTGAACGCTGCACGCACGTGCTGGCAAGGACGTAAGCAGGACATCTCTTGTGGTCACACTGGCCTCTCCCAGCAATTCCAGCTACTGTCCGAGGCACTCATCCAGGGACCCTCTGACTTTCTGGCAGGCTGTGCCCTGACCGCTGGAGCAACCCGTTTTTGCTGCTAGGGAAGTTCTTGCTCATCCTCCACATTCCCATCCTCACAAAGCAGCCACAGGCAGCACAGATCTACCCGACCAGCTCAAGTCTAGCTTGCAGCAAGTCGTGGTGGAGGTGCTGAGCAAGGGAGTCAGGAATAGGACTGTTCTGAATGCTATTTTGAAGACTCAGAGTATGCTTTGGGCTGCAAGGGACCTTTAAAGTTCCAGCCACCCTGCAATAGGCAGGGACATCTTCAACTAGATCAGGATGCTCACAGTCCCATTGAACCTGATCTTGAATGTCTCCAGGGATAGGGAATCTACCACCTCTCTGGGCACCCTGTGCCAGCGTTTCACCACTCTTACTGTAAAAAATGTCTTCCTTAGATCTAGTTTAAATCTCCCCTCTTTTAGTTTTAAACCATTATCACTTGTCCTACCCCTGCTAAAAAGACTGTCCTCATCTTTCTTATAGCCTCCCATTATGTATTGAAACCCACAATTTGTTTCATAAGTGCCCTATTTGGACTTTTTCCCTAAATCAATGGGTCTGAGTTGCTTCTGGAGGCAGCTTGTACTGCATTGGTGCCATTAGCCCCCCCAGGAAGCATGGATCTGGTGTTGTGTTAGTGCAGAAATGCAGCATGGCCCTGGACTAGCAAATCAAGGTTCAGATATTCATGTTTTCTGAATCTCTCCCATTATTATGGCCTCACTGCCACTGCAGTTCAGCTCCCTCAGCCGCCCTGATCAGGATGCAGAGAGCTCAGCTGGAGGCTTCAGGCTGTCCAAATCTGCAGCATACCACCCCCTTGCACATCATGCTCCTCCCCACTGTGCTCGGTCATCTCAGAGCATGGAAAAACCCTCTCCCAGTGACCACCAGCGACTGCGCAACACTGGGCAGGCTGAACCCGAGAAGCTGTGGGACTTGGTTTGCAGCTCAGAATTACTTTGCTCCCTCGCAGCCTTCCCTGCTGCCTGTGCTGCAGATGAGCAAAGATTTTCCAGGGCTGTCAGTACCACGTATTTCATCAGCACTCACTTCACTTTAAGTCCAAAATGTGCTAAAAATAAGCTGCTTTGGCATCCAGGTCTTGATTCAAGTGGTAATAGGATACCAGAGAAACTCCTGCGGTGGTTTGTGCTGTGCAGCGGTGAGCAGAAGGCTTCTGGCTCTACCTCCTCCTCCTCTTCTTCCTCCTCCTGGCTGCTGTGCAGCTGTTGCTCGTCACTTGCTCACAATCCCTTAAACTTCACATTTGAAGGTCACAGATTTACACAGCATTGCTCTCCTCGGGCTGGCTGTTAGCGCGGCTGCAAATGCCGAGGGAGTGTCTCTTCCTCCCGGGTTGGGAGTATTTTATTAGTGAGATCTTTACTAAACTATTTCTGTTAATATTCCTGTGGTAACTTTGGGAGAGGGATGCCCACAGGCAGAAGCTTGGGTAAGTGAAGAATAAAACACCACAGGAAGGCCACAAACTTCACAGAGCCTTATTAGTGCATCAGTGAAGGAAGCTGTGGGTGTCTGTGCTTCGTGCGTGGACTTTGTTGTGCTGTTGCAGAGCCGTGCGGCTTTGATACCTGTGAAACACTGTGAACACCTCTGCAGGGAAAGGGTCTTGAGATGAAGAGCTTGCTGCTGCCCCTCGCTTTTGAAATAGCCAGTTGATGTTCAGCCTTGCAGGCTGTTCAAGTACAAGTTTTTCATCCACAGGCAGATTCTGCTGCCACGTTCTCACTCGCTTTCCTAAACTAAAGGGGGAAGGGAAAAAAAAAAACATCCTTGTGCTAATTTCATCTAGCCAGGCATCTTGCTGTCCTGTCTGATAATATCTCTCCAATCTGTCACTTCCAAAAGGCAGCTGTTTATTTGTTTGGTGCTTTTCTTTTGGTTTTCCCTATGTCTTGAAATATCTCCTGTTTTCTGAAGCAGACCAGATTGTTCAAAGCCACATCCAACCTGGCCTTGAACACTTCCAGGGATGGGGAATCTATAACTTCTTTGGGCAACCTCTTCCAGTGGCTCATTACCAACACAGTAGGGAATGTCATCCTTTAATCTAAATCTCCTCTCTTTCATTATAAAACCGTTGCTCCTCATCCTATCACTATTGTCCCTGACAATAGCTCTCCAATCTGTCACTTCCAAAAGGCAGCTGTTTATTTCTTTCGGGTTTTCCCTCCCCCCCCTGTTCTTGAAAACTCTCCTCTGTTTTCTGAAGCAGACCAGACTTGCCCCATGGATGCTCCAGGTCTCCTCTTTGTTACAGTGGGGGGCTCTGGGTGAAAACATTTCCCTTCTCAAGGGAAAACTCTACAATAACCTCAGACAGAGGGGAGGCTTTTGCCACTGTGCTCAGCTCTGGTGAGACCTGACCTGAACTGCTGCATCTAGCATAAGCCCTCAGCATAAGAAGAACATTGCTGGAGCAGGTCCAGGGGTGGGCCTCAAAAATGATCTGAATTTTGTGCTCCACAGTTTAAGAGGGATAGAGATCTGCGTGAGGGGGTCCAGCGGAGGGCTACAAGGATGATGAGGGGACTGGAAGGCACTGCCTTATGAGGAGAGGCTGAGGGACCTGGGGCTGCTTAGTCTGGAGAAGACTGAAAGGGGATTTAATAAATGTTTATAAACATCTGAGTGCTGGTCAGGAGTGGGGGGACAGGCTCTGCTCACTTGCTTCCTGGTATAGGACAAGGAGCAATGGGTGTAAGCTGCAGCACAAGAGGTTGTACCTCAACAAAAGGTGGAAGTTCCACCTCAACACCTCAACTTCTTCACCGTGAGGGTCCCAGAGCACTGGAACAGGCTCCCCAGAGAGGTTGTGGAGTCTCCTTCCCTGCAGACTTTCAAAGCCTGTCTGGATGTGTTCCTCTGTGATCTGTGCTAGATTGTGTGGTCCTGCTCTGGCAGGGAGGTTGGACTCGGTGACCTCCTTGGGTCCCTTCCAACCCCTAATATCCTGTGATCCTGTGAGCTGGAACACCTCTCCTACAAAGGCCAGTCTGAGAGAGTTGGGATTGCTCAGCCTGGAGAAGGCTCAAGAGAGATCTTGCAGCAGCCTTTCAGTACTTAAAAGTGGCCTGTAATAAAGATGGAGAGGGACACTATTATCAGGGACAATAGTGATAGGATGAGAAGCAATGGTTTTATACTGTGTTGGTGATGAGCCACTGGAAGGGGTTACCCAGAGAAGTTATAGATGCCCCATCCCTGGAAGTGTTCGAGGCCAGGCTGGATGTGGCTTTGAACAATCTGGTCTAGGGGAAGTTGTCTCTGCCCATGGCTGGAGCATAGAACTAGATGATTTTTAAGATCTCTTCCAACCAACAAGTGCAGCATAGGTGAGATCTACTTGGCTGGTTTCTGCAAGGGCACCACCAGCAGAGATAAAGCCATTGTCCCACTCAGTGCTTGTCAGGCCACATCTGGAATATTTTGTTCAGTTTTAGTCCCTGCTATACAGAAAGGATGTGGACAAGCTGGTGAGGGTTCATAGAAGGGCCACAAAGATGATTGAAGGACTGGGAAGCAGCCATGTGAGAAAAGGCCTGGAGAAAAGAAGGCTCAAGAGAGAGCTTATCACTGTGTTCTAGTATTTAAAGGGCTGATACAAAGAAGATGGAGACTACTTGTATATTCTACAAGTAATCTACAAGGAATCACATGGAGGACATGAGGGATAATGGGTACAAGTTACTCCTGTGAAGAGTCTGATTTGAGACAAGAGGAAAATTTTTCACAACAAGGACAATCATCCACTGGAATAATGTCCCAAGGGAAGTGACAGAGTGTCCAGCATTGGACACTTCTAAGACTGAGCTGGACAGGGTGCTCAGCCTTCTTGTCTCCACCATGCTTTTGCCAAGAAAGGTTGAACCTGATGGTCCTTGAGGTCTCTTCCAACTCGGTGTTTTATGATTAGCTACAAGTTATTTCCTAAAATTCATGGCAAAACAATAATTTTAAATGATATTAAATATGACAGTGTGCAAGATGTGGGAAACCACTTGAGTTCCTTCCCACAGCCCAGACCTCTGGGTCACCTCTCCACAAAGCTTGAAAAAGAGCTGTTATGCAGACTGTAAAAAAAAAACCAAGGCAAGATTAAAAAAAAAAATAAAATTGATTAATCCTGGCACCTAGGACTCAATTTGCAATTGCTTTCAAATGGGACTGTTGGTCAAACAGTGAATCTGAGCACCATTCAATCATCTGCATTTTCATTTTCCTTGTTATTTACTTTTATTTATGTGTTTACCATTTTTCATGGTGACTTTAATAGCTTTACCTCCTTCTTAGGGAAAAAAAAAAAACAAACCCAAACAACACAACCCATCCCATCCAGCATTTGAAAACTGGCAGAAGTGTCAAAACAAGCTCCTCGGGAAGCACAGTCAAATATTTGGCTGACAAAATGGAACAAGGGAAGGGAACTGCTACCCACAATTGGGGAGGTCTAGGCTGGATGTTAGGAGAAAGTTGTTGGCAGAGAGAGTGATTGGCATTGGAATGGGCTGCCCAGGGAGGTGGTGGAGTCACCATCCCTGGAGGTGTTGAAGCAAAGGCTGGCTGAGGCACTTAGTGCCATGGTCTGGTTGATTGGATAGGGCTGGGTGCTAGGTTGGACTGGCTGAGCTTGGAGGTCTCTTCCAACCTGCTTGATTCTATGATTCGATGATTGTAGCAGAACCCTGTGTGGGATCAAGTCACATTATCACAGTATCACAGTATTATTAGGATTGGAAGAGACCTCACAGATCATCAAGTCCAACCCTTTACCACAGAGCTCAAGGCCAGACCATGGCACCAAGTGCCACGTCCAATCCTGCCTTGAACAGCTCCAGGGACGGCGACTCCACCACCTCCCCGGGCAGCCCATTCCAGTGTCCAATGACTCTCTCAGTGAAGAACTTTATCCTCACCTCCAGCCTAAATCTCCCCTGGTGCAGCCTGAGGCTGTGTCCTCTCATTCTGGTGCTGGCCACCTGAGAGAAGAGAGCAACCTCCCCCTGGCCACAACCACCCCTCAGGTAGTTGTAGACAGCAATAAGGTCTCCCCTGAGCCTCCTCTTCTCCAGGCTAACCAATCCCAGCTCCCTCAGCCTCTCCTCGTAGGGCTGTGCTCAAGGCCTCTCCCCAGCCTCGTCACCCTTCTCTGGACACGCTCAAGCATCTCAATGTCCCTCCTAAACTGGGGGGCCCAGAACTGAACACAGTAGTCCCACTGGATTTTCCTAGGTTCCTTTCCCAAGCATCCACTCGTGGCTGCTGTAGGGCCAGGAAAGCAGGGATTTATCCCATCTGACAACCAACAGGCTCCATGGGTCATCTCCTGAGCCCCTATGTGACATCTTCCTGAGCCACTCTACAGCCCCATAGGCCACCTCCCTCAGCCCCACAGACCACTTCAGCCCCACAGCCTGCCTCAGCTCCATGGGGCACCCCCTAAGCCCTACAGCAGCTCTATGGGTTGTCTCCCTGAGTCTCACAACAGCTCCACGGTGCTTCCCCATGAGCCCCTCCCTCAGCATGTCCATAGAGCATCTCCCTGAGCCACACAGCCCAGTGTAGCTGCATGGGACATCTTCCCGAGCTGCATTTCAGTGACATGGGTTATTTCCCTGAGCCCCATGCCCAACAGTGTTACAAAGCATCTCTTTGAGCCCCACGGGACATCTCCCTGAGCTCCACCGCCCAACGCAGCCCACAGGACATCTCCCTGAGCCCCACAGCCCAATGTAACCTCGTGGGACACCTTGAGCCGTGCCTCAGCATCGTGGGGCATCCCTCTGACCACCAGCTCAGCTCCACGGTGTATCTCCCTTAGCCCCACGGCCACAGCAGCTCCATGACGCATTCCTGAGCCCCATAGCAGCTCCATGACGCGTTCCTGAGCCCCACAGCAGCTCCATGACGCATTCCTCTGAGCCCCACAGCAGCTCCATGAAGCATTCCTCTGAGCCCCGCAGCAGCCGCACAGTATCTCCGCGCCCCAGAGCCCGCCCCAGCTCACGGGGCATCTCCCGGAGGTCCGCAGCCCGCTGCAGCCCCGTAGCTCCCGCGTCTCCGCTCCGCGAAGCGCTGCCCTCAGCGCCCCACAGCCCGGCCCAGGCTCCGCCGCCCCCCTCCGTCGGGATCCCTTTAAGAGCTCGGCCCCGCCCGCCGCGGTCGCTGCTGGGGCCGCGGCAGCCGCTGCTGACAACAAGATGGCGGCTGCGGGGCCGGCGGTCCCCGAGAGCCGAGTGCTGGGCTACACCTTGCACCGCTGGAGCAGCTTCTCCTCTACCTACCTGCCCGAGTGAGTCCCGCTCCTCGGCCGCTCTCCCAGGCTCGGCTGTGGGCCGCTGCGCGCTGCGGCCGGCTGCCGGGCCTGCGTTGAGGCCTGCGCCGGGGCCTGCGCCGGGAGGCCGCGCCGGGCGCAGCTGCGGGGTGGCAGCGGGTCCGGGCAGCGCCGCGGGAAGGGGGTTACTGGGGCGGCCCGGGCTGGCCAGCGCACCAGGATGGGCAGGCGGGAGGGGGCTGTGGGCAGGAGGTGACCAGTGGAGTCTGGGGGACTGGGTACGGGTAGGAGCGTGTACAGCGGGATTTAGGGGCTGCGTGTGTGGAGAGGGCTGATCGGCAGGGTTCTGGGGAGATGCGAGTGTGGGAGGGGGTGGCCAGCAGGGTCTGGGGGTCCTTGAGTATGAGAGGGGGTGGTGTGTGTGGGCAGTCCTCAGGATTTGAGCGGTGAATGTGAGGGGGTGGTCAGTTGGTGGGGCTGGCTGTGAAGGAGGATCTGTACAGGAGTATGTGGGAGCCTGAGCGTGTGGGAGGGAGCACCCAGCAGGATTTAGGGTGCTCTGTGTGTGGGAGGGGGTGGTCAGCTAGAGGGAGGCAGTGCGTGTGGTCAGCAAGGTGTTTGGGTTAGGGAGTGCTGTGTGTGAGGAGGCCCTGTGCAGCAGGACTTAGGGAGCTGCGTGAGGGAAGCAGGGTTGGGAGGGTGTTTATGGAGGAAGCTGAGTACCGGCACCGGGGGGTGGGAGGAGTGTTGCTTTGGTTAGCGGTTGGTGAACAAAATCTTGGGAGGCTTTGTGCGGGGTGGAGAGTCTGGGCTGCAGGTTTCGAGACTGAGTAGGTGAGGGAGGCCTAGCTGTCAGGCTGGGGTCGAGTAGGAGGGCTTGAAGGGACAGAGCAATCTGCAGGGAGGGAAGGTGATCACCAGGTATGGGCAGGGGAGGGGTGTTCATGGGCAAGAGAAGCCTGCCTCAGATTTGGGTGAAAAGTGAACAGTGCGTGTGGGAGAGGCTGGTCACAGGTTAAGTGGGGGTAAAGGTAAATAAACTTTCCTCCCCATGCCCTGCAGGCCTGGGTGCCTGTGGGCGGTGTGTTTTTTTGGCAGCTAGGTTTCCTTTCCTGCCCTTGACCTCAAAATGCTGGTGTTTTTCTGAGCTACCATCACCTGTTGTGTGTGGTTTTTCTTGGGGAAAGGGAACATCTGCTGCCCTCTTGTTAAGAGTTTAGGGTTTGGCAAAATAAGATGGGATCTGTGCTTGCAGTCATCCATTTGTGCTGTTGTAGTAATATGAACCTGTCCTGAATGGGAGACTTGCCCATGTGGCAGTCCAGCTATGACCTGTTTAATTCCTCTGGTTACTGAAAGTAAAATTTGGAGGGACTGTTGTGTGGTCTAGGTGTGCTGGTTTTGATACACCTTTCAATAAACTGGCTTCAGAGTTGGAGGTCAGGAGGACAGTGAGGATGACAGTGCTTGGACACCTTAGTCATTGTGGGCTGTAGAGCCTGGTCAGAGCATGGATTAGGTTGCAGTTAATAACCTTTGACTGAAATATCTTTAATCACCCACTATCAACAAGTATTAGAGTTGCCTCATCTGTTACTTGTTAATGGCATCAATTATCTCCACTATCCAAAATGAAGTGAACCTTAAAAAAAGTTTCTAACTGAAGTCCTGGTTGTTGTATGTTTATATGTGTTTCTAACTGAAGTCCTGGTTGTTGTGTCTTTATATATGTGTTTCTAACTGAAGTCCTGGTTGTTGTGTCTTTATATATGTGTTTCTAACTGAAGTCCTGGTTGTTGTGTCTTTATATATGTGTTTCTAACTGAAGTCCTGGTTGTTGTGTCTTTATATATGTGTTTCTAACTGAAGTCCTGGTTGTTGTGTCTTTATATATGTGTTTCTAACTGAAGTCCTGGTTGTTGTGTCTTTATATATGTGTTTGCTTTGTCAGATATTAAAAAGAACTGGATCCTTCTCTAAATGCTAGTCTTTGGTGATAATTAAGTAGTCCCTTTAGCTTTCTTGTTAAAAAACTTGGCTTTAAGGTGTTTCTTTTAGGTGTGTGATCATGCTTGTAGTTATTTCTATCAGTGTTCATGGCTTTCAACATTGTATTCAGGTGCAGATCCCAGAGTGGGAGAGTGATAGTCCATTATTGATGTCAGTGATGTAATCTAAAACAATAATACCATCTTTCTCCTTGATGTTCCTTTCCAGAGCTCCCCTTAGTCCGTTCTGCTACAGCCTAGCATCAGGAGTTAATGTTCACGTGGTATCTGCAATGCTGCTCAAAGTCCTTAATGTCATTGCCTACCGTGACACAATTCCCTTCTCTGTGGTGGTGCTGGTGTTTTACAAGAGCATGACCTTGCATTTGTCTCTTTTTAAGATGAGGTTTAAATGTACTTTTCAGTAAAAGTAGTTTTACAGCTTTTAAGCAATGTTCAGTAATCCAGATGGTGGAGTTATTCTCCAGTGTGACGACCTTGGTCTGAAGGATGCTGGTCCTCATGGTTGTGAATTGCCTTAGAATCACAGAATGCACTAATTAAGAAGGGACCTCTAAAGGTCATCTAGTCCAACCCCCTATGGTAAGCAGGGACATTCTTGCTTGTCTTCTATGGAAGTTTTGAGGTTTGTTTCCTCTCTGATGATTTTTTTCTGGTTCTCCTGTTCTGGGAGAGAGCTTAAATATGAGATGGAAAGGTGAGGCTTTGACCTATGATTTAAGACTAGATTCTCAGAAGAAGAAAACTTAGAAAGAAACCTCTAGAATGCTGTTTTTTGGGAGGTGGAGTGAGGATGGACCACAAAAATTACTGGGACAGGTATGTGATGTTTTGTGGGATGAACACACAGATAGAGCCAAAAGTTGTTTCAGTTTTTCAGACATGGAACAGAATTGTACTTTTCTGGGAAGATACTGGGAATTCTGGTTACACTGTAGTTTGTTGGCTAGCATAACTAGGGAAAAAAACATGTTAACCTTGAACTAGAAGATGACTGCCTCTTCCTTGAACATATTTGAAAGGGATGAAGATGTGGTGCTTAGGGACGTGATTTAGCAGTGAACTTTGCAGTGCTGGGTTAATGGTTGGATTCAGTGATCTTAAAAGGTGTTTTCTAGCTTAAACAATTCAATGATTCTATGTGTGTAGGAATACACTACTTACTAAATACCATTTATTCTCTTTGGGACTTGTGGTATTGCAAGCAGAGTGCTTGTGGAACAGGAACTGAGTAGATTACCCATGCTCTTGGTCAGCTTGATATGATTTTAAGACACTTATTCAGTAGTTGTGTGGCCTTAAATGTAAAACAAAGATAGGGAATAGAAAACTTCCATCACTGCTGTCCAGGAAAAGAAGCAAGTTAACCACTAAGTTTTATCAGCTTACATGATGCTGAACTGATAATAGAGCTTCTCAGAACACTGAAATCACCTGGTAATTGCTCTTTTTAATAAAAAAAAACCCAATACAACAACAACAGAAGTGTTTTTCAAAGACCTTTCTCATCATGTTCTAGTTTAGGCTCTAAAACTCCACCAGTTCACAGTGGCAGAAATTTCTTCTGGTGAATGCCAGTGCATTTCCTGGTGTGGTTGGTAGGAGTACCAGGGAATTACTTAGTGCTTGATCCAGTTTCTGGTTGTTCTACCAGCATGGCTGTTACCTGTGTGTTTGCAAAGACCTTTCAAATGGTGAAATGGAGATTGCCATTCTTGAGTCTGCTAAAGAATAGATCTACTGTTTTTCAAACTCCTGGAGTTGTTATTTATTGGTTTGTAGCTACCAGCAGAAAGCCTGAGTTGGATATTTATTTTAAAAACCTTGTGGGTAGAAGGGAAAGAGTTAGTCTAGTGAGTAGTTGTCTAGTTCAGGGGAGGTTGTGCCTTTGGGAACAAAATTAATCCAAGAGAATTTTTAAAAAGTCTGGTGTTTTCAGATGCACTCTGCCTGTACAGAGGCAACAGTGTGGTTTGAGGCTTCAGCTTGTCCAACTTGGACCATGTCAGCCCAGCATGTTGCCTGAGAATCCTCCATCAGACCTCTTCCTTGTCCCTCTCTGGTTCCTCCCAGAGGGGATGGAGCCATGTAGGAGTGTGATCCCCAGTACCTTGCAGGGACCGGATTTGGGGTTTGACCTTTACCACCAGTCACTCCACATCATCTACATAACCGAGTGCTGGTGTCTTTTGATGTATGCTTAGAGAGAGACCTGGACTCATTCCTCTGTCCTGATGCAGAAAGTGTTGAGCTCTGTCACTTTTTTGTTTTTGACATAGAATCATAGAATCAACCAGGTTGGAAGAGACCTCCAAGATCATCCAGTCCAACCTATCCCCCAGCCCTAGCCAGTCAACTAGACCATGCCACTAAGTGCCTCATTGAGTCTTTTCTTGAACACCTCCAGGGACGGTGCCTCCACCAGCTCCCTGGGCAGACCATTCCAATTCCAGTTACTCTCTGTGTGAAGAACTTCCTCCTAGCACCCAGCCTAGACCTCCCCTGGCACAACTTGAGACTGTGTCCCCTTCTTCTGTTGCTGGTTGCCTGGCAGAAGAGACCAACCCCCACCTGTCTACAGCCTCCCTTCAGGTAGTTGTAGACAGCAATGAGGTCTGCCCTGAGCCTTCTCTTCTCCAGGCTAAACAACACTCAGCTCCCTCAGCCTCTCCTCACAGGGCTGTGTTCCAGGCCCCTCACCAGCTTCATCGTCCTTCTCTGGACACTTTCCAGCACCTCAACGTCTCTCTTGAATTGAGGAGCCCAGAACTGGACACAGTACTCAAGGTGCGGCCTGACCAGTGTTGAGTACAGGGGAAGAATGCAGAGCGTGAACAGTTTGATGAAAGGCTTTATAAAGTTGGAGTTTTTGATAAGGAAGAAAACCCAAAACTGTTGCTGTGCATTCCAAGAGAAGCTCTTCATATCTTGATTTGTGATTTTTTTAATTTGTTTTTAATTAGCCTATTTTTATCACTGCTCCAATTTAAACTGCTTGCTGAGGCGAATAAGAGGTGAAGTGTTGTGCTCTGTGCCATGGTAGTTGTGTACTCCTTTCCATTGCCAAATGCTAGACCACAGTATCCTAGGACTGTGGTTGCATTGCTTATAGTACCCTGTAGTTGGCTAAAGTGCTTGAATCCCACTTCAGAGACTAAGAGCAGCTTTTCATTGTGTTGTGCTAGTCATGGACCCTTATGAGGAAGTTTTCATCCCATTTCTGTTGCTCAGATCTTGAGAATTGTTCAGGTTTTCTTCAGAGGAAGATCAGTGTATTTCCTATATTTGACTTTAGGATTCTCTGCTGGTGTTTTTGTTCAATTATTTCCTGTGCTAAGGTTGTTAAGACTACAAAATAAGGTTGGTTTCTTGGCTGATAATTAAATGCCATTATCAACCTCCTAACGGATAGTCACTTTGCCATTGCAGCACATTTTTATCAGTTTCACTCTGGAGTTCAGTTACTATAGCAGTGCCAGGCTTTCCTGGTTTGACCGTGTATGGTGCTGCATCAAATGCTGAAGGCTGAGTGGCTCTAACTTTCCTAGGAAGTGTGCTGGAACAAAGAAAGATCCATCTGATTCATCACACTTAAAATACACTGTAAATAAGTGTGTTGCTGCTGATTTTCTGTATTTCCATCACATAGGGGAAGTGAACTAAGGTATTTTGATAGTGAAGTATGAGTGGCTCTCAGAATTCCAAAATGAGAATGCCAATTAGATTTAACTTTTCAGTTGAGGATGTGACAATAAGTTCCTGCCCAGGGTAAGCAAACATTTACAGCTGTCTTGTGTTTATTCTGAAACAGAGATGTAATCTCTTGTGTTGTTGATTCTGAATCTTAGTAAAGAAGGGACTGGAAACATGTAACAAACTTTTGGGGGTAAAGTTCATAAAGGTACAACAAAACAAACAAACAAAACTTAACCAACACCAACAAAACAAACCCAAACAGCCATAAAATAACCTGAATTCCAGCTATGCCATCCTCTGAGATTCCTGCCACAAGAAAAACAGGGATTTGTGGCTAGTGAAACAGTATTCTTGGTTTCTCCTCCTACCACATGAAACTAATGATTCAAATCTGTACCTTCTAGGTTCATAAATCTTCTTATAGATGTATCTAGATGTTGAAGAATCTCATCTTCAAGTTGAGATCTGTGATGACTAGTGAAAAGGTTATTTTTTTCTGATCTGTTTTATGATCTCAAGCTCAGTTTCCTTAATGAGGTGAAGATACCTTCTGTTTCAGTTCTCAACAGTTAAGAGCTCTCTAGAGCAAAACGATGGTCTAGTGAAGTGTGCTGCATTGCTTTTTGGGCAGGGTGACTTGTGCTCAATATCCTTGTGCTGGAAGTCTTAAAGATACTGCTTATGTCTTACAGTGTCTTAAAGAACTTCAGTTACATAGCAGTGATGATTGCCATTCTAGTTGTAGAACTGAGACTTTGAAGTTTGGTGTTTGTTTGGGGTTTTGTTTGTTTTTTCCACATCTAAGCAAATGTAAATTATTAGTTTCAATGTAAATTGTCTTCATTTGTAGCTTTACTGGGATATTTTAATTTAGCCAGTTCACTTTCCCTGGCCTAATTGCTTTGACTTCAGGTAGGAGGAAATAGACAGAGTTTTAGGTGATCTGTAGTAATCTGCTCGTCATGTCTTTGTGATATTGATCAACCCTTTAATGTTTGCTAATGTGAGATGGGGAGGCAAATAATGCCTCCTGAAGTGAGTGACCAACTCTGTTCCCCTACAGTGACTCTGTGTGCAGAAATGTTCTCGGTCCTACTTCTGATCCTTTTCAGCATCCAATAGAAAGTATGTATTTTCTCCACCTGTTTGTATGGATTTTCTGGATGTTTCTAGACCATTGCATATTCCAATAGTCATTACCCTCCTTGCTTACATCATTCTGTAGCCTAAGACTGTTCTCCAAAAGATGAAATTCAGTACTTCACAATATTTCTGTAGAAAATAAAGTTCCACACAGATCGATGGTTCTCTGTTAAGGTAAAGTGGTGAGAAAGGAAAAGATCAGAGGTGGAAGGAGTGGAAAAGCTGTTCATTGCTTGACATCAGAAGTCTGATAGCTTATGCTGTCCAGGTGAAAGCACCAGTGCTGTGGTAGGAGAATAATTTCTTTTAAGTTCCAGTTGTTATATTTCAACTGTTATTTAGGAGATGAGACAGTTCACTGGCAGAGGGAAAAGATGAAATGCTAATTGCTCTGGTTCCCTGCTGTGACAGACCTGGCAGAACCTGTATTACACCAGTGTTCAACCTCTTCTGGCATAGTATTTTTGGGGAACATTAGGAATGTAATTTTTTTTATAGGTGGTGTCAAACATCAGGTTATGGATCATTTGTTATACATAGGTTTTATATCCTGCAAGCTGAACAAAGGCTTGCTAGCTCTTGATTACTAATTACCTGCTTGAACACTAAAACACTATCTCAAACAGAACATGTTTTGATCTTAAAAGTCTTTTCCAACCTAAACAATTCTATAATTTTGTTTTTCTTGGGATCACTGTTGTTACTGCTCAGGCAGCATGTACTGCTTGTTTGATTGTTACTGTTTTGTTCATGGCAAAGAGTCTAGATTCTTATTCTGTGCATTCATCTCCTTTTACAGTACATCACTCTTACAGTCCATAGTTGGGTTGATCACCACCATTTGTTTTTTATATGATTTTTTTTTCTGTTGGGATTAAATGATGTGTAGCACTGAGTCATCTTTCTAGAGGTCAGTGTGTTCCAAGCATCCAAAGCAAACCAGTGATTGACTGATTTTAATTGCATGTTAGTATAAACCTCTGAAACCAAATGTAGTTTTGGGTGTTGTTTTTTTTTTTTACTGCATCCTCTTGAATGTTGTAAGAACAGTAAGTTTACCTGGGTCTGAATTTATGAAATCTTGAGTGGCAAAGGTTGGAAAAGACCTGCAACATCAATTGCAGCTGTTAACCTAACACTGCCATGTCCACCAATAAACCATGTCAATGAATGTCAGCTACATATTTTCTGAACACTTACAGGGATAGCAGCTCCAATGCTTCCTTGGGTAGTGGGCAGCCCATTCCAAGGCTAAAACTCTTTCAGTGAAGCAGTTTTTCCTAATACTCAAACCAAACTTCCACTAGCACAAATTGAGCCTGTTTCCCTTTGTTCTATCACTTGCTGCATGGGAGGAGTGACTGACTCCCACCTTGCTACAACCTCGTTTTCAGGCTGCTGTAGACAGACAGAAGTTCTCTCCTCAGCCTCCCGTTCTCCAGGCGAAGCAACTCAGTTCCCTCAGCTGCTCCTCACAGGACTTATGCTCTAGACCCTTCACCAACTTAATTGCCTTTCTTTGGGCACACTCTAGCACCTCAAAGTTTTTCTTGTAGTGAGGGGTGCAAAGTCAAACCCAGGATTTGATGTGCAGGAAATACTGGAAGGGGAGGAGAGAGTGATGAGGATGTAGACTGGTTGTTACCTTAGGTAGTTGCTATTTCAGTCATTACTTGAAACTCAGAATGCATAATCTTTGAGAAGTGATTTCCTGGATCAATTTAAATCAAGGAGCACAACTCTATATTTAAGGTGAGGATAGCAGCCTGCATGTCTGAATTTAAATATCAAAACCTAATGGGTTAATAGCACTCACTCCTCAGCTGGTATGTTTGCCAGTTTCTGGAAAATGGCATGGTCTTGATGAAGGAGAAAAATTGCACTGACCATTTTAAGTTTGATACCATGTTCCTCCCATCCTTTTCTTTCCAGGCTGGCTGCTGTGTTCATAGCATCACTCACAAACACTGGGAAGGTGCCTGAAAAACATACCAACTCCGATTAGGATGTGACTTGTCTTTTTCTTAGATGGTTTTCTGTGTTAAGCAACATTTGGCTCTCAGGACAATTTAAATACTAGAATCAGAATTATTTGGGTTGGAAGGGATCTTAAGGATCATCTAGTTACATCCCTCTACTATGGGCAGGGACAGCTCCTGCTAGAACAAGTTGCTCAAGGCCCCATCCAATGTAGCTTTGAACATTTCTAGAGTCAGAGCCTCCACAGCTTGTCTGGGCAGCCTGTTCCAGTGCCTTACCACCCTTATGGTGAAGGATTTTTTCATAATGTCTGATCTAAACTTATCTCCTCGCTGTTTGAAACTACCATCCCTTGTATCACTCCATACCTTCGTAAAAACCTCCTTTCCAGTTATCCTTCAGCCCTTGGACGACTGCCTAAAGGTCTTCCTGGAACATTCTCTAGGCTGAATGATCCCAACTTTTTCAGCCTATCCTCACTGCAGAGGGATTCCAGCCCTTGGATTATCTTTGTGATCCTCCTGGAGGAGAAATTCCATGTCCTTCTGGTGATGTGGACTCCAGAGCTGTATGGAGTACTCCAGATGGGGTCTCTGCAGAGTGGAGCAGAGGGCCAGAATCCCCTCCTTTGGCCTGCTGGCCATGCTGCTTTGGATGCAGCCTAGGACATGGTTTGCTTCTGAGCCATGAGTGCACATTGCAGAGCTTCTCATCAGCCAGCACTCCTATTCCTCCTCAGGCCTGCTCTCTCTCCATTCTCTATCCAGGATGGATTTGTGCTTTGGATTGGCTCTGAACCCATTTCCTAGCCTATACTGCATTTGAACTTTGTATTAGTAAAGGGATGCTCTTAGCAGTGTTTAAATGGAAGGAAAAGCATTTTATTAGATCAAGTGACCTGTGAGTAAAGACTTGCTGAGTGAGATCCTTGTGCTGTTGCTAACTTCCACCCTTGGTCTCTTAAAAAGCCTGCTTTCTAATACAGGGTTTGTAAACTGCCAAATATGAAAATGATTTTGGCTTGGGACCTGGCATACCTTTTAGCATAGATATTTTATATTGCCCAAAGTAGGGAATTATTCCTTAATGAAGCTTCTGACTTCTAATGTAATTCCTTAAATAAGCAGTACTTCAGGACAGGCTGATGCTTCTTTATTTTCCCAGGTCAGTGTTTTGTCTTTTAGATACTCTGAGTTAGTGTAATGAGAGAACCTTGAGTTTTTGAAAGGAAAGATAATACAGTGACCCCGCTTGGAAACAGGAAGCATTTTCCATAGAGTTTTGGTGAGAAAGCTCCATAACTGACATTTTGAATGAGAGGTGTGGGTGGATGGGGTTTCAGTTGGTTTTATTGATCATAATCTACTTTAAATTCCAGTACAGGTGTCAGTTTTTTGAGTTAACTTCATACTAGGTGTGAAATCACAGTGCTGACATATATTAAAGATGTGTTATGGCTTACATTAGAATTTCTTCTCTTTATATGTAAACAGTCTGTGAATTCCTCTGAGTGTAAACACTCTTTAATAGTGTGGCATGTCAAAGAGTTGTTGCAATGTTATAGATTCATGGAAGACCTAAATATTCTTCCTGGCCTTTAAACGTTTTCCATATGTGCCTTAGTTGAACAAAATTACTCCCTCAAGTTTGTGATGCATCCAAAATTCAGCACAGAGGTTGTATATAGATGTGTGCTGGGTGTTGCTTTGCTCTAACCTTCTTTCAACAGGTCTGGAGGAGATGCTTTTAGAAACAAGAAGTGAGAGCAATGCAGGGATGAACTGTCCTGCATCCCTAGAACTGTAGAAGAGCCAGCAGTGTGCACCAGTGGCTGAGAAAGCCATCAGCATCCAGATCTGTATTGGGAATCATGGGGCCAGTGAGACTAGCAAAGTGATTGTCCCCATGTACTCAGCACTGGTGTGGCCACACCTTGAGTACTATGTTCAGTTTTTGAGACCTTCTCTGCAACAAAAGGCATTGAGGTGCTAGAGTGTGGCCAGAGAAGAACAGCAAAGCTGGTGAAGAGTCAAGAGAACAAGTCTCATAAGGACCCTGGAGGTGTTTAAAAGACAAAAGACAGAGATGTGTTGCTGGGGCATGCGACTTAGCATCAGACATGGTAGGGTTAGATAATGGTTGTGCTTGGTGATCTTAAAGGTCTTTCCCAATCACAGTAAATCTGTGATTCTAAGATTTGGGGAGTCTGAGGTCTGTGGCATTTCTGGTCATGACTGGCAGTAGAAATCTCTGTGTTCACACACTCTCTAAATTATTTTCTTAGCAAGAAGTGAAACCAAAACTTCAATATATTTCACTTTGTCAAATTTTACTGCAGTACTTATTTGCTACAAATCCAGTGGGGTAAAAGGAATCTAATACATTTTTCTTTCTTGTTTAATATTGAAGGGTAAGATTTGTCCTGTTCTTGGTCTTTTTATAAGCCAGGGATTTATATATGCTCAGGGAACCTCCTGGAAGCTTGTGGACTAAGTTGTTTGAATGCCACATTGCTTTAAGTATGTTGTAGATCCCTAAGAGGCTGGATTTCAGATATCCTTGTGGCTTAGGCAAGTTGGAATGAATGCTGAGCATTACAAGAAATGGGTAAAAGAAAAGGTTTCAGGTACTTTTTTATTCAGTAATATCAGTTAGGTGATGAGGTGAAGCAGTCTTCAAATTGCTGATTTCATCAACATTTGATGTTGAAAGTAGAAAGACCTGAAGTACACAGGTCTGTTCAGTCATCTAACAATTCTTAAATATAAATCCAAAGAGACTGTGTAGAAAGAAAAAGCCTTAATAAATTTGGAGCTCAAAGACTCAGCATCACGTACCAGTTAAATTGCATCTAAACTTCAATCTCTAAACGTGGGACAATTGGGCTGGTAATCATATTCAGTGTGTGAAGTTACTGTGGTTACCAACACACACGAATAGCCCTGACTTGATTTTCCCTGCAGTTTGTTTTTGTGCTGTGCTAATTCTGATGTTACCAACCTGGAGCTGGGAGCTCTTGCTGCTAAGGATTTGGTTTGCTCAGTGCTGTGATACAGTCAAAAGTTTAATCCATGATTTAGAGTTATTGAGTGTCACTGGAATAGAAGTTATTTACCAGGCTCACTGGAAATTCACTATACTGGTGAAGTGTTAACACCTACTGTTAATATCTAATTCCTGGTGTCTTAGGAGGGAGCACTGATGAACTGAAAATGCCTTGTTCAAAGGAGTCTTAACTAGATGGGAGGAGTAAAGAGGAGTGTTACTGAAGTCTGCAACATTCTATGTTTAAGGAGCATGGTTTATTTTTTGTTTTTTAAGTTTGGTGTGGGTTTTTATTTTAGAAAAGTCCTTTGCATATCGTTGGGCAGGCAATGATCAGAGATTAAAAAATAAACTGTTCATTGAAAAATAAAGAAACTGGTTTTAGTGAAGCTATTTCAGGCAAGATACAAGTGATACCTGGTTTGCTGTCTTATAGTAATCCATGGTCTGATAAATATGGTTCTGAAAGATGATTTCCAAATTTACCGGTTTATTTTTGTGTGCTGTACTTGCTGAGCTGTTTTACTTTGGATAGATGTGATAGAAGTAAATTTATCATGGATTTAAAGTTTGTGTGAAATGTCTGCTGAGGAGATGGAAATGAATTTGAGCAGTAAGTTGGTAAATGATAGTACAGTACTTGAAATTGCAGACTTGTTCATGCGTTTGGCTCAAACTTTGTCTTACTATTCAGGGTGTCCTCCTCTGTTGCTTAGCAGTGGGGTTAGGAACTCCTGTGTTTTAAAGTGCAGGATGAAAACCCAACACCTAAATTCCAAACCTTTGCTTCTGGAGTGTATCATTGAATCATAGATTTCTTGGGTTGGAAGAGACCTTTAAAGATCATGTAGTTACAATGCTCCTGCATAGACAGGGACACCACCTACTAGACCGGGTTGCTCAGTGCCCCAGGCAGATGCATACTGTGGGGAGCTACTGAAGGAGCTGGAATTGTCTGTAGAAAGGAAGGCTAAGGGGAAGACCACATTGCTCTCTGCAACTACCTGAAATGAGGTGGGAGTGAGGTGGGTGTTCATTTCTTCTTACTAGTAATAGGACAAGAGGAAGCAAGGTTTCTGGAGCAACCAGTTTAAGCCATGTTAGCAGGTCAGAGCACTGAAGGTGATGTGGAGATGTGACACACCTTGAATACTGTGTTCAGTTTTGCAACCTCACTACAAGAAGGACATTCACGTGCTGATACGTGTCCAAAGAAGAACAACTAAACTGGTGAAAGGTCTTGAACAGAAGTCTTGTGAGGAATGGCTGAGGGAACTGGCATTGGTTAGTCTTCAAAGAGGAGGCTGAGGGGGGAGATCTCAATGTTCTCTACAGCTGCCCTGAAACAGGTTGGAGAGGGGTGCGGGTTGGTTGCTTCTCAGTGCAACAAGTGTCAAGACAAGAGGAAATGGCCTCAAGTTGTGCTGGAAAGGTTCAAGTTGGGTATTAGGAAACATTTCTTTATTGAAGGAGTGGTCAGGCAGTGGAACAGACTGCCCACGAAGATGGTGAGTCACCATTCCTGGAAATATTTAATAAACTTGGAGGTGGCATGTTGAGCATGGTGGTGTTGGGTTGATAGTTGAACTTGGTCTTAAAGGTCTTTTTCAACTTAAATGATTCTCTTATACTGTATGATAACTGTGCGTGTTTTGCTGTGTTTCAACCAGGACATTTTCATGTCTTCCTGTCCATGTGTTATTTTAAGCAGAGAACTTTTCCAAGAGTAAAGTAAACTTTATGACAAAACCTAAAGAGCCTGCTTTGCAAAGGCCATAGGTACATACAGCTTTTAAACATTGCAGCTGGGAGGTTTGAAATCAATGTCATCTGCGCTGAGCTGCTGGGAGGTGCAGCAGAAGAATGTCCCTGGTTCTGTCCATGAAATAAGGGTTTTTTTTTTGGTGATGGGTGGTTATGTTTTTCTGTTTTGCTTGGTTAGGAGTGTGTGTACATTCCAGTGTCTAGGCTGGGCTAGAATATCTCCACGGATGCTTTGTACTGGCTGGTGTGATGATTCCACGTGTTTGAAATAGTTGGCCCCCACCACATCTTAAAGTCTTCTGTAAAGTAGTAGTGAAAAGTTTAGCCTGTGTGTTCTAGTGGCTGTATTCTTGCTACTCTGTTTGGGAATAGTTGTGGGGAAGAAAAAGAGGATAAAACATTCCATGGAGAGCCCCAAAGAGTGAGCTTTGTCCCTTTGCAGTCAGACAGTGTGTTTGTAATTCCTCAAATGCTTTTTGCAGTGTAATGGGGTGGTACCTCATCGTCCTTTTGAGTTCCAAGTCCTTATGGTGATGTGTGCCCTTTTCTGTGCAGCTGCTCTCAGAAGAGCAAGCTGAATGTGCCAAGCAAAGCCATTGTTTGGGATTTGTTTATTCTTGAGGACTTGTTCCAAAAGATGTGGATTTCTTTAATAGAAGCTTCATGAAAATATTTATGTTAAATGCAAGTTATAGCAGGCTTAAACCTAATTTGCAGTACGTTCTGCAAAGTCATCTTATTTCCCCCTTCATCCTCCTCCTTGAAGCAAACGGAAACTTTCCCTTAGTGACTGTCATGCCTGAAACCACAGAGCTTTTTTCACAGAGCTGTCCCTTGGTAACACCAAGCATGGGGACATCTCTAGTCCCAGCAGAGATCAGCCAGCAGTTGGTGCAACGGATATGATGGTTTCTGGGTTGCCTAAAAGGGAAAATTATCTACTTCCAGCAGTTGCAAACCCAGCGTCTGTATGGGCAATAAAAAGAAACTTCCACTGTGTTCTGCCAAGAGGGCTTTTTACACAGAGCAGCCAGAAGGATCTGCTGCTCTTACTTAGTGATGAGAACGCTTACAATAAAGGCTTGGACGCTAATAGCCGCAGAGGAAGCTCGGTTATGGAGTTAAGGCACACCAGTACTGTCTCTGGACGTGTTCTTGTTTGTGGAGTGGATAAAATGGCTCCTTCTGCTTAGCTTTTAGTGTGGGGTAGGATTGCCTACAGAGTAGCAGAGGTACCATGACATCTTTTTCAGTGATTTCTTGTGAGCGAGAGTGGCGTTGGGAATTTATGCCAGTATCAACCCCTTGCCTGCATCCAGCTGCTCATCTCTGTGGGTTTTTTTTTCTCCTTTTGTGCCAGCACTAGTAGTGAGCTGAATTGGAGAACTGCTCTGACTCGAGCTTATTTATGCTGATCTTTATTATGGCTTCTGGTGTAGGGAAGGCAGAAGATCAGGCATAAGTGGGTGGAATGGTCCCTCTTGGCAGTGTTGTAGATGTATGCTAGTGTCTCTGGTTTATGACGAGCAATTCTCTTGAACTACAGTTAATGGGTTGCCTTTTTTTCACAGGAAAGGCTTACTTAAAACTATTTGGGACTTCTGGTAGCTCAAGGGCTTATAAACACCCTTTTATTATTTTTTTTAATGCCTTGATAAAATTACTTGGAAAGTCGTTGAGTTGATGGACTTTTCACTTGGAAAGTTTCTTGGATTTGAATCTAGGTGTCATATCTGGAAAGGCAGCCTCCAGGTACTGTTTAAAAACCTTGATGTCCAGGGAAAGGGCTTTATATGGAACAAGGCATCCGTTATTAGGAGATGTCTGTGTTTGTTTCTTACTGTCTCATGACTGCTGGAATGCTTTAATTCTTCCAAGCCCATAAATTTTCCTAAACCACTATGGTAAATTGACTTTATACATATGGACTTCTGCCTTCACTATTTGCTTAATCTTAATAGCTTAATAATCCATGTGTTTTTAAACATATTGTATCTGCATTGACACTTCTGTCTTTTAAATTTCTTTCTAGCTTGAATTTTATATGAGCTGCTCATCCGTCTTCCCTCTCTCTGCAGAATGATTTTTCTCTTGTCTAGCTGTACTGATTGAGGTCCTCTTAGGTTGTTGCAAACTGATCTTTGACCTGGAGAAGCAAACAAATCCACTTCTAAAAATATGATCTTTGGGATCTGGCCCAGTTATAAAATGCCTCTTTCCAGCGGGGCATTATCTGACCGTGTAACAGTGCCAATTCCTGCAAACGTTGCTCAACGTACCACAGGATGATCATCTAAATGTTTAAACAAATCTAATAGCATCATAAATAAAATGTGTTCAGTGGGGTAAATTGTCTTGCATGCTAGGGTAAAGCTCCATAACAGAGAAAAGACATGCAGTGTTGTCTGGCCTTATCTGCCTTTGTGTCTCTGAAGTATTTAATCTAAGATACGCATCTTAGACTCCAGTTCAGCAGTTTTTTTCTCTCTTCAGATATTAAAAGGTATTAAGAAATAAATATCCTTTTGCCTTGCCTTTGGCATGGCACAGGGGACTGCAGATGTGATTCTTCTCAAAACAAGTGTGTTTTGGTTTCTAGTGGTGACTTACCATTGAGACTGGCAACTGTTGTTAAGATAGGTGTCTCATCACGTCCCAAATTATCCCCTTTTCTTTAGTTAGGTCTTTTTGTTCCCGTTGAAATGAAAGACAAGGGTGATGATTTTCTCTGAGTTGAGGCTCTTTGTGCTGCAAACTAGATGTACTTAGTTGGCTGTTCAATTATGCAGACCAATGGCTTGGTATTTCCTATTCTGATGAGGTTGGAACAAGAGGGTAGTGTGTGTGCTTATGCTCTTCAAAGGTGTTTTTTCCCATTGGGGAAGTGAGACAAAACCAGCTGCAGGCCTGGGCTGATTTTGGCATTGCTGTGGTAGTAAATACCATGCTGTGGTGGAAACTAGTGAAAGGAAGGGGGGCAATGATATGACTAGCAGATTGAGAGAGGTTTTCCTCCCCCACTGCTCTGTCCTGGTAAGGTCAAATCCAAAGTCTTGTGTCCAGTTCTGGCCTCCCCAGTTCAAGGGACAAGAAATTACTGGAGTCTAGCAGAGGCTACAAAGATGATGAGGGAATTGGAGGATCACTCATATGAGGACAGGTTGAGATGTAGGGCTTTTTGGCCTGGAGGAGAGCAGACTGAGAGGATACCTTATTAATGCTGATCAACATTTAGAAAGTGTAGGTCAAGATGATGGGAGCAGACTCTTTTAAGTGGTGCTCAATGATAAGACAGGTAGACAAGCTGGGAAACAGGAAGTTACACCTAAACATGAGGAAAAACTGAGTGTGGCAGTGCACTGGAAAAGGCTGTGCAGAGAGGTTGTGGAGATTCCTGGAGAGATTCCAAACTCATCCAAATGTGATCCTGTAAAACCTACTGTAGGTGAACCTGCTTTAGCGGGAGGCTTATATTAGATGATCTCCAAAGGTCCCTCCTGACTCCCACCACTGAGTCATTCTGTGAATCTGAGTTTTGTTCCTGTGCTGTGGTGGAGGAAAAAAAAAGCCTCAATGTGTCTTTTGCAAAGTCTGCAGATGGAGAGCTGGCCTAGAGGCTGTCCCAAATGTTCATCTTTTAAGGGGCCACTGTGGTCTAGCTCCTTGCCATCTCCCTTGTCACAGCTTGAGACCACTTGGATACCATTGTTAGAGTGGTGATTTTGGGCTGCATGATGTGGAAAGAGGGAGCTAATGTCTGTCTGTTAATACTCAACCTCTGACTTAACCTTGTTCCCTTCTGAGCATTTATATGAGCGCTTTTTCCTCCAGTCCTTTGTAGTAATCCAGATGCTAGTGTTCTTTCCCTCCTACACAGCAGATGGAGATGGCAGAAGCCTTTTGATGACTGCTTCTCTCTTTTTACATAAATTTTACAAGCTGATGAGTTTGTTAGTTAGGACTTGGTGGAGCTGTTAAGCCCTGTCCAGCAGGTGGGGCATTGTTGCCTTGCCAATTCTCTGGGTTTCAGGGATTTTTTTAAACGTTTTAATTTAGTCTGGAAGGTGAGGTTTGTTGTATGGTTCTAGGAGAGGGGGAGGCAGATTCTTCATATGACATGTCATGATAAATCTGTTTCATTGAAGCCAAAAAACCTCTTGTGAATTTATATTCACTCCCTAAACGATATTCCAAATTGGAAGGAAGCGACTCGGAGGTAGTTTTGCTGGTGGAAAAGCTGAATTTCTGCTTTATGTGATGTTGTAGGCTTGTAGCTCATGTGAAAAATACTTGTTAGATTTTGGCATGAGTTAGCTGGTCATCATTTACATTCACAGAATCACAGAATGGCAGGGGCTAGAAAGGATCTTGAAAGATCATCCAGTCTAACCCCACAGTCAAAGCATGATCACCTATACAGGGTTACACAGGAATGTGTCCAGGCAGGTCTTGAGTATCTCCACAGCCCCCCTGAACAGCCTGTTCCAGTGTCTGTCGTCCTCACAGTGAAAAAATTCCACCTTAAGTGAGTTTGCAGCTCACTCTCTCTATTCCATTATTGCCTGTCTACTAAGGATCAGTTTTTGCCGTGTTATTTTACTGCTCATCATTTTAACCTTGCTGAAAGGTTCTTGCCCTGTTGAGGTGAATGAGTTTTTTTCCACTTCAGCCTATGTAAATGAATCTGCTCTACACTGATTTCATGATTTAGAGCCTTTTTATTTTGCAATTTAGAGCTCCATTTCACAACAAGGCTTGCAGGCATATTTTGTTTGGATCCTGTAAATAGTGATGTAGAAAATTTGTTAATAAAAGAGAGGGAGAACCTTAGTCTCAGCATAGTGGTTTTGGTAGTTTCATGAGAATGAATTACATGGAGGACTATGAGGATGATTTGGGACATGAGGGCATGGCTTATGAGGAGAGGCTGAGGGACCTGGGGCTTTTGAGTCTAGAGAAGAGAAGACTGAGAGGGGATTTAATAAATGTTTATAAGTATCTAAAGGCTGGCCAGGAGTGGGGGGACAGGCTCTGCTCACTGCTTCCTGGGATAGGACAAAGAGCAATGGGTGTAAGCTGCAGCACAAGAAGTTCCACCTCAACACAAGGGGGAAGGAAATTGTGTTGGGGACACAAAATACAACCTAGCTGTTACTTATGTTATTTCTGATTTCATTTTAGGAATATCTTGGTGGATAAACCAAATGATCAGTCCTCAAGATGGTCTTCAGAAAGCAATTATCCTCCTCAGGTAAGCATTTGTATCTCTACAGCTGTACAGCCATGTGACTGTACAAGTTAATGCCTGTTGTATTTTCTATGTAGAGTGCTGCCATTGATGTTGATAGCCTTTATAGGCTGCAGGTTAGATTGGAAGTTTATATTTCCAGCAGTTTATTTGTGATTTTTCAAGATATCTCTTTTTGAGGGGGTGGGGGAAGGAATGGGGGAAGCTTCATATTGCATCCTTGCCAATGATGGTTGTACTGGAAATAATCTAACCTTATGGTTAGATTAAGCTGCTAATGAGGCATGCAGGTCCCCCTTTGTCAGCACTACTGGAAACTGTCGTAGATTGCTGGCCCTGAAGCCCAGATCTAAGGAGTTTGTGTTTGTTTCCCTTAGTAACATGTTTAGGAGTGTAGACTGTTTAAAGAGACATGAATGTCACCTCTTTTGCTGGTTATGCAGCTTATTAAAATAAGATTTGTATTGATTTCAGTGTCTAATTTGCTTTTTCACTATTAGGTTGTTAGATTATCCAGCAAAAAAAAAATCCTTATCCTTTCACTTTTTTTCTTCAGTAAATCTGTTTTCTTTTTCTTTATGCTAGATCTATACCTTACTGCTGATACTTCTTGATCAGGTTCTATAGTTCTTATGCAGCAGTGTGTTACACAGCATCTTTCTTGTGCAAAGTTCTGCTTACCTACTTATTAAATCCTAGATTTCCTCATGAGTTAAGTCTCAATTTTTGTCCAGGTAAGTGTTGCAACTGTGCTTTGAAGGTGTGTTAGAAATCTGTTGTCTGGAGTGGCAGCTCCCTATAGGAGCAGGTCATTTTAGCCAGCTGAAATGCTTCTATCTTGATTTTCATGATGTTGTTCTATACTGTTGTGTCTGTAACAGTGGGGTGTTTTTAAGAGGAGAGGTAAAGCTACCCTGTTCATTGCATTAATGTTTACATTTGCTTAAGATTAATATTTTTGATCCTTTTGATACCTCTACACATCTAATGTTCTCTTTTTTTTTAATGTATATGTATTTAGATGATGTGTGGGAATGTAGTCTATAGTCTGAAGCAGTTTTAGTCCATCCAGTAACTATCAGTTGCAGGGTAATGGGTACTGAGCATGTGTTGTATTCCAGTCTGTGCCATCATTTATTTCATTTCATGCAGAAAGCAAGTTTTTTGTTTTAGGGTGTTTTTTTTTTTCCCTTG
Source organism: Pogoniulus pusillus (assembly GCF_015220805.1). NCBI lineage: Eukaryota > Metazoa > Chordata > Aves > Piciformes > Lybiidae > Pogoniulus > Pogoniulus pusillus. Next base: position 44,091,244 of record NC_087267.1, read on the forward strand.
AGGCTCACTTGTTCCCAAGGCAGGGTTGGTTTATGGTACAGCTTTGGATAGGGTTTTTTCACTTGAGGTGCTCCTAATTGTTGCTGGAAGTTGCTCTTCCGTTTTTTTTAGCCATCCTGAATATTTGGTGCTTTTAAAAACCTGGTTCTGGACTGGTCATACAACTTTTGTAATTGAATGCTGTAGAATATTCCCAACCTGTGCTTAAAGCTGACAGGCAGTGATACGATTGTATTCAGGCATGTAGATCAAGCAAGGGATAATTGCAGTGGTAGTCTTGTGCAAACCATGTGAGCTTGTTAGATATGTCTTCTAACAATTTAATGTGTCTTTGATCGTGGCCTAAAGGAAGATGTCATTGTAGAACTACTGAATCCAGACCTGGAGAAGGTCACTGCTTCACATGGTATCCAAGTCATTTTAAATGAAACTTGTTAATAGAGGGATGAATTAGCATCATATATATATATGCATGCACACAGATATCTTGTATCTCTCATTTATCTTACTTACCACCTTTATTTTTCTCTTTTATTTATCATCCTGATACCTGTATGTAGTATCTGTCAAGATACATCTCTTGATTTGAGGTATGTTCGAAGCTGGTGAAAGGCCTGGAACACAAACCCTATGAGGAGAGACTGAGGCCTGGAGAAGAGGAGGCTCAGGGCTGACCTCATTGCTGTCTACAACTACCTGAAGGGAGACTGTAGCCAGGTGGAGGGTTGGTCTCTTCTGCCAGGCAAGCAGCAACAGAACAAAGGGACACAGTCTCAAGTTGTGCCGAGGGAAGTATAGGCTGGATGCTAGGAGGAAGTTGTTGTCAGAGAGAGTGATTGGCATTGGAATGGGCTGCCCAGGGAGGTGGCGGAGTAACCATCCTTGGAGGTGTTCAAGAAAAGCCTGGCTGAGGCACTTAGTGCCATGGTCTAGTTGACTGTCTAGGGCTGGGTGCTAGGTTGGCCTGGATGATGTTGGAGATCTCTTCCAACCTGGTTGATTCTATGTTGATCTGATTTGGAAAACGTTAGTCTTTGTGATGGCACCTTAGACTTGCAAGACAATTGTGGAGTTTTGTTCTGTGTTATTTAAAGACAAAGCCACCAGAAGACCTGGTTGTCTTGTGTAGAAAAGGCTGGAATCTTACTGGCTCCCTCTTACTTGAATCTATGTCCAATGGTGAGAACATAAAATAATCCATAGTCGAGTTGCTCATGTATTCAGCAAGCCCAGTCTTGAGTGCTGATGATATATTTGCAGTGTCTCTGAGATGTACTTAAGCTAATTCTCATGCTTCTAACTTGAGTGTTTAATTATTCATGTAAAACATTTTTTTACAGTGTAACATCTCTGTTGAAAAATTAACTGTAAAGAGGGAACAGGGAATTGAAATTTGCAGAAGAGGCTTGTGTGCAAAGAAGGCAATTTTTGTTATTTCTCTGTATATAGCAACAGTTCCAAATTGTGTTGTCTCTCACTTGACAAAAGAACTTGCATTTTGCTCAAAATAGCTATTCTTTGCACCTTGTGCAGCTTTCCTACTTCCTTCTTCTTGCAGATGGCTGAAGTTCTTAAAGTGGGTTCTTAACCTGGGAAACTTCATTTGAAACTGTGGGTGACTGAATTACAAGTTTGATGGGAGAAAATGATTTGTTTTGTGTCAGAAATTGACTATTTCACCTTAAATAATGTTATACAGATGCATGACTTCAATTCCCCGGAGTAAACACTATGTACCACACAAAAAATGGAGCTGTAAAGCACTTTGTGGCTTGTGTGTTGGCATGACTGCATGCAAAAATTGGTCATTTTTGCAGTGACGCACTTGTTAAAGTGTGTGGGTGGCCATAATAGTCCAGGATAGGAAGTGAACTAAAACTTGGTAAAAATAAATCTTTCTCTCTGTCCAACTTTGTTAGCTGAAACTAGGGCTAGGACACAACACAAGGACTGATGTCAGTCCTGCTTACAAGAATGTGCCATGAGATATTTTAACAAGCTGCAGCCCTAATCATAGAGTGGCTTGAGTTGGAAGGGACCTTAAAGATGATCTAATTCCAACCCCCTGCCACAGGCAGGGGCATCCACTAAACCAGATTGCTTGAGGCCTCATCTAACCTGGTGCTGTGCGCTTTCACGCTCAAAGCCTCTACAGCAGCTCTGGGCAGCCTATTCCTGTGCTTCATGGCATCCTCTTCACCCTCATGGTGAAGAATTTCTTCCTAATGTCTAATTCCAGGATCTTTCAGTTAGAAGCAATGACCCCTCATTGTATCACTCCATCTCTCTGTAGTAAGTCCCTCTCCAGCCATCCTGTAGCCCCCCTTCAAATACTGACAGGCTGCCTTAAGGTCTCCCTGGAGTCTTCTCGTCACTGGAGCTGAACAACCCCAACTATCAGCCTGTTTTCATAGAAGAAGTGCCCTAGCCCTCTGATAATTTTCATGAATTGCTCTTGATCCACTCTTAATAGTTCCATGTCCTTGTATTTGGAGCTCCAGAGCTGGACACAGTGCTGTATTGTGGGATATTGTGCGAGTGGAGTAGAGAGGAAGAATCCCCTCCCTTCACCTGCTGGCCTCACTGCTTTTAATCACTTGAGTCATTGAGTGTCTTACCTTAATGTAAGGATTTATTGCTTCCCTGCAGAGATGGTGATGCTTTACTGGCTTAGAGGTAAGAGTAGGAGTTCCTAAACATTGATTTATTCCCTTTCCCTGTTGATTGAAGCGAAAAAACTTCTCCAGGCACCTTTTATTCTTTCATCGTGTTCCTCTTGATGAGCATAGATCAGAAGGATCTGAGAAGATGTTCAGTAGCTCAGATCCACACTTTGCAGCAAATGTTCTGGCATTTGTAATACACTTTTGTGCAAAGGGAAGGAAAACAAAAGTGAAAGTGCAGACATGTGAAATGCTGCCATGTGATTATATTTAGTGAAGGGTTTTCCTAGCTTTATGGCTATGGCAGAGTTAAATAATTCTTGTGGCCATGAAAGCCACCAGTTGGTTATGAATGATTGCCAGTGAAAGGAAATACATATGACAGCTGTTTTTCTGTTTATTGAAAGAGATATCTTTCTTCAGTCTTGAAATAGAATGACCTAGAAATTATATATTCAGTAATAAACCTGTTATGTAGTAACCTATTCAGGCAGAAGGGGGCTGATGGTTCTATTCTTAAACTAGTTCTCAGCTTACATAGGAAGTGTGAAGCAATAAGACTGGCAGGGCTGGAGACCATGGCCCTGTCAGAAGTTCTCATCCTGATGGCTCCAACAATGATCTGAATTGGAAGGCTGCATGCAGAACATTTAATTCTCCTAAGTGTCTTGGTTAAGACTGTGTAGAACAAAAGAATGGATTTTTATTTAGCCACAAACTTGATTGTGAAAGCACTAGGTAGGTTTAGTAGTGGACAGGAGCAGTTCCTGTTATTTTGGGGCTTTATTTTCACTTGTAATACAAGTTTTGCTGCTTGCTAATAAAAAATACTTGAGCTGAAATGGTTGAAGAGGACCCCCTGTGTACTTGACATTAGTGAGACTGCAGCCTTGAGTATTGAGTTCAGCTTTGGGACCCTTACCACAGGGAGGTCAGAGTTGCTGAAATGGATCTGAAGAAGGACAAGAAAACTGGTGAAGTGTCTCGAGAACCAGTCCTGTGATAAGCCACTTGAAGGAACGAGAATTGTTTAGTGTGAAGGAGAATGAGGATAGACTTTGACTCTCTCTTCATCTCCCTGAAAGGAGGTTGTTAAGAGGTGGTGTTTGGGCTCTTCTCCCAAGTAGCAAGTGACAAGATAAGAGGAAAATGGCCTCAAGTTGTACCAGGGTAGGTTTAGATTGGATATGAGGGAAGAAAATGTCTTCATCAAAAGGGTTGTCAAGTCTTGTAACAGGCTGTCCAGGGAAGTGATTGAATCACCATCCCTGGAGCTATTTAAAAGACCTGTAAAAGTGGCATGAATAGAGTGATTTAGCAATGGACTTAGTGGTGTTGGGTTAATGGTTGGACTCAGTGACTTTGAAGGTCTTCTCCAGCCTGAACAGTTCTACGATCCTGTGAAAATACAATATGACTCTTAATTGACTCATCTTGCATGGTGCAATTTGGATTCTGTGTATCTATCCAGTGTATTTGACATGAAAATGTGAACTGAACAGTTAAAGAGCATGTATATACAGTTAGTGACACTGTGCAATCAATTGGTTTTGGTTTTGCATCTGAGCAGACCAGTGTTCCTCTCCTGATCCCTATCCCTCTGTGTGGATTGTATCAGGAACTAATATTAAGTACACTAATAAAATTTACAGTCAGTTGCATGTTGCAGAAGCATGCATATGTCTGTCATCAAATGGCAGCGCAGACCAGACCTTCAAAACATCTGTAATCTGCTGCAGCTCCCAGTGTGACAGGGCTGGATTTGCTCTGAGTGGACTGTACCAAGCTGTTGAGGTGTCATTGTGTCCTTTGTGTCTTGCTCTGCTGCATGTGCATCTTCATTTGCACATGTGTTAACCATAAACCCAAAGTTTTAGGCTTTTAATGTTTTGTTGCATCTTTAAATGTTGTAATTGAGCATTAACAATCAGGCTGAGGGTTTTTTATGCAGTAAATGCCAATTAGTGTCTGTCTGCAATGCTGCTAATGAATCACAGAATCCTAGCATTATTTTGGCTGGAGAAGACCTTTAAGATCATCAAGTCCAACTATTAACCAAACAGTACCAAATCTGTTAAACCATTTTCCTCAGCACCACATCTCTGTGGCTTTGAAATCCCTCCAGTGATGGTGACTTGAGCAGCTTAAAAACTGCTTGAGCAAACACTTCACTTAGTAATTTGGATTTTTTAGAATACTTTATGAACAGTTGAACATGAAACTTACAGGACAGAAAAGTGTCAAATGTCTTGGTATGCATATTTGTCTGAGATCTTACAGACTTGTTCTCTCCAGGTTGAATAAATCACTTGATCTTACATGCACTTCTGTCACATCTTTCAAAGCTGTAGAGATTAGTCTGTCACATCTCAAATCCTGGTAGCAGTCCAAAAATATCCATGCAGCCAGCTGTTTGCAGCTCTTGAGGCAACACATTTTTTCACCATTAGTGAGATTTGTAGCTGGTATCCAGTGTCAGCAGTGTGTACATTTGTATATAAAGATAAAAAGGACCTCTATGTATGTTTTTGTTTGTGTGTGAATCATAGAATGGCTTAGGTTGGAAGGGGCCTTCAATGGTCGTATAGTCCAACCTCCTTGCAGTGAGCAGGGCCATCAACTAGATCAGGTTGCTCAGAGCCCCAAACAACCTGACCTGGGTTTTTTCCAGCTATGGGGCATCTACCACCTCTCTGGGAAACCTGTGCTGGTATTTCACTACATAGAACATTTCTTCCTTACATCTAGTCTCAATCTTTTTTTCTTTTAGTTTATGACCATCACCTTTTGTCCTGTTACAACAGGTGCTGCTAAGGAGACTGTCTCCAGCTTTCTGGTAGGGCCATCCTAAGTGCTGAAAAGCTGCAGGAAGGTCTTTTTGGAGCCTTCACCAAGCTTAACACCTCTATGAGCCTTTTCTCGTAGCAGAGGTGTTCAGTCTTCTGGCCATTTCAGTACCTCTCTTAACTGTAAAAACGCATCTGTATGCAGAGGTATTGGGCCATGGGCTTTAAAGCCAGTTTTGTTTCCATACCAGGCAGCAGATAAATTCACAAGAAGATTGTGTTTAGCTTCTAGTGTGTTCTGTGATGCTGGCCTGACTCAGCAGGTGAAGGGATGTGGGGAAGAAGAGATGACTGCAGAGTTCCTTCTCTATCTCTAGGTTTAAGAAATTTCTTCTGGACACGTGAAGCAGTTGCCACATCTTACTCCCTTCTAGACATGTATCCCAAGCTTTGACTGCAGTCCTGATTTTCTGTCCCTTAATTTAGGGTAGGAATTGATTAATGCACAATGACATCTGTGCCAGGCTTTTGCAAATCTTGTGTGGTGCTTGAGAAAGTCTTGAGACTTGCTTGAAAGAGTCAATTTGTCTTCATGACCCAAGCATTAGGTTTGCAGTTCCGGCAAGATGAAGGAATTGCAGTTGCTGATGCTGGCTGTGCTGGCTTCACTTCTTCAGCCTGGGGAGAAATCTGCAGGGAAGATCTGATGGTGTAGGAGGAGTGCTTAGCTGTTGTTGTGTACTGGCTGTTCTGCATGGGAATTTTGGCAGCGGGCTGTGCCATGTATCAAGTACTGCCTTGCTTATTACAGGAGCATCCTTTTGCTCCATCCTTTCTTCTTCTCTTATTTAGCAAAATCAGTTTTCTGTGTAGAGCCTTTTTTTCCCCCTGAAATTAGGGAATGCTTTGAGACAGAGCATGGGTTACTGCTAGTTAAACTAGCAATGGGCTTTGACATTTAGATGAATGATGTTCTTCAGAAAACTAGAGTTCTTCCATCAAAAAAAACCAACTCAAAACAACCTGGAAAAGCACCACAGCATTCCTCTCTTTTATGCTGGCAGTGCTCACACTCCTCTGTTTTCTTCATTCTGAAAAATTCTGAGTTGCTGAAAACATCTTTGGCAGTAAATCTTCCTTATTCTGGTAGGTACCCATCCAGTCTGCATTATCACCTGCAGCTGCTACATGCACAAGTACTTCTTTTAAATGAAGCTTTTTGTAAATACAGTGGAAACCAGCCACTTGGATCACACATTTATCCTGATGCTCTCTAGAATGATGTTGCTATTGCTTCTAGATGGAGCAATAGCTGTTTTATAGGGCCATGAAAGAGCGACTGAGCTAAATGAATGGGAAAATGTGTTTTGTTTCTCATGCAGAAGATAGGCTTTAAGGTAAAATTGTTCTGCTAATGGAGCTGTTTAGCACAAGGAGTGATGCCATGGGAGATGACAAAATCACAGAATGGTGGGGGTTGGAAGTGACCTCTAGAGATCGTTTAGTCCAACCCCCTCGCTAAAGCAGGATTATCTAGAGTAGGTTGCACAGGATTGCACCCAGGTGGGTCTTGAAAGCCTCCAGAGAAAGGGACTGCACAACTTCTCTGAGCGGCCTGGTCTGAGGAAAGAAGAAAAGAACTGGAACTTCCTGGGTTCCAGTTTATGCCCCTTGCCCCTTGTCCTGTCTCTGGGGACCACTGAAAAGACTCTGGCCTCATCCTCTTGCCCCCACCCTTAAGATAGTAATCAACATTGAAAAAACAATCCCCTCCATCTGCTCTTCTTCAGGCTGAACAGCCTCAGGTCTGTCTGCCTTTCCACCTCAGAGAAATGCTTCAGACTTCTTACCATTTTCATGGCCCTTTGCTGGACTCTCTCCAGTAGTTTCAGTCTCTCTTGAGCTGGGGAGTCCAGGACTGTACCAGTGCTCCAGATGCGAGGTACTAGTCTGTACTTGGGAACCATCAAATACAGGCTCACGCATGCAGGTAAGTCGCTGCTGCTGCGGAACTCGGAACTGCATCAGCTCTGATTTGGCAGCGTGGCTTCTGGAAGGAATGGGCCACCAGCAGTGCCTGCAGTGGGAGGTGTCCTACAACGCCTGAGTGATCCTGCCTGAGCTGTAGCCTTGATCACAGGGTTTTGTAGCAAAATCCAACGTGATGAGTAATTGGAATCCTGCACTTCGTCTCATTTCTCTGCTGTGTGCTGCTTATTTTGAAGAAGCTAGGGAGAAGGAGGAGACAGATTGTTTTCTGGTACGAAACACAGCATATTCTGCAAACCAGGATGACTCCAGGCTCCCTCTAAGATGTTTTTTAGTAGAGGAAAGTTAGATTGGTGCTTGATGGTCCCTGATGGATATTGCATGCACTTTCCTGCCTACAGTTTTCTAGTGGAATGGATCTTCTCATCTAACAGTTCTGGTGAAGCTGATACTTGGTGCTTGAATATAACTAATCTGACTACTCATACACTGTTAGGAGGGATGACATCTGATTAAAGAGGGGAGCAAATGTTCATGAGGGACAACATTCTTGTAATTTTATGTGTAAAACCCCTTGCTTGTCAGTGAAGTGGCTTGGTGTTTCTTTCAGGGGTGTCAATAACCAGCAATACAGCTGGTTCCTGTGTTAGCCACACATGAAACTTGGTCTGTGTTCAGTGGTTAAATAGTATCTGCTCAGAGAGAAAAAGTCATTTGATGTTCTCTTAGCCTGTGGAACATGCTGTATTTATCTAATTGTGTATTCAGTTTGGGCTTCTTTTTGGGCTGTAGTGGGTGTTTGAATCATCACTCTCTGTAGTTTGATCCTTTTTGCCAGATTTCAGGAAGTCTTGCATCCAACTTGAGGGAATGTATGTAAGCTCTGAATAGAAATGCTAGGAATAGGAGGTTCCACCAAACCTTTTTCCTTGATAAACTGCTTTTGAAGTAATATTCTTAAAACTCCTTTGCTTCATTCCCAGAACAAAGGGGCAAATATGATAATGGGAAGCACCTTCTTAACTTTCATTCTCTGGCTCTGTTAGCTGCATTTTTGGAGGCTGTAATGCTTCTCTCCCTTAGTGTATTTTGCAGCCTTGGCTTCAGTATTAAAATTCATTGTTCTCTCTTCTGCAGTATTTGATTCTGAAACTTGAAAGACCTGCCATAGTCCAGAGTATCACGTTTGGGAAATACGAGAAAACTCACGTCTGCAATTTAAAGAAGTTTAAAGTCTTTGGTGGAATGAATGAGGAAAACATGACAGATCTGTTATCCAGGTAAGATGTCATTTTGGCAGCTGTGGTAGTTGTAAAGGCTGGACCAAAAGGCTGTTCCCCTTTGCTCCCAAGTAGATACATGGCTAACAGTGTAGTAGAGCTGTGGTTGTGATCCTGCAATTATTACCCTTCTCTTTATAGCCAGGTCAGGGAGCAGCAATCCCAACACTCACTCCAGGAAGCCTTCCACATTCTGCTCTAACCACAGAGGATTTCTGGGGAGCAAACTCTGAGATTTGGAAGAGCTGAGAGTGGGGTGTGATGTTGCTGGATTGTGATTGCTTCTTGTGCATGTTTGAGGCAAAAAAGCAATTATTTCCTAGGAGTGGGTATCTAAGTGGCTTCTAAAAGCCAAAGTAACCTACCTAATGTCAAGAGCCTTACTGCAGCTGTGTAAAGGTCTGAACTAGCCAAGTGTCTTTCTTGAGATGGATAAATAAGCATATGGAAACCTCATTCTTCCTCAGTTTAAGTTAGTAGTCATATTGATAGGGACTAAAGATAGAGCTTCTTGGCTACTCAAGCTATCCAGAGCTTCTGAGGAGTTCCTAATGTAAATTTGCAAGGGCCATTTAAGGAGCCTTCTGTTTCAGAAAGGAAAATGATGTTTAAATATCTAGGAGTACAAGAGAAATGAGTAGCAAGAACTAGTTATTTTTGGAGGCCTATAAAAGGCAAGTCTACCTCCAGGGAACATATAGGTGTACATCAGCACTAGTCAAGCCATGAAGAAACGTGAAGTTGTCTTACAGTTATCCCTCCAGACCTAGAAACTGACCACAACCCTTCCCATCCTTTTGGCCAGTTTAGCAATTTAACTTTATTGCCTCTAGAATGCTGGGGGAAGAGTAGCAGACTAGTGATTGCTATCTAGTGTCATTTCACTTGTGCTGAAGTTGAAATATATCTTTATTTACTTGCATCTTCTGTAAAAATGGACCTAAGATTTTTGATAGATTATACAGAATGCTTTGTATTTTTATGAAGTGCTGCCCACAGATGGATCACAAGGCACTTGGGCAGTGTGATAATCCTGAGAGCTGATCCATCTCCCTCTTGAAAACAGAATAGTGCTGTTCAGACAGATCGCTGCCGACATCACAGGGAAGCAGATGAGCAGCATTGATCCCACGTCGGTTCCCTCCCAAAATCACTGCTGCCTCCCAGGGAGACACAAGATAGTGGATAGCAGCCCAGGCCTTGGTTCAGCATGTGTGCTTATGATTCATAGTAACATGAAACAAGCTTGGCTTTTCAGTCATGACCTAGATCGTATTTATTAGCTAGTCCTAAAATGCAAGGTAAGATTTAGTAACCTTATTTATTTTTTCCCACAGTGGCTTAAAGAATGATTATAACAAAGAAACATTCACCTTGAAGCATAAAATTGATGAACAGATGTTCCCCTGTCGATTCATTAAGATAGGTAAATGCATTTTTTCAGCATTCTGAGTAGAAAATAATCTCTTCTAATACTTGTGCCAATCTTGGCACTTGTGTGTTGTACTCAGGCAAAGTATCACAACAGCTTTTCCATTTCATGATCTTTTTAGGCTGCTTAGATTGGAACGTAGTGAAGTCCTATTCCTGAGAAATAACAGCACCATAATTGAAATCCTGGGAAATTAAAGTGAAATACAGTAATTTTCAGGAATACAGTTGCTGAGTCAACTAATTGCTGTAGAAGCTGCTTACTGTCCTACTACAAATTGCTGTATAGAGCTTTTAAAAAAAATAAGCTAAATAGTGGTAAATGTTTCAGCATTGATAACCCTAGAGATTGAAAAAGATTGAGATCTTTTGCTCTCAAACACGCTTGCAACACACAGAGCAACAGCAGAAGCCTTTCTTGTTGTCTTTCTGCTACTCTAATCTTTATGCCTCAGCTCTGGCTAAAGGTGATATCCAGGGGCAAAGAAAAATCGCACCCTGTGATGTCTAGTCTTGCCACTCTGGTGAAGATTGCTAAAGGGGATGGTGGGGGAAGGCTGGTGACTTGTGAGGAGATCTCTTCCTTCCTTTGTAGAACAGAGAACAAGTATCCTACAGTGGTTGTCAGTTGGATTTAATCTAAGAATTTAGAGTGTTTCAGCTTTTTGTAGCTTAGTAAATTTACCGTCCCCTTCTAGCTTACTGAGACAGTAAAAAACAAGATTTGCCTTTAACTAGCTGTTTTAAGTTTAAAATAGAGGAAGGAGTTGCTGAAAAATGATATAAGATCTTGTTGACTAATTGAGGTGAATTTGGGAGTGTATCGAAGTGTTTGTTGCCAAAACTTCAGTATTTGTGGTTGTGGAGGGGCTCCCCTTGGAGCCCTTTGCTCTTGTGTCTTCTACACAATTTCCTTAATCTCCTCCACTACTTGCTTGAGGGATTGAAAGCTCTGTGCTGGATATCAATAATTTGTGTGCCATGGATGGTTCTCCTTGTTAGGGAAGTGGAGAAATTGTATATCCATTTCTTTTGGGGTTTGGCTACTTCTTTTGGAAGCATCTGTAAGACCTGGCTTTAGGAAATGTCAAGAGAAGCTCGAGGTTGACTGGATCAGGAAAGCTAAATTGTTTAGCTTGTTTTGGTTTGTTTTGAACAAATTCTGAAGCTCCCCTCCTTAGGTTTTTGGGAAATACTATTTTTTAGTGGCAAACCCCCAGCTGTTACTGGAGGACTGATGGGGTATATGGACTGTGAGCTGCTTCTCTGGATGTGCATGTTGTCTTTCATTGAAGTGTGTTCATATGCTCCCAAGTGTAGCAGTAAGTTGAAACTTGTTAGTGAAGTGAAATGCTGTTAAGTTTTACTGCCACTTTTTTCTCTGACATGACATGAATAACTATATGGCTTGTTTTGAGTGGGTTCTTCCTGTAGCAATAAGCATTCAGTGTTAAATACAAATCTAATATTAATATATTTAACTGTCACTTGCTTACTAGTTAGGGTTTGAGATGAGTTTTTGTTTTTAGCTCTATCTTTAGCCTTTCGTTTCTTGAAGCTGTCTACTGTGAGGAAATTCCTGTGCTAGGACAGAAATGAAAACCCTTTTGCCACAGCCTATTAAACCATCTAGCTGACGGCTAGCGTCGGTTTGTTTATGAAGCTGTGAGAGTGTTCTTTGCTGTGAAACAACTGCAAAATGAGGTTACGAAATTCTCTTACTTTTCAGATTCACAGCTTGAGTATGTTTTCAGTTTGTTAGAATTTCCAAGCTGCTAGCCAGAGTAACTCAAAATTTGAAGTACCGTGCTGTGTTCCTTGTAATGCTGCCAGTAAACACGAGGCCAGAATATGCCCTTTTGGACTCTCAGACTGACACCGAAGAACTTCTGCTATCATTGAGGTCTGAGTGTTTGGGGCAGCCTTTAGTTAGTTCAGCAGTGACTTACATCTGCATTTGCTTTATGGTTGTGCAGATAAGTGTGGTGACCACTGTTAGTAACCTCCCAACAGCAAGATTTATATTGGTGCAGGCAGGAGGAACATGGCATGAATAGATCTGTTAGAGGAGAAAAATACTTCATACAGCTTCCACTGTTCACATGTTAGAGGATGCTTTAGACTTACAGAAAGAAAAAAAAAAACCAGCCCAAATAAACCCAAACCTACTCTTTAATTCTGTCAAGACAAGACTTGCACTTCATTTAGTTTAATTAGTTCAACTTCATTTCCTTATCATTGAGCTGCCCAATTGTGCAGGCTTTTGACCTACTTGACAAGTAATTTTTATGTTCTACATAGCACATCATAAAGAAACTTAAGAAAGGCAAGAAGATAAATATCTGGGGAAAATATTGACTAATCTCCTTTATATCCATCAGCTTTGTTTTTGGCTCTATTTGTGGTTAGTCCAAGCAGAAACTTCTGTTTTATTTTGTACTTTGTCCTTAAAAGCAGAAGGTGTTGTAGAGGCTGATGGTCATGAAAGAGCTTGAGTAATGTGTAATTCTCATGTCAGTTTGTTACTAATGTGGGAGTTACTTGCAAGCTTCAAGATTTTTAAGCCTTGGTGTAATACAGATGAGTAATACTTCATGGATGTTTCCTTTGCTTTGCAAATGTGCATTTGTCTGCTGCATGTAGAGGAGTGAGACAGAAACCAGTTTGTGAGGTATTTAAAACTACTGTGATGAATATCTCTGCCACTGTTGCCTCTATGGGGCTGCAGTCCTAGTCTGGGCATAGCTTCCAGTTATTGAGCAATTTTCCTTAAAATCATCCTTGCATGTGTAAAGAACTGTTTCAGTGACCTAAATACCTTCTGCCAAAGGAATATTAATTTTTATTTTCAATTAGTGATGTCTTACCTCTTGCTGTGGAGTGACAGTTCAACTGAGCATGTATTTCAGGGTGGGTTGCAGTGGTACCTGCAGCAAAAAAAAATCATGCTAAGTTGACTTTATGTTAAAATAACTGTAGCTTTAGGTTTCAGTTGAACCGCTTTTAATTGTAGTGTTTTTCCACCTCAAAAACAGGAGTGTGGGTTGGGGATAAAGCACCACAGCAAAGAATGGATAGCGTAAAGTGTGGGCTGTGCAGCTGTATTGCAGGATGTGATAGTCACTGATCTTTAGAGGAGTGTTTCATAGCTCTTGCAGAGGCTCTGGAACCATTATGTTTAGGCTGTGGTGTGAAATCTTAGGTGGATGAAGGAGGACTGACAAATAAATAGCTGTTGGGAGATGTGAGGAAATCTATCCAGGATCCTAGGCTGTTGTTACCTGCAAAATTTATTGCAAAAATAAAAATGAGATTTGTGTCACACTGACAAGTGATGATTATCGCTGTTGGTGTGACTGTTGTAGCTTCCTTGTTGCACTTTATGTCTCCTTCCAGATCTAATTTAGATTGTGGTTGCTCTAAAAGGAGCTGTATCTAGAGAGCTAAGCACACCTATGAAGGCCTCAAAAAGGAGAGGGCAGAGAAAGGGATGAGAAGCTCCTTCATGTAGTCTGGGAGCTAGGGAAGAGGTTCAAGAATTCAGAGATAATCCAGCAAAAGATGCTTGATCTTTCCTAACTGGAATAGAATTCACATTATATCTTCAATCCTTCTGCTTTGTTTCTTCTCCTGCTCCTACAGAGTAGCTTAAAAAGATCACCTTCAGTTTTTACTCCCTGTGCAGCCCTGGAGAAGCATTTCCTTTACATTCTCTATGTAGCTGCTCTGCTTTCCTTAGAGTAGATGAGAGCACCAGGAAAATGTTGATGTTTAAGTTGCCATTGCCAGTGTTTTGTTTCCTTCTTGTAGAAAAAGTTCTCGGAAAGCTTGGATTTAAAGGGAGGAAGGTGAAGTGTGGACAAGTTGATGGCTTTGGATTATTTTTATGTCTTTTTTTTTTGTAATCATAGCTACCTAGAATTCATTTGCACATCCTGGTAATGTGTTGTAGTTGGCTACCTAAACTGGATGGTGGAATGTCAATTTTTCCCTGGGGCAGGTTCATTTCAGTTCTGAGAAGAACTGCTGAATAAAATTTAGGTGGATACTTCTGCTGTTTTTTTTCTGAAGTGAAGTGAGGGAGGTAGTGGTAATACTTGAGTTTGGTTTTTTCACCCAGTGTTAAGAAATTGGTCTCAGGTTCACCATCAGGAAATGTATGGTCTTGGTCTGTTTGAGGTGGTCTGTGGTTGGGTTCAGTGTTTGTGCTGTAAGCTGACTTTGATTCCTTACAGCTGCCCAAATACCAAATTTAAATTCACTTGGGTCTGTGTGTTCAGGTCTAAAGACAAATCAAATATGTTACCTTTACACATGGTATTTTGTCAGTCTGCTTCCTTAATAGCTGAGGTATCCAGGATTGAATTTGTCTGTGCAGTTAAGGTTTAAAAGTAGTGATGTTTCATGCTTCTATTGGCAGCACTCATCTTGTGCAGAGGATAAAACTAAGCAAGAGAGTAGATTTGGGTTATTTATTGGGAGGGTGGTGAAGCAGTGGCACAGTTTGCTCAAAGAGGCTGCAAATGCCTCCTCCCTATAAGCCTTCAAGGCCAGGTTGGATGGGGCCTTCAGCAACCTGGTCTAGTGGAAGGTGTCCCTACTTATGGCACGGAGTTGGGATGAGATGGTCTTTAAGATCCCTTCAAACCAAACCATTTGTGGTTCTAAGAAACAAATTTATTTTGCAGAGCATAGGGAGAGTGGACAGAAAACAGATGATTCTTGCTTTTTCTGACCAATTCAAAGAGTGACTGTCAATGGGTCCATGTCCAAGAGACCAGTGACAAGTGGAGTCCCTCGAGGATCAGTCCTGGAGCCAGTCTTGTTCAACATCTTTGTTGGTGCCATGGACAGAGGCACCAAGTGCAGCCTCAACAAGTTTGCTGATGACACCAAGCTGTGTGGTGCAGCAGACAGGCTGGAGGGCAGGGATGCCATCCAGAGGGACCTGGACAGGCTGCAGAGGTGAGCACAAGCCAACCTCATGAGGTTCAACAAGACCAAGTGCAATGTCCTGCATTGGGACAATCCCAAGCACAAATCCAGGCTGGGCAGTGACTGGCTGGAAAGCAGCCCTGAGAGGGACCTGGGGGTGCTGGTGGATGAGAAGCTCAAACATTAGCCAGCAGTGTACACTCGCAGCCTGGATGGCCAACCAGATCCTGGGCTGCATCAGGAGAAGTGTGGTCAGCAGGTCGAGGGAGGTGTCCCCACCTGGAGTACTGCATCCAGTTCTGGAGCCCCCATTACAAGAAGGATATGGAGATGCTGGAGTGTGTCCACGAGGATGCTGAGAGGGCTGCAGCAGCTCTGCTATGAGGACAGACTGAAAGAGTTGGGGCTGTTCAGTCTGGAGAAGAGGAGGCTCTGAGATGACCGCCAACTTGTGGCCTTCCAGTATCAGAAGGGGGCCTACAAAAAAGCTGGGGAGGGACTTTTTAAGCTATCAGGAAATGACAGGAATAGGGGGAATGGAGTGATGCTGGAGGTGAGATAATTCAGAGTGGATGTGAGGAGGAAGTCATTGAGCATGAGAGTGGTGAGAGCCTGGAACGGGTTTCCCAGGGAGGTGGCTGAGGCCCCATCCCTGGAGGTGTTTAAGGCCAGGCTGGCTGAGGCTGTGGGCAGCCTGATCTTGGATAGGGTGTCCCTGTCCATGGCAGTGGAGTTGGAACTAGATGATTTTTGTGGTCCCTTTGAACCCTGACTGATTCCATGAAATCAGTTAAGGGACTTTGATTATGCAATTCTTTGCAGCCTTTCCAAAATTCTTTTCTCTTGATGTCTTTTCACAGTAGTCACGAGTCTTTAGCAATAAGTTTGTGCATACACCCCTTAAAATTTAGAAAATCATGTGTTTGAGCATATGTTTCTGCCCAGGCACATGGCAGAAAATGCTGGATGTATCTTGTTGGAACTATAAATACTTAAACTTTAAGAGCTCAGGAATAACTTTTTAGACAGATTTTAGGGTTTATTTCCTCATGGAGTAGGATAAAAGAAAGCCTTTAGTTAAAAAAAATTGATTTCCAGGCTATTTCATAGTATTTGGAAAGAGGAGGAGCAGTTTGTATGTGGCAAAAATAGGTTTATGTGGAAGGAAGTAGTTCTGCTGGGAACTACTCATTCATCTCTAATACTATCTTTTTCCTGTTTATCAGTTACGGTCAAGTAAAAAGGAAGCCACTTGATTTCACTGCAGTTTTAAGGAGTCAGAGTTCACACACACAAGTTTTCTGGGAGTTGGAGTTGCTTCAAAAAGCAGAACCAAGTCTTAACCTGCAGCTTAACCAGTAGATCAGTGCAAGACCATGGCTGTTAGAAAAGAGCAGGTAGAGAAACCTTAGGTGAGAGGCTACTGTGTTTTTCCTGGGTCGTTTAATACCTTAAGTATGTTTGTTCCAATGCACAGATAAAGCAGTATTAGCTCAAAAGCTGCACAGATTGAAGCTTTATATAAAGATAGGTCTTTTTTTTCAATAGGAAGCTGACAGTTTTCCCTCCTCCACAACTTGCAGACGTTACTAATTTGGTAAAATATAAAATACCCAAATTTCTTGTCTTCACCATTAGGGGAAATAATTGTTGCTGACAAATGTGGAAATAACAGTACTACAAGGAGCAAATACTGTCACTAGCATGCTCGTGATTCCCTTCCATGTCAGAATTTGTTGCTTCTTTGAGCTGTTTCAAATGAGAGTATTTTTATTCTTTTCCTTAATGCAAGCTTCTGCTCTGTAATGATCTGCAGCGTGAATTTTTGCTCGGCACAGGGTGCTTTCAATACATCATGTTAAAGCTGTCATTTTGGTGATTTGCTTTTATTTTTTGTGTTCTTTTTTCCTAAGCTTAAACAAACTAGAACTTATGGCAAATCAAACATACTGAATTTCATGTAACCTTTAAAAGCTTCTATTGCAATAGTACTATGTATAGCCTGATGAGATGAACGCAGCACTGGGTTGATATTTACATCTCCTTTTTTTTTCCCTTTTACTCTCTTCTCCAGTTCCACTCTTATCCTGGGGACCTAGCTTCAATTTTAGTATCTGGTATGTTGAACTTAATGGCATTGATGAACCAGATGTGGTCCAGCCATGCCTCAACTGGTACAGCAAGGTAGGCCTGTGTTTTAGATGCTTGTTTGAAGAGTTGGAATCATAGAATCAACCAAGTTGGAAGAGACCTCCAAGGTCATCCAGTCCAACCCATCTCCCAGCCCTAGCCAGTCAACTAAACCATGGCACTAAGTTCCTCATCCAGGCTTTTCTTGGAGTCTCAGAATCTTGTGAAATTTCTCTTACTGCAATTATGTGACCTTTTTAATGCCTTGATGTGATGGTTTGGGTGTTCCCCACCACCCCACACTTTAGAAATCATCCAGACTAGACTCAGCCAGCTCTGGAAATTGAATGAAGCTTATTATTTGCAGCTTAGCTCAATATACAAGCAGATATTTACAGTATATACAGTTATAGACAGAAATGTACAAGGTAAAAGGTAATACAGAAACACAACAGCCCTCCCAAAAACCTGAGTCCCCAGGAGGAGCTCCTAACCGCCCTTTCACCTTCCTCCTACCCCTCTCAACCTTGCCCAGTCCCAAGGAAGAATGGAGGTTTAGCCAGGGGATTAGGAAGCAAAGTGGATTAGACAGAGAAACAGAGGGTGAGGTCAGAGAGAGATGCAGCCCAGAGCTCCCCAGCAACAGAAGTGAGTTATCTATGTTCTGATTTTTATTTTTGTACATCTCAGCAAGCCTATGAGTGAAGTAGACATCACCATTGTTTTTCCTGTCACAGCCTGTAATCTAATTCTTCTTACCAAAACATGCTAGCTAGCTTCAAACTAGCACACTTGAGTATCATCTATTGAAACAACGAACACGTGTAGTTGAAGTCAGCCATGTGGTATAAGTTTTAAGTGGAATCTTCTTGACTTGCATTTCATTCTCTTTAAAAATGCAGAAAGGAACCCTCCCCCCCCAAAACAATCCAAACCAGCACACCTCTCAAAACACTCCAAAACAAAAAAACACCCCAAGAACAACAAATTAAAACGCTTCAGGAAGACCCCAAATCTCCATTCCCTCCAAGAAGAACCCCCAACCAAATAAACAAAACCTTCTGACAACCAACTCCCAACACCCTAGAAAGATTGAAACAAACAAAAACCCCCAAACCAACAATAAGAACAAACTCCAAACCTCCTAGGTCATCATCACAAGAAAAGCCTGAGAGAGGAGTGCTGAGTCTAAGGGAGCAGTATTTGTAAAACAGTATTTGCATTGGAAGGGAAATGAATCTTCAACCCAGATTCCACTTTCTCCCTCTTCTTGCCTTTTGGTTTCTGTACCAAACAGACTTCCTGTGTGAGCGCCTAGAGCCTTGCAGTCGACATGCAATAGAACAAGGGGACACAGTCTCAAGTTGTGCCAGAGGAGGTCTAGGCTGGATGTTAGGAGGAAGTTCTTCACAGAGAGAGTGATTGGCATTGGAATGAGCGGCCCAGGGAGGTGGTGGAGGCACCGTCCCTGGAGGTGCTCAAAAAAGGACTGGCTGAGGCACTTTGTGCTGTGGTGTAGTTGATTGGATAGGGCTTGGTGATAGGTTGGCCTGGATGATCTTGGAGGTGTCTTCCAACCTGGTTGATTCTATGCACCTTCTGTTATGTTTGCTTTAAAAGAATCCATGTTGGTGTCTTTCCTGTTGCATCTCCTTGCACTTCTGATACTTCTCTCAGTGTTTTCTGCTGGATACTTTGGATGCCACTGCACTGTGAGATGAGATGATTTATTCCATTTGTCACTTTGATAGACAGAAAGTTCAGTGAGTTCTAACTGTTATTTGTCTAAGCTGTATTTAATTGAGTACAACAGAGGCCTCTTCTGTGGGAAGGAAGTGCACACTGACAACCAGAACTCATTTCTTTGCTGCTTCTTATGCATAAATCTTCTGGAACAATTAATGAAATTCATATTGGGTTGCAGAGAAGACACATCCTTCCCAGCTGAGTAAGACTGAGTAGTGGAGCAGCATGTCTGTGCTTCCAGGAGAAAAAACTTCTAATGGGATAAAGGTTGTGTGTGGTAGTACTGAGACTCCCTCACCAGTTTGTGATGGTGCCAGTATGGTCAAGACAACGATGTCTGCCTTTATGCCAGCATAAAATTATAGAATCAACCAGGTTGGAAGAGACCTCTGAGATCATCCAGTCCAACCTAGCACCCAGCCCTAGCCAGTCAACCAGACCATGGCACTAAGTGCCTCAGCCAGGCTTTTCTTGAACATCTCCAGGGACGACAACTCCACCACCTCCCTGGGCAGCCCATTCCAGTGGCAAATCACGAGCTCCTCCATGAAGGATTTAAAACCAGCATTAAAAATCATACTGGAAGTTATCTATAGCTGCTTTGTGGTTGTGATTGTTGGTCTGCTGATGCCCACTACCAAAACATCAAGTTGACAGAGGCTGATGATGGTTTTATTGGTTTTATTGGTGATTCTTTCTGCTGCCTCTGCACGTGGTGGTGTCTCTGGCATTTTTGATCAGTTGCTGCAACCAGGAAGCTCTGACTGCTTCTTTTTGGTTGGTCTGAAGCCATCTCATGATGCCAGCAATGGTTTTGTTCCATCTTATCCCTTGGAATCAACACTTTTCATGGTCAGCATGTATGCAGTGACAGCTTCTTCAAGGGGTGCCAGCATTGTTCTTCTAAAGCTTGGAGCCCTAAAGCAGCAAGAGAGAGACTTAGTCATGAGTGTTTGGGCTCTGCTAGGATCAGTTGCCAAGTTTTTGGTGATGAGTGCATGTCTCACTAATGTACTCCTCTCTCACAGTCCTGAGAGGCCACTGGTGATCAACCAGCCTCATTTTCTGAAGGGCACAGAATTGGGAGTAACAAATGAACATTTCAAGTTGCAACTACACTTCTCATTTCCCTTCCTGCCTTTGTCCTTGCTGTCCAGCTCAGCCTGCTGCCTCCTGAAAGCCTTCCCGCTTGGCCTTCACTGAAGAGTGGGCATATCAAGTGGGCTTATCAGCTAAGAAGTGGCTGTTTATCAATAACTATCACTTTGGGTTTGGATAATGAACACTTCAATATTTTTTGAGTTCTCCTGGTGTATTTGGCACTGTTAATATCTCAGTCTCAAGCTCCTGTAACATTTTTAACCATTGGAATTATTTACAGCTTTATATCAAAGCTATTATTTGGGTTGTCATCTTTTTTAACTTGCATGACAGGTTTAAAAGACTCCTTTTTAATCTCTTTATACACTTTTTTGCATTAATTTTTTTTACATTTAACTTTTAATGCACCACTGCAGTGTTACTGAAGTGCAAACTTATACTGCATTGACTGGCCAGCCTGCATCCAACAATCATTTCATGTTTTATAAACCATTTCCAGCAGCTATGAGAAGCTCAGATGAAATACATCGAGTCTGAATTTTGTCTAATGCTCAAACTACAGGAACTGAAAGTACAGAAGCTGATTGTTGCTAGTGTGCAGCTATCATAGAATCAACCAGGTTGGAAGAGACCTCCAAGATCATCCAGTCCAACCTATCCTTTTGTTTGCTGTCCCTTTGAGCAACAAAATCTAGTGAGATTTTGGCCTTGACTGATGTTAATGAACGTTTGTTTAAAGACAATGTCTTAAGTATATCTTAGAAACAAAAACATTTATAGGTTGTTGGTTTTTTCCAGTTCTGCTGCAAAACTATTTTAGCTTCAGTAGTCATAGAATCAAGCAGGTTGGAAGAGACCTCCAAGCTCATCCAGTCCAAACTAGCGCCCAGCCCTAGACAGTCAGCCAGACCATGGCACTAAGTGCCTCATCCAGGCTTTTCTTCAACACCTCCAGGGACAGCGACTCCACCACTTCCCTGGGCAGCCCATTCCAATGCCAATCACTTTCTCTGTCAACAACTTCCTCCTGACATCCAGCCTACACCTCCCCTGGCACAACTTGAGACTGTGTCTCCTTGTTCTTTCGCTGGCTGCCTGGGAGAAGCGATCGACCCCACCTGGCTACAGCCTCCCTTCAGGTAGTTGTAAACAGCAATGAGTTCAGCCCTGAGCCTCCTTTTCTCCAGGCTGCACACCCCCAGCTCCCTCAGCCTCTCCTCACAGGGCTGTGCTCCAGGCCTCTCACCAGCTTTGTTGCCCTTCTCTGGACACATTCCAGCACCTCAACATCTCTCTTGAATTGAGGAGCCCCGAACTGGACACAGTACTCAAGATGTGGCCTGACCAGTGTTGAGTAGAGAGAAAGAATAACCTCCCTTGTCCTACTGGCCACACTGTTCCTGATGCAGGCCAGGATGCTATTGGCTCTCTTGGCCACCTGGGCACACTGCTGGCTCATCTTCAACCTACTATCTTCCAGCACCCCCAGGTCCCTCTCTACCTGGCAGTTCTCCAGCCACTCTGTCCCCAGCCTGTAGTGCTGCTTGTGGTTGTTGTGGCCAAAGTGCAGAACCATGCACTTGGCCTTGTTAAATCTCATCCCATTGGCCTCTGCCCACCCAACCAGCCTATCCAGGTCCCTCTACAAAGTCCTTTACCATAGTCTTATATTTTTATTGGTATATGTCCTTGACCTTTTTCACGTGGGCTGGGAACTGATTCTTCTAAAAATGCATAGTTCTAGCTATTTGCAGCTGTGAAATACTGATGGATTAAGACCTAAAAATACAGCTTGTGCCCGTGTTTCTCTTTAGCTGCTTCAAGTTTGAGATTCTTGCTACAGAGCCATTATTTCAAGATCACTAATTTTTGTGCAATGTCAGTGTTAGTTCCAGGTTTTCAGAAAGGTTTTGTTCATTTAAATACCAGAGGCTTCACTTTTAAGGGTGGTGTCTATTTGGGAGTAAAATCTGTCTGAAATTTGATCAGGCTTAAACATATGTAAAGTTAACACTTGCTTTTTAACGCTGTAGATGAGTGTTAGAGATGCAAATTGAGATGATTCCCTTTTAATGCCTTAGAATTGAGGTTTGGAGAGTCTAGTTATAAGAAGTGATTCTGGTACTTATCAACTTTATCTGTGTCACTTATGCATATTGTTAGCAGCTTTCAGAACACAGTGGATAATTCGGTGGTTTAACATCACAAACTGTACCTCACATTCAGGTGTTTACTCTACTGTTCCCTCACTTTTGTGTGCCTGGATGTTTGACACAACACGGATTTCTTTAGCTTTCCTAGCAGCTCAGTGGGAAATGGGCAGCTCTGCCTCTGCGTTACGAAAGCAGAGATCCTGCTTTGAGATGCACAGGAATATTTAAACCGTAAAACTTCAGTGTGCACGTAAATCCTTGCTGCTATCGATCCAAAACCTGCAGGATTTGGGGTCAGCCTTGCTGTTTGTCTTCCCATGGCAGAGGCAGTGGTCATTCCAAGTATTCCTGTTCTCCTAGCTTGCTCTTTCTTTTCCTTCTGCTTCTCGAAAAGCTGTGACCTACTTACTCTCTAAATTATTTTGTTATGTAAGAGTCATACAATCAAATTATGTAATGCTGATAGTGAAGGCTTTTTCGTGCTCTGTGCTTGGTGTAGGCCTTGAACAGCAGGGCCAAGCAGATGGGAGGGAAATAATGGTCACTCCAGAGATCTGGGACACCATGCACTCTCCTCTTCTACAGTTATTAAATTGGATGATACCAAGTTGTATAATTTCTATACTCTTGGAAAGAAGATGCCTGCACAGCTTGAAATGTCTTCAATGTAGTGTTGCTTTGTAAGTTTGTCAGCAATTCACCTGCAGCATGTAAGCCATCCTGCTTCTGTCTCCTGGCAGGTTCACAGGTAGTTCCCAGTGGTGCTGGTAAAAGCAAAATCCACATGTCTCATTAGGTTTTCTTGTGTTCCAGTAGTACCGTGAACAGGAAGCCATTCGCCTTTGCCTAAAGCATTTTCGGCAGCACAACTACACCGAAGCTTTTGAGTCACTGCAGAAGAAAACCAAGATTGCTCTGGAGCACCCTATGTTGACAGACCTGCATGACAAACTGGTGTTGAAAGGAGACTTCGATGCTTGTGAAGAGCTGATAGAAAAAGCTGTGAATGGTAAGACAATCAAGGGCTCTGGTGTATTAAAAGCATGGAAACGATGCTGCTTAATGAATGTTAATGTGTTTCACAGTAGAACTGGCAAGTCCTTGTGCTGCTTCATCCCTAACATGGTGGGCTGTCACCTTCTTATCTTGTGATGTGTATGGTGAAGGCTCAACATTGTTGTGAAATCAGTCTACTTTTGGGAGTGTCTTTCCCTCAGAGATGACAGCATGATGTGTTTCAGTGGGTAAAAACTAAGTTCTTTGTGTGGCTGGCAAGCCGAAGGTGGGCATAGCTCCCAGAAAAGTCATGAGTGGTGAGCAGGAAAGCATAAAACTTGAGTTCTCAGTAGTGATCTCTATCATGGTTTCTGGTTAGAGCTTACCACTGAGTTGGTATTCCAGCAGACGTTTTTTAGCTGTGGTTGAATAAGAAAGCTGTCTTTGCTTATGGGGAGAATAGTCTTTGGAGAATGGTATAGAAGTCACAGTGACTGGGGGCACAGCCTGTTTACTCTGACAGGGCAGGACTTTTGGCAGCTAGTTTCATTCTAGCAACTATTAATTTTTCACTTGGAAACTTTCTGCTTAAAACTGTGGCGTAAACAGCTCTTAGCTCCTAAAATGAGAGAAATGGACTTTTTGTTGATAGAAAGGAATGCAAAGAGAGTTGGGCTATAGCACTGGATTGTCCTGTAAGACCTATACGGTCATTTTGGGTCACAGTCTGAGAAAACAGAGGTGCTTTTGGTCATGGGCATAGTGTTTTGTGACTCTGACTTACAGGAAACTTCTGCTGGTGTACGAAGTGAGCCTCGTATCTAATGCCAGTAGAGTTGGTAGTTTAGCAGACCAAGTTCACGGATGTCTGGCATCAAAGATGTTTGTTTCTTTTCGAATTCTGGGCTAACCACTCATTTTGTAATACCTTTGGACAGATGCCAGCGTACCTGCTTGATTCCATCAGTGTGGTTTGTACCACTGAAGTTGGAAATGGTTCTCAGAATAGGATAGAAACGTTACCTTTAAAACCAAGGTTTGTCTTCCATGAAAAGCCACAATCTTTTTGTGAGGAAACTGTTCAACTGCACACACTGTTGGGGATCTTGTTGCAGCAGGCTGTCACAAACTGCAGTAAATGGCTTTCTACGGGTTTTGGCTCAAGGCTTCTCGACTCTGTAGATAGAACAGCTGAGCTCTGCCCTGCGCTGAGATCCCTGAGCAGCTGCAGGCGTTGAGACTGAGAATTGCCAACGTTCCTCCTCGCCCTCCTGAGACAACGGCGTGTTGCTGGCTGGGATGAGAGCGTGAACAGCTTCCTGCAATGCAGGGGCATTTTACAACTGGCAGCTTCCTCCTGAATCTTAAGGGCAAAAGGGAGGGTTGCAGGATGAAAAAACAGCAGGGAGCTGTGGCTGACTGTTAAGTGTCTTTGCAGTCTTTCTCAAAGACATGAGTGCCTGGGGGGAGCTGATGAGCCCACCAATATGAAGCAGGAGCTGCTGAGAGCCAGGGGAGGTCTAGATGCTGATGGTGATGATTTTATCAATGCATTGGTCTGCTGCCTTGGCCATGACTTAATTTTGTCAGTGCCTAGAAACCTTTCTCTTTCCAATTGCTTGCAGGCTGCAATAGAAACTGTTTCTTCAGTGGAATTTCCCTAGAAGTCTAGAACATGCTGGAAAAACTCCTTGAAAAATGGACTTCTGGTTTTGGACACTAATGAAGTAAACATTTGTGGCCTCAGTTTTTGAGCTGTTATATGTTCCTTTCTTTTACTACTTAATCAATGTAGTACATTAAATATTATATTAATCAGTTTCATAGAATCAGAGTTTTCATTTTGAAGACACCTTTAAGATCACTGATGCCAGCCTTCGGCCTAAGAGCACTGTGGCCATTAAAGCATGTCCTGAAGTTCCAAGTATGTGCATTTCTTGAACACCAGCAGCCATAGTGATTCCACAGTCATCCTGGGCAGCCTGTTCCAGTGCCTGACCACTCTTTCTGAAAAGACTTTTTTTCTTAATATCCAATCTAAACCTCCCCTGTTAGTTTCAGGCCATTCCCTTTTGTTATGTCGCCTGATACTAGGGAGAAAAGACTCATCCCTATCTCACTACAAACTTTTTAGGTGCTTCTGTAGAATAATGGGGTCTCTCTCTGCCTCCTTTTCTGCAGACTAAAGAACCCCACTTCTTTCAGCTGGTGTTCCTAAGACTTATTCTCTAGACCCTTCACTGGCTTTACCCTTCTCTGGACACACTCCAGCAACTCAATACCTTTATGGTAGTGCGGGACCCTTGTACTGAGTTTTACCCTGGGAATTGAACTAAGGTGGTGTTTCTCTTCTCTCTTATATTGTGAGTAGGGTGGCTGTTAACAATGCTCAGCTTTTCCAGGTGTGGAAAGGTTGACAAAGGACCTGGTAGAAGACTGTAGGTCTTGTATTGAATTGTCTGACAAAGGACTACTTCGTTCCTGTCAGATTTGACATGAATAATGCTGCTGTTATGTCCCCCCCTTTGTTTCAAACAGCACTGCTCAAGCAAACTAGAGAAAAACCCTGCAGCTTGTTTTATCCCTCATTCTATTGAATTGGTTGTGGCAATTAAGGAGGCAGGGATTATAAAATCTGTAGTTATTTTATTTCCAACAAGGCCTGCCCACAAACTATATACAAACGAGTTAAATCTGGATTCTAATTCATTTGGGAATATCTTCACAAGGATGCTTATAGGCAGGTCAGTAATTCAGGAAAATCAGAAAGTTGGAAAAGGTTTGCCACAAAACAGCTTTGCTTTGCCCCACTTACAAATAAGAGGCAGCCTGGAGCCCTAGGGAACGTCTGTGCCACTCACGGCAGTGGAGTGGGAATTTCGGGATGGTCCGTTGGCTGCTTCTGGAACCGTGAATTGTAATCCAGCAGTGGATCAACGTGGCACAGAGTCCAATGTAAGTAAAGCCGCCCAAGTCCAAAATGACTGTAGACACAGCTGCCACAGGCCAAGATCGTGGGGCAGTGCAGGGCAAAGCTGGGCTGCAGAGCAAAGATGGGCTGCGCGGCAGCGTCCCCATGAGCGGCAGTGGTTTACGGCAGAGGCAGATCCCTGCGGCAGAATTGGGGACGCGGCAGTCCGAAAGCAGGGAGGCTGCGCTTTCGTCACCGTGCTTCCAGATGTTTCTCAAGCTCCGACTAGACAGTGTGTCCAGTTGCCACATATATGTGCTGAGGCGAGTTCCCTGAAGGTGTTCAACAAAAGACTGGATGAGGCACTTGGTGCCGTGGTCTAGTTGATTGGACAGGGCTGGGTGCTAGGTTGGACTGGATGAGCTTGGAAGTCTCTTCCAACCCGGTTGATTCTATGATTTGCTCTTCCCTGTTCAAGCCCGCGGGGATAGGGGAAGGAACTTCATGCCTACTTCTCTCCACGTTCCAAAGCCCCGGAGACGGAGGGTGTGGGGGGTGGGAAGGAAAACAGTTTCGCGCTCCATTCAAACCTCGGGTGGGGCAGGAACTTGGGTGTGCCCTGCCACTTCTGTGTTCCAGCAAGTAGTTACAGTAACGGACTGTGGATAACTTAGCAAGGCAGTATTCAAGTGGCATCCTTAAGGTTTGTCGCTGCTTCTGATAGAGCAATATGCATGAGGATGCTTGTATTATTTTAATTTGTCACCTGGCTAGCTGAAGTTAAATGTCAGTGTACCCATCTCCCGTTGCACAGCCTTAATGATTTTGCTTGTCTTTGAATACATTAACCTTCCTTCTCCCATCCTTCTGCAATTCTTTCTGCTGTCTTCAGCTTTTGTACCCATTTAAAGCTCTGCCACTTCTCAGCACCCTTTGGAGAGAAGTGTCTGTCTCGAGACACTGAGGCTGGATCCTGTGTTTGTTTTAAGCTGACACAACTGCATGTTTTTACTGACTGGGTTGGTCCTGCCCTTACTCAGGACAGTGTGTCCCCTGGCACGGGTGCTCCTGCTGCTACGTGTCAAGCCAGCTCAGGGAGCTTATCAGGCCACAGTGGGGTGAGGATAGGACAAACCTCCTCCAATAGCCGCAAACTAACTGAAACCGCATCAAGAAGAGGTTGTTCTGGGTGGTACAAGATGACAGTCAAGTCAAGGTGTTGAATGTAGATGGTATTTAACAGCTGGATCCTTCTTGGTAGGGTGAGAATCAATGTTTTCATTCTTGTATTAGTGCTACCATCTGCTTGGTGTGGTCGTCCAGTTACCTGTCCTTACTCATTTCTGCATTCCTCTCAAGCTCCTCTGTTTGAAAGAGGCTCATTTGCACTCAGGATTTTACCATTTTACTTCCTCAGCAGCTTTGTTGCCAAGTTTCCTTCACTTGTTGCCTAGTCTACAAGGTGTGGGTGTTCTTACAACTGAACTCCTCTCTATGTTGTTTTTCCAACTGGAAGTAGATTAACTTCAGTCCTCTGGCTGGTTGGAGTAGTGTAGTTGAAGTGTTAAGTTAATTGAGATATACAGCCCCTTAAATTATCCCTGAAATCGTTCAAAGAGCAAACTGTTCCGTAGCAGGCTGGACATGAATATGTGAACTTCTGGCCTCTTGCTGAACTGAGAGTTCATTGCCTTAAAGGAACAAACAGAAGCTCAACGACGTTGACCGAGATACTGCACGCTCGCTTCAGTCTGAAATGTCTTCTGGAGAGGCTGAAATTTGCAGCGGTAGTAGTTAAAAAGTGAAATGCGATGCACCTCTTGCAGGCTATTTCCATAGGCTTAGTCATGTAGAAAAAGAGTAGGTGGTCAAGAATTAGTGCTAGCAGAGCTAACTCTTGTTCTTTTGCATTGCTAATGATGAACGCTGTCTTCCACCTCACATCACCAGATGATTTCTTTTGAGAGCTCGGTGGCAGGCAGCCACGCTTTTCCCGCAGATTCTTTTGACTTGTGCATTACACTTAAAAAATGGGCAAATGGAAACTCTGGCAGCTGCCTGACTTCCTCACAAAGAAAAGGTTCCCTAAATCTCAGCTGGTTCACATGCTTCACATTTGGATTTGTTCCTATAGCTTTCAGACAGCCTATATTATTGAAGGAAGAAAAATCTGTTTAATATTCCTACAGAGAGTATGTGAAGTGCAAATGACTTAGTTGAACTGTTTTGCAGCTACTGTAGACAGAGACAGCTGCTTGAAATGGACTGAAGATCTGCTAGTTTCATATTAGTATTCTGAGGGCTGAGGTGTTCCTTCTGGCAGTTCTCGTGTCAGGATGTGATATGTGTTTATCTGTTGACAAGTCGGCCCTGTACAGCAAACAAGAAGTTGTGATGCACAGCTTGCAGGCTCCAATGTCTCCTGAAACTCAACGGGCACAGGAAGAGTTGTATTCCCCTGCAAGTTCTAGACAGGCATGTATATCTTAATTTTAACATCAAATACGTTGGGATTTGGTTCTGAGAGAGAATGGATGTTGGCTTGCTGCTCTGTACTCCTGGTATGTGTGGAGAGGAGAGGCTTGCTAGAGATTCAAAGCCTGTGGTAAGTAGGTAGCATCAGTTCCCGACCTGTACCTAAACAATTCTATTAGGAGCGGCCCTGGAGAGAAGGACTTGGAGGTGCTAGTGTGTGAAAAACTGGACATGAGATGGGAATCTGCTCTCATAGTCCAGAATCCAGCTGTGTCCTGAGCTGTGTGAGCAGCAGGCAGAGGGAAGGGCTTCTGCCCCTCTGCTCCCCTCTACTGAGACTCCACTTGGCACTGGAGTCTAAGCACAGGAAAGACATGGGCCTTTTGGAATGGGTCCAGAGGAGGCAGGAACCCTTCCACCTGGAGGACAGGCTGAGAGAGTTGTGGTTGTGCAGCCTGGAGAAGAGAAGGTTCCAGGGAGGCCACCTTGCAGCCTTTTGATACTTCAAGGGGCCTGTTAGGAAGGTGGGGATGGTTTGGTTTGTTGTGGATTTTTGTTGTGGTTTTTTGTTTGTTTGTTTAGCGGGGCCTGTTGTGGCAGGACAAGGAGTGAAGGTTTCCAGCTAGAAGAGGGGAGATTGAGACTAGATCTAAGGAAGCACTACTGTTATGCTGAGGGTGGTGAAACACTGGCCCAGATTTTCTAGAGATGGTCATAGGTGTCCCATACTTGCAAACATTATATGAGATGCTTGAGCGTGTCCACAGAAGGGCGACGAGGCTGGGGAGAGGCCTTGAGCACAGCCCTACGAGGAGAGGCTGAGGGAGCTGGGATTGGTTAGCCTGGAGAAGAGGAGGCTCAGGAGTGACCTTATTGCTGTCTACAACTACCTGAGGGGTGGTTGTAGCCAGGAGGAGGTTGCTCTCTTCTCTCAGGTGGCCAGCACCAGAACAAGAGGACACGGCCTCAGGCTGTGCCAGGGGAGATTTAGGCTGGAGGTGAGGAGAAAGTTCTTCACTGAGAGAGTCATTGGACACTGGAATGGGCTGCCCGGGGAGGTGGTGGAGTCACCATCCCTGGGGCACTTCAAGGCAAGGTTGGACGTGGCACTTGGTGCCATGGTCTGGCCTTGAGCTCTGTGGTAAAGGGTTGGACTTGATGATCTGTGAGGTCTCTTCCAACCCTGATGATACTGTGGTACTGTGATATATGAGGTTGAACAAAGCTCTGAGCAACCTTGATCTAGTTGAGGGTTTTTAGCTGGGGACTCCACTTCCCTGGGCAGCCTGTTTAGTGCTTGGTAACTCTTATCATTGTTGGTAGGGTTTGGGTTAGAGGTGCATTTTGTAGGGATTTGAAAGCAACCCTTGTTTTATAAGTGCAAGAGGATGTTTACAGCTTTAAGGCTGGAAAGCAGTTGTGCATTTCCTTGTTGCTCCCACATATTAAGGAAATTGCTGAGTAATGGCTGGATTTTATCTGAAGTCATCTTTGTTTTCTGCTCCTGCTTTTCTTTAGAAGGATTTTTTTTTTCTACTCTAGAAACCCTAATCTTTTCAGGTGTGGTGTTTTTCTTGATCCAAAAGGGGGAAGAAAAAGAGATATTGAAAAACCAAACCACATCACCCAGGAGCTATGGGCTAAACGGTGCCCTGCAGCTTTTTTGGCTATTGACAGTGAAGAGAATGGATTTTAGTGATTCTGTCTAGAGATGTCTGCTGTCTAAAGACAGTGTAGCCTTTAAATGCACCCTTTTAATACAGCTCTTACTTTTTTTTTCTGATTGGCTTCAGCAAGTTAAATATTTTTGTCCTCAGTGTTTGTCCTAATCCTTTCTAGGTGACCTGTAATTTGGCTGATAAAATAAAGGCTTTGGTTATCAGGGAGGTAGAACTTACTGAGCTTTAACCACAGTGAACTTGATGTTGTTATATCCAAAATGCGTCACAACTTGCTGCAAAGGGCTTGAAAATAATACAAAATAAAAGTACTGCTTTTGGCCATGATTTGAGAGAGTAAACATGGACATTGAAATGAGAGGCCTTGGGAATCAAGGAACAAGGTTTCCTCTAAAAACTTCCACTTAACACTTTTTTTTCCCTACAGCAGCCTTGAAATTCGTTTTAAACGACTGCTTCACTGGAAACAGCTGGCAAACCTGAGCAGGCCCAGATCTGATTTTCACTGCCTTGCAGGAGCTTTGGGTCAGCAGGGCTCTCCTGGCAAGGAACATAAGGAGTGTGCTAGAATAGGTCTGGGATCAGATGCAGAATCTGCCTAGAAATCCTCCTTTTTTTCCCCTTTTTCCCTGGTGGTGTCAGACAGGTGGTGATTCAGCTTCCAAAACAAGCTGCTGCTGGTTTGCAGTGCAAGTAGAATGAATGTGGAGCTGCTCCCAGCAGAAAGAAACATTTCTGGGAAGCAAGCTGGACTGTTTCCAAACCAGTGTCCCATGGAAGACAAGAAGCATTATTAAAAGAAGCTGAAGGCACAGTAGGGGAGAAGTGTCACATCTTGACAAGTGCAGCCTGTGGGTGTTGAGCATGGGAGAGAGGTTAAATCACCCTTTCAGCTCATATGTGGTGTAACTCATCCTCTTGAGCTATTCATGTCCAATTAGCTATTGGCTGCCATGGGCATAAATACAGTTTTGCCTTCTGTCTTGAAGACCAAGCACTCTAATGATAACCAAAAGGCTGGATTTCTGTCTAGGTTTGTGGCTAGGAAAAAAAGTCTGCCTGAGTCAGGATGAGATTTCTGCTGGAAGTTGGTTTTTCTGAATCAGAACTCAGAAAATCACAAGCATAAAACCTCTCTCATCTTGTCCCAACATCATAAACACTGAAGAAGTGGGAGTTGGGAACCCTACTCTTAAAACCAAAATAAAGCACTTTTCTACATGAGTTCAGCAAACTTTTGGCTTTCCTCAATTACCTAATGCTGGAGTGAGCTGATGTTTTTGGCTCTAAGACATGTGGAAGTAAAGTCTGCCCTGCTTTCACAGAGCATTTAAATGGAAAAACCTGCAGGCCTGAGTTTATGGAAGTTGAAAACAGTTCTGTATTTTAAGACCAAATCCATCACCTTTCAGGAACTCTTGAATGCCTTTATTTTCCTATTACATGGTCTCTAAATAGAGAGTATTCATCTTCTCCCAGGGTCACAAAGATGTTGAGGGGACTGGAGCATCTGTGCTATGAGGAAAGGCCAAGACCTGTTAAGCCTGGAGAAGTCTGACAGGGGATTTTATGCTGGTCAGTACCTAAAGGATGGGAGTCAACAGGCTGTCACTGGCATCTTCTCAGGGATGCTCAGTCATAGGACAGTTGGTATAAACTAGAATGCAGAAGGTTTCACTTCAGTTCAAGGAGAAACTTCTCTACTTTGAGGATTACAGAGCACTGAAGTAGGCTGCACAAAGAGGTTTTGAAGTCTCTTGTGCAGAGATTCCGAACCCATAGAATCAGTCAGGGTTGGAAGGGACCACAAGGATCATCTAGTCCCAACCTGCCTGCCATGACCACAGACACCCTACCCTAGATCAGGATGGCCAGAGCCTCACCCTGCCTGGTCTTAAACATCTCCAGGCATGGGGGCTCAACCACCTCCCCGGGCAACCCAGTCCAGCCTCTCACCACTCTCATGCTCAACGCATTCCTCCTCACATCCACTCTGAATCTTCCCACCTCCAGCTTCATTCCATTCCCCCCAGTCCTGTCACTCCGTGAGAGCCTCAAAAGTCCCTCCCCAGCTTTTTTGTAGGCCCCTTTCAGATCCTGAAAGGCCACAAGAAGGTCACCTGGGAGCCTCCTCTTCTCCAGACTGAATAGCCCCAACTCTTCTGGGCAGCCTGCTGTCAGTGACCCTGCTTCAGCAGGGGGATTGGACTGGCTTCCCAGAGGTCTTTTCCAAGCTATTCTGTGAAGTACTTGCTAAGTTGGGTTTTAATTTAAAACCTAGGTTTTGGTTGTGAGGAGCTACAAACTACCAGGAAGTGCTTTCACATGTGCTATGATCATTGTGTTCTGCTTACCAAAGTTTTACTGCTTTGTAAATAAGTAAGGAGTCTTCTTTTTTTTATCTGTATGCCTACCAGGGGCTTTTCTGTAGATAAATGGGGACATTCCTAGTCTCAGAAATTCTTTCTTCAAAGCCACCCTCTCCAAGTTTTGAGCCACGAGCTGCCCAGGGCAAAGGAATGGACAGGTGTTGTACCCCTTCCCCAGGGAGTGAAATAGAAGTGCTCCATACTGGAGTGGAAGTCTAAATGGAAACACTATTCACAAATACATACTGAAATGCACAATACACAGATTCCTATTCAGCCTCCCCCCACTTTTCCCACCTGGGCTCTTCCAGAACCTCACTAGGGCCAACACCTTACAAAACCTTCCCCCCAACCAGGCTGAACACCAACCATCAGTGCCTCCCTGCTTCCCTCTCATACCAGGCCTGAATTATGCAGCAAAAATTAGCTGTGCCAAGGTTCTAAAGGGCTGCAAACCTCCCCTGCACCACAAGAGATAAGGGCTTCCACTGGAAACAGAGGGAGAAAAGGGCAAAACAGACAGTAATGCCTGTTCCTGCAGGGGTGCAGGCTGATAGGAATGAAATAACAAAGATTGCCCTTTATGGTGTCCACCACTTCCTTGTACTTTGCTGCTACTTTTGGAGGACTTCACTCTGTGGTTAAAATATCCACTCTTAAACCCACAACCCACAATTACTGGGGTTGGAAGAACTAGAAGTTCTACAGGGAAAACTTACTGCAGCCTTTCAGTACTTAAAGGAGGCCTGTAGGAAAGTTGGGGACAGACTCATTAGCAGTGTGACAGGACGAGGAGTGATGCTTTTATGCTCAAAGAAGGGAAGCTTTAGACTGGATCTCAAGAACTTTGAGAGCAGTGAAACACTGTCCCAGGTTGCCCAGATCAGTGGTAGATGCCCCATCTCTGTAAAAATAGTAAGTCAGATTAAATGGGGCTCTGAGCAACCTGATTTAGTAGATGATGTCCCTGCTTAATACAGGTGTGTTGGATTAGATGACCTTGAAAGGCCCTTTCTAGCCCAATCAGTTTTATGATTTTATGAAGCATTAGATGCAGCCTACACCGAATCACTGAATGTTAGGTGCTGGAAGGGACCTTGAAAGATCTAATCCAATCTCCTTGCCAGAACTTAGTGATTTCATTTTTCTTACCCCTGCTGGGCCCCATTGTACCAAAGAGTACATGATTAACAAGTCCTGACCATGGAGCAGTGTGTGTCATTGCCCCTTTCAGTGCAAAACTATGAATATCTATCATGTGAGTCTTCAGTGTGCCTCTAGTAGGTAACACTGTGGCAGTGATGCAAAAGAGTGAGAGTTCAGGCACCCAGTTTGCATGTGCTACACAAATGTGGAGCAAATGCTTATCACGAAGAGCTTATGTCTTGAGTTGATGGGATGATGTGCAGAATGTAGGCAGGTGAGCAGTGTTTAAGATTCTGGTCATTAATGATCTCAGTTTGTTGTATCTGCAGAAGGTGTGGTGGGATTTTAAGAGGAAATGTTTGAAATAAAATAGGAACACTTTCTCCAAACGCTTGTTTAAAGCCTTCCCAGACCCTAAAGCAGTCCAAGAGAGCATGGCTGTTCTGAATCTCCTTTTACAAACAACTGTGTGATAGACTTCTTGGATAGCAGCTCTGCAGAGAAGGACCTGGGAGTCCTGGTGGATGACAAGTTGACTGTGAGCCAGCAATGTGTTCTTGTGGCGTGTATTAAGAAAAGTGTGGCCAGCAGGTTGGAGGGGGTGGCTCTATCCCTGTACTGTGTCCTAGTAAGGCCACAGCTGGAGTACTGTGCCCAGTTCTGGGCTTTCTTGTTCAAGAGAGACAAGGAAATACTGGAGAGAGTCCAGCAGAGACTATGAATATGCTGAGGAGACTGGAGCATCTCTTTAAGGAGAGGCTAAGAGACGTGGGGCTTCTTAGCTTGGGGGAAATTGAGAGGCCACAAAGGCAAAGTCAAAAAGATGGAGCCAGATTCTTTTCAATAGTGCCTAGTGGTAGGACAAGGGGCAATGGGCTCAAACTGGACCACAGGGAGTTCTGTCTGAACATGAGGAAAAATTATTTCCTTTGAGGATGACAGAACACCAGACCAGGCTGCCCAGAGAGGCTGTGGAATCTCCTCTGGAGAATTTCACAACTCCACCTGGATGTGATTTTGTGTGGCCTGCTCTCGGTGAACCTAAAATCATAGAATCAGCCAGGTTGGAAGAGACCTCCAACATCATCCAGGCCAACCTAGCCCCCAGCCCTAAACAGTCAACCAGACCATGGCACTAAGTGCCTCAGCCAGGCTTTGCTTCAGTACTTCCAGGGATGGTAACTCCATCATCTCCCTGGGCAGCCCATTCCAATGCCAGTCACTCTTTCTGCCAGCAACTTCCTCCTAACATCCAGCCTAGACCTCCCTCCCCTGGCACAACTTGAGACTGTGTCCCCTTGTTCTGTTGCTGCTTGCCTGGCAGAAGAGACCAACCCCCACCTGGCTACAGCCTCCCTTCAGGTAGTTGTAGACAGCAATGAGCTCTGCCCTGAGCCTCCTCATCTCCAGGCTGCACACCCCCAGCTCCCTCAGCCTCTCCTCATAGTGTTTGTGCTCCAGGCCCCTCACCAGCTTCATTGCCCTTCTCTGGACATGTTCCAGCACCTCAACATCTCTCTTGAATTGAGGGGCCCAGAACTGGACACAGTACTCAAGGTGTGTCCTGACCAGTGCTGAGTACAGGGGCAGAATAACTTCCCTTGTCCTACTGGCCACACTCTTCCTGATGCAGGCCAAGATGCCATTGGCTCTCTTGGCCACCTGGGCTCACTGCTGCCTCATCTTCAGCCACCAGTACCCCCAGGTCCCTTTCCTCCTGGCTGTTCTCCAGCCGCTCTGTCCTCAGCCTGTAGCACTGCTTGTGGTTGTTGTGGCCTAGGCAAGGGAGTTGGCCTAGATGATCTGCAGAAGATCGCTTCCAACTCACACCATTCTGTGCTAGTATGTAATAGCAATTAGGGTCTGACCTCTAGATGCTGAAGAGATGGAATGTGGTAGAGATATGGAGGAAGAGAGGTAGGCACAAGGGGAGTCTGGATGAAATGTGCTGGAGTGAATGCTCCCTACAGAACTGCTGCAGTTGGCATATCTGGTCAGTGACCTAATGTGCCTCCTGTTTCTCTTCTTGCTTAACTCTCTGCAGAGAATGTAAACTGTTATTTTGTTTTTCACCCAGTGCTTGGTTGTCCCATATCGTAGCATTTAAACAACCTTCTTTTCTTCCCTTTTCTTCTTAGATGAAGCTCCAGAGATGCTGCCTGACCTAGTTTAAACTTAACATGTGCTGAAATGGTTGAATTCTACATGCACTGGCAACTTTCCTTTTACTTAAATAAGGAGGAGGGTTTCTATTCTTAATTAAATGCAGCATACTGAGGATTTATAGATGGTTGGCATGACCTGGCAGGCAGACTGGGTAATTCTTGATTGGTCTAGTAATGAGTATTCTTTTTATTTTAGTGCTTACACATTTGGTTCATTAACAAGTTTAACAAACTGACATATAGAAAGAATTATCTCTAAATTTGTTTAAGTCTTTAGAGTAGCATACTGGATTGAGTTAGGCTGAAGTTCCTTGATTTAAAAGTGATTTAGATGTAATAGAAGCAAATGGGTGTTTCATGCAGCAAAATGTTTTGATTTGCAGATGGCTTATTCAATCAGTATATCAGTCAACAAGAATACAAACCTCGCTGGGGGCAGATCATCCCCAAGAGCACCAAAGGTAAGGATATTTCCTAAGATACAACTCATGTCCTGCCAGTTCCCTCTCGTTCCTTTGAGGCTGTTGAGCAATAAGGTGATGCAAGAAAGGCTCCTCTGGGACCCTTGTTCTAGGGTATTGTTTCATCTATGAAAAATTTGCATTTGCCTGCAAATCAGTGAAATGCAGCATGGTTTCTGGTTGAGTAAGGAGCACTAGCTGAAGCTTCAAGGCTTGCTGCTAATCAGTTCAGAAACCAATCTCACTTTAAGCATCAGAGCAGTTACTCATATGACTGGTTTTAATGCAGGGAGTCAACTTCAGTCTACAGCAGAGTGGCATATAAATACATTAAACAAGGAGTATTTTGAGTTGTGACTTCTAAAGTCTTGGTCTGTCACACAGCAAATCTAAACTGCAGAATCTTTTCCCGTGGCTTTCTGCCTTGAGAAGAAACCCTTAACAACAGCCTTGACTACAGAGTTCGAAAATCACTGTCATACAGCAACTGTAGGATTCAAGGTGACAGTTGCCAAACGTGGAGTGCTGTATTCAAACCTCTTGGGAAGAGTTGTTTCTGAAAGCAAGCAGATTTCTCTTCCAGCAAAATGCAGGTTATCTTTCTAGTGTTGCTTCCCATAGATGACACCTGTCCTGAATGCTTAAGATATCTGAAGTGGTTGGAAAACTGCTTTAATTGGACAGCTGGAATTGCCTTTTATGTGAGAATAATTGGTGCAAAGCTGGCTATGCCACATCTATACCATTATCTCTTTGCCTCCCTTCCTTGGGTACATCGCCTGTCGCTTGAATATCTGCTCTCACTGCTCAGCCTTCGGGCAGATCTCAGCCTTTTCCCATCCATGTCCTCTAGAGAGCTGCAAAGGTAGCTCAGGTTTTTTTGTGTGTGTGTGTGTTTTTGTTTTGCTCTTTTTTTTTTGTGGGGGTCTACATGAGCAAGAAACTCTCAAGCTTTTTTCCAGGCCTTTAGGAATTTCATCAGAGTCCTGCATTACCTCTGCCTGTACTGTCAGTCACCAGGTAGTTCAGTCTAAAGTTCTGTACAGTTTTGTAATGCATAGAGGGTGCTGCCTGACAATGTTTTAGGTATGGTGAGTTACTGAGTTGTTTCTGTGTAGTATTTGGGCCATACATGAGGTGGTATCTTTTTTTATTCGTTATTTAAAACTCTTGTACTGGAAACCTTTCTCTCTTCTTGCCAGGTGATGGAGAAGACAGCCGACCAGGAATGAGAGGTGGCCACCAGATGGTCATAGATGTTCAGACAGGTGAGTAGTTGCTAAATTTCTTAACTAATTTAACTCTTGGATCAGAAGTTTTCCAGATCTTGATCACCAATCTGAAAGTGTTTAAAGGTCATTCAGATGCGGTGCCTGGGGATATGGTTTAGGGATGAACTTTGCAGAGTGGGCTTAGTGGTTGGGCTTGATAGTCCCAGGGGTCTTTTGCAACCTGAATAATTCCATGATTCAGATAAATATGGAAATGTGTTTTTCTTCAGACTGTCTTAATTTCATTTTTAGAGGATAAAAATTAACTTTCTAACAGTTGGATTAAATACTCTGCTTTCTCTCTGGAATTCCATTCCAACTGCCATTCCCACCCTCTGTTTCCTGATGACTTCTCTGTTACGCCTTAGATGTTCTAACTAAAGAAACAACAATAATTCGTCTTAATTTTTTTGTCCCTCCTGCCTTCTTTAGAGCAGAAGCTTAAACAAGAGAAATCAGGGAAGATTTAATTTCCCTTGCCTGCTACATTCTGTGCTCTTCAGAATAGTACAGCAATAAACCAGTTGTGTTGAAACATTCCTTGTATTTTGGTTGGAGTGGCTTCTAATTCCCATGGTGTGCAAGAAAGTCCTATTAAATGTAATGTGGTAGACGTTTTGTCCTAAAACCTTTCCTTACAGCAGTTAAAAGAATGCATTGTTCAGCTTCTTTCAAGGGAAGGGAAAGAAAAGGAGGATGGGAAGGTATAAATAACAGTGCTGGTGGTTGTTGTTCGCCTTCATTTTCTGTATCTTCTCATTTGTTTAATGAGATTCGTGTGATATGTCGTTGGTTACTAAAACAAGGAGTGCATCTGCCTGCCTCTTTGCAAAGTGCATGATTTGGATGAGTGAAAGGAGTGTTCTTCAGAAAAGAGAAACAAGATCAGGGTGTGAGCAGCAGAGAGGAATATAGGGTGGTGTTGCAGGACTTGGCAAAAAAATTGCCATGGCAGTATCTGTTGTGGTCATAAGGACAGGGACTGCAGCATGTGACAGGATAGTACCTTCAAGAGTAATTTGCTAAGTCATAGTGAACAAGCAAAAATGCAGCAGTAGCTACAGTCTTTGGCTTTTGCTCGGGGTGTAGTTCCTGCTCTAGGGGAGGCACTCGAGTTATTTTGTTTGTGAAAGCAAATTTATTTATTGGTGGTTTGTGTGTTTTGGTTTTGTTTTTTTTTTCCTTGGTGGGAGAGGTTTTGAGCTTCATTAGAATAAAGTGCTGCTGGAGGCAGGCTGGAGTGTGCCCACAAAAGAGGCTGGGAACGCTCCCTAGTGGCCTTGGTGTATAAGTAGACAGGGACTGGCTCAGAAACACACCAGAGAGACATGAGATTTGTCAACTCTGAACTGATAGTCTTTTAGACCTCCTGAAAATAATGTGTTCTTGGTAGTGTGAGTCTTCGTTTCCTTAGGTCCTGCAAAGCTTATTATCTCTGTCTGAAGGTTTCACTCTGCTTCAATAAGGCAGTAAAAAGCATTGATACCTTTTCCACTTCTACAAAACTGGCTGTGGAGCACCTCCAGAGGTAATGTCCCACCTAGGGAGAACTAGATTCTCCCTCCACCATGCAAATCCTTTTTTTGCTGCACCTCTCTCCAAGGGTGAGATCTTCAGAAAGTTTCTGAGGAATATATATTCTAAGGGATAGTTTTACTTTCAGGCCCACTGAGGCTGATAGAAGCCTAAATGCTTTTGAAAGCATCACTTTTGCCATGTAAGTCAGCTCGTAACCAGGCTAGGAGAAGTTCTAGGGGAAGCAAGAGTGATTGACATTAGAATGGGCTGCCCAGGGAGATAGTGGAGTCCCCATCCCTGGAGGTGTTCAAGAGGAGGCTGCATGTGGCACTTAGTGCCATGAGTTGTTAATCAGAAGGGTTAGGTGATAGGTTGGATGTGATGATCTTGGAGGTCTTTTCCAGCCTGGTTAATTCTGTGATTGTTGGTGTTGTTTCTCTTAAAACCAGCTGCTGCTGATGTCTTGAATTTTCCTTTTGAATATATGTAAAGTTTAATGAGTCTCTGGGAGTTTTGCCAATTGTGTCAAGATGCATTTTAGAGGCTGGAGCTGTGAAGCTCCCTGGCTAACCTTGAACAAATCTAGTGTTAATGGAAAGAGGAGTAGTGGCAGAATCTTAAAGACATCCTCCTTTTCTTTCCCACACACTTGTAGAGTTGTTTTGTTATTAAGTCTTTCATAGCTGAAGAAAAATAAGCTCACTTTACACTCCTTTCAACAATAAATATGTTCTTCAGTGTTTCAGAAATGAAATTAAATACTAAAATCAGAGTGGTTTCCCTTTGGAATGGGCTGCCCAGGGAGGTGGTGGAGACACCGTCCCTGGAGGTGTTCAAGAAAAGCCTGGATGAGGCACTTGGTGCCATGGTCTAGTTGATTGGCTAGGGCTGGGTGATAGGTTGGAGTGGATGATCTTGGAGGTCTCTTCCAACCTGGTTGATTCTATGATTCTATTTAAATAATAACTAGTTATTAAGCTGGAAATTTTGTTGGTTCTGTAATACTACTGAGCCTGCTGGATGAAAGTGTTGGTGTTGGGGATAGAGGACAGAGGCTGGCAAGCAGTTGAGCTACATCCGATGTTATTGATGGTGTCTGGAGTCACTGAGACTCTGTTTAGGCTTTGACTTGTGGGTAGAAGATAGTTTAACTTCATCTAAACTGCCTTTTAGCATGTTTTATCTTCCAATTAAGGTAGACTGAAAAGAGCAATTCTGGCATTTTGAGTAACTTGTGCTGTAGCTCATTTCCATCTGGTGTTCATGCTCTTAATACCTACTGCATCTGTCTTAGAATAAATGAAGTGTTCTCTGTGCTTTTAAGAACTCTTAAAGCAGTTAGAAATGAAAGTATAGGAGTTTGGGGATGAAGAAGTGAGAATGCTGCCTCATACATTTCTGCAGGAAAAAAACATCAGTTGAGAATTGCCATTTCTGACAATGCCTTCCATGCTTTTAGTCATATTAACGTTCAGACTGGAGTCATAGAATCATAGAATCAGCCAGGTTGGAAGAGACCTCCAAGATCATCCAGTCCAACCTAGCACCCAGCCCTATCTAGTCAACTAGACCATGGCACTAAGTGCCTCAGCCAGGCTTTTGTTGAACCCCTCCAGAGACAGCAACTCCACCACCTCCCTGGGCATCCCATTCCAATGCCAATCACTCTCTCTGTGAAGAACTTCCTCCTAACATCCAGCCTAGACCTCCCCCAGCACAACTTGAGACTGTGTCACCTTGTTCTGTTGCTGGTTACCTGGCAGAAGAGACCAACCCCACCTGCCTACAACCTCCCTTCAAGTAGTTGTAGACAGCAGTGAGGTCCTCCCTGAGCCTCCTCTTCTCCAGGCTAAACAACTCCAGCTGCCTCAACATCTCCTCATAGGGCTGGAATGACTCTGGGTGGCAGAATTGGGAAGCTAGTTTTGGTATGTACATACAGAAACATCTACTGAAAGGCCTTGCCTTTTAGTTCTGGTTATTGGTGGAAACCATTGCTTTGTATTTTAAAGCCTTAGACTTCAAATGAAAAAAAGAAGCCACTTTCCAGTGCCTAAAAGAGATTGGCAAGAAAGCTGGAGAGAGGCTTTTTACATGGCCATGTAGTGATAAGGGGTAATGGCTTTAAAGTGAAAGAGGGTAAATATCAATCAGACATTAGGAAGTTCTTCACCATGAGGGTGTGAGGCACTGAAATGGGTTGCCTTGAGATATTGTGGGTATCCCTTCCCTGAAAGTGTTGAAGGCCAGGTTAGATGCAGATTGAACAATTTGGTCAAGTGGAAGGTGTCCCTGCCCATTGCAGAGAGGTTGGGAGTAGATGATCTTCAAGGCCCTTCCAACCCAAACCATTCTATGACAGATGATGTTCTCTCATCAGGAACAGTGTGGCCAGTAGGACAAGGGAGGTTATTCTTCCCCTGTACTCAGCACTGGTCAGGCCACACCTTGAGTACTGTGTCCAATTCTGGGCCCCTCAATTCAAGAAAGATGTTGAGGTGCTGGAACATGTCCAGAGAAGGGCAACAAAGCTGGTGAGGGGCCTGGAGCACAAATCCTATGAGGAGAGGCTGAGGGAGCTGGGCCTGTTTAGCCTGGAGAAGAGGAGGCTCAGGGGTGATCTTATTACTGTCTACAACTACCTGAAGAGGCATTGTATCCAGGTGGGGGGTGGCCTCTTCTCCCAGGCAAGCAGCAACAGAACAAGGGGACACAGTCTCAAGTTGTGCCAGGGTAGGTATAGGCTGGATATTAGGAAGAAGTTCTTGCCAGAGAGAGTGATTGGCATTGGAATGGGCTGCCCAGGGAGGTAGTGGAGTTACCATCCCTGGGTGTCTTCAAGAAAAGCCTGGATGAGGCACCTTAGTGCCATGGTCTAGTTGATTGGTTAGGGCTGGGTGCTAGGTTGGACTGGATGATCTTGGAGGTCTCTTCCAACCTGGTTGATTCTATGATTCTATGATTCTCAGACCTTTGTATAATTAAGTTATGGCACACATTTCAAAATGCCAGTGTTTGTTCTGGAAGAAAATGGGAATGGGGAAGTTTTAAGGAATAAAGCTGGTACTTCACAGGAACATCTGTACTGTGCTTTGGAGATTTGGTTTCTGATTCCATAGTTAAGGTGGAATTGATCTCTGCTCTTAGTGGGCAGAGACAATTTTATGTGAATGACAGTTTAGTCCATAGAGCCATCAAATTTTGTTTTGGAAACAGAGTTACAGACTAGATAGAAATAATTCTGTTAAAAAGTAATAAATCTCTTTTAAATATCCTGTTTAAACGTTCATCTTTTACTTCATTTAGATAAAGCCTTCTGAAGTTTTCTGACAGGCCTGTTTTAGGAATAATAGTTAAGCAACCAGGATATTCTTTTTTTGGCTTTGCATTTCTCTTCAGCAAGTGAAATTTCTAAGAAAGAAAATATTAGTGAAGTGGTCTTGACTGGGACTGCTCTTCACTCACCTAAGTGAAACTAGGCTGTAATTCCACTTGCACGTTGTTTTGCTTTTGATAGGAAGGAATTCTGCTTACTTCATTTTGTTAGGTGAGGAGAAATGTGTAGGGTGAGCACAATGGGCCCATAGTGCATGTGAAGAGCAGCACAGTGGAAATGATGCCACTCGTTCAGATGCAGCACAAAAAGGTGCAAAGATGAAATGAGAGCAACAGACATGAAGGAGGATGCTGTTTTGCCTGAGGAAAACACTGCTATCCATAAGATATTTAAAGACAGGACTTGTGTACAAGATGAAGAGATCTCTGAAGCAAAACACAGATGGCTTCTAGGCTCTGAAACACAAACAGCTGCTGAATCCTGGAGGTTACTCAACTTCATGGTGTTTTCACATTTGAGAAGGCAGCTGTACCAGCCTACCCAGACCAGCCCTAGCTTAAATCCAGCCACCGTCTACACTGAACTGTGATTCAGAAGCTGAGTAATGTGATACTTGAAGAAAAATTAAGGTCTGGCTTTATGGTTTTTCTCCAAGTGCTCCTTAGAAAGTGGAAAATGCTGCTTACAGATAACTGAATCTGTGGTTACTGCGTAGGGAAGTGATGTGCCTTCCTAGAAGGCTTTTGAGAGATCTTACACCTGGATTTTTTTGTATTTCTTTTCTTCTTTTGAGATAAATCCTCTTTAGTTCTGAGGATGCTGATCCTCAAACACATCCTCAGCAAGTCTGGGGTGGTAACAGATTGGGAGAGAAATGGCTGATGACCTAGTGAATGAGTCAAAGACATCCTGATGAGATGACAGAGAGGTTCATCCAAGACAGAGTCCTGACCCTGGAATGTCACAACTGTGTGCAGTGGTATAGATTGGGAAATGACTGCACAGAACCATGATTTGCAAAGTGTTAGACAACTGAATGTATCAGGGATGTTAAACATGGTCGGGTCTGCTCAGCCTTCTACAAAGTGGGTGTTGGGATGGGATAGAGTCATAAAATCTTTGACTATTTTGGGTTAGAAGAGACCTTTTAAAGACATTCCATAGACAGGGACAACTTCAACCAGATCACATTGCTCAGAGCCACATCCAGCCTGGCCTTAGAAACATTCAGGGATGAGGCTTACATCACCTCTCTGGGCAACCTGTGTCTCACCACACTCATGGTGAAGAACTTCTTCCTAGCATCTAATCTGAATCTGTCCTTCTCTTGCTTGGATCCACTTCCCCTAATCCTAACACTAGCTCACCAGCATTCTTGTAGCCCCCTTTCAGGCATTGGAAGGCCACAATAAGATCTCCTCAGAGCCTTCTTTTCCACCTCATTGGGCAGCCTTGGCCAGTGTTTCACCACCTTCATTGTAAAGGGATTTTTCCTTAGATCTAGTCTAAATCTCTCCACTTCTAGTTTGAAACTATCACCTCTTTTCCTGTTGTGACAGGCCCTGCTTATAAGTCTGTCTTCAT
Source organism: Pogoniulus pusillus (assembly GCF_015220805.1). NCBI lineage: Eukaryota > Metazoa > Chordata > Aves > Piciformes > Lybiidae > Pogoniulus > Pogoniulus pusillus. The sequence goes on from NC_087267.1 coordinate 44,135,370, forward strand.
CTTTCTGTTATGTCCCTTTGAAGTACTGGAAGGTTGCAGTAGTCTTTCCCCAGAGCCTTCTCTTCTTCAGGCTGAATGACTGCAACTTTCTCAGCCTGTCCTCATAGCTGAGGGGTTCCAGCCCTGTGATAGTCTTTGTGGCCTCCTCTGGACCCACTCCAACATCTTCATGTTCTTCCTGTGTTGATGATTCCAGAGCTGGGTGCAGCGTTGCAGGTGGGCTCTTAGCAGAGTGGAGCAGGATCACCTCCCTTGACCTGCTGGACATGCTGCTTGGATGCAGCCCAGGATACAGTTGACTGCCTGGGCTAGGAGCACATACTGTCTCTTCATGTCTAACTTCCACTTTGCTGGTTTAAGGCCTTATTTTTTTGATGTTCTAGAGAGAGCTTATAGCAGAGACATGGCTATGAACCAGCAGTGTGCCCAGGTGGCCAAGACCACCACGAGCATCCTGGCCTGGATCAGGAATATTGTGTCAAGCATTACCAGGAAAGTGACTGTTCCCTGGTACGTGGTACTGGTGAGGCCACACCTTGGATACGGAGTTCAGTTTTGGGTTTCTCACTCCAAGAAGGACAATGAGGTGCTGGAGTGTGTTGAAAGAGGGTCAGTGAAGCGTGGTGAAGGGTCTGGACCACAAGTCTTATGAGGAGCAATTGAGGAAACTAGGATTGCTTAGTCTGAAGAAAAGGAGACTGAGAGGAGACCCCCTCATGCTCTGCAACTATTTGAAAGGAGGTTGTAGTGAGGTGGACATTGGTCTCTTCTTCCAAGTAAGAAATGATAGGATGAGCCAAAATGACCTAATGTGATGTCAGGAGAGGTTTAGGTTGGACATAGGGAAAAACTTCTTCACGTGAATGATTAGCAAGCCATCAAACAGGCTGCCTTGGAGCAGAACAAGGGGACACAGTCTCAAGTTGTGCCTGGGAAAGTATAGGCTAGATGTTAGGAGGAAGTTCTTCACAGAGAGAGTGATTGGCATTGGAATGGGCTGCCCAGGGAGATGGTGGAGGCACCGTCCCTGGAGGTCTTCAAGAAAAGCCTGGCTGAGGCACTTAGAGCCATGGTCTGGTTGACTGGCTAGGGCTGGGTGCTAGGTTGGCCTGGATGATCTTGGAGGTCTCTTCCAACCTGGTTGATTCTATTATTTCTATGATTTCTATGATTTAGAAGATATGTAGATATGGTCTTGAGGGACATGGTTTAGCAACAGACTTGGCAGCGTCGGATTATGGACTTGATCTTACAGATCTTTTCCAACAAAAACGATTCTGCAGTTCTTTGGAAATGACATTTGGTCCAAGTGTTTAGTTGAATGTGTCACCAGGACTGGAATGAATTCATTGTGGCCTGGTAAAGTTGGGATGCTCAGGCATACCGAGGATCTCTGATGAGCCTTGCTTTAGCAGTTTGCCACTTCCCATCCTGGTGGGATGAGAATATCCTGCTGTAGCAGCATCCCACCAAAAGTTTCTCCATGACAGAGAAGATGGAGTTAACAGAAGTTAGAAAAGCTGACCTGGAGAATGTACATGGACCTAGACTGAAACTGCCACAGGACTTTTGATACTTAACAGGGATTGGAGAAGGCTGCTTTGCATTTTCTTCTGAAAAATGGAGAGCTGAAGGAGAGGCTGAGAGGAAATATGTTAATTTCTGGGAACATACATCTTCCAGTAATTTGAGGAATGCTCTGGCACCTTCTAGTCTTGCAGAGCATTAGGGAAGAGAAGAACTCAGACATTACAGAAACATTTTTGACTGAGCAAGCAGTTTAGAAATATTCACAGAACATATTTAATTCAAAGTATTGAATTTATATTCAAAAATAAATGTAGAGGAGATAAGGTTAAGATGCTGGAGGAGAAATTTGACTTCCTAAATGTAGCTGGTAAAAGCTTTGGATAAATATAACTGCTTTCATGTTGTTCTTGTTGCCTTGCAGGTAGGTTTGAAAATTCTTCTGCTCTGTCCCTGAAGCAGAACAGAGGTTTGCTTTAATAAAGCAGCATCAATATTGCTGTGTTACATATTGCTTGGATACAAAGGAAGAATCCTTCCCTTGCCAGAGCAAGATGCCCTGCTTGCATCTTGAGTTCCCTAGTGCCACTAAAGGAGAAATAGTTCTATTGATGTGAGACTGCTGTGCTCCCCTCACACCTTTCCACTCCTTCAGCCTCTTAAGTTTGTAGTCTCTTCCCTGTGTTTCCTCTTCTCTGAGCACTTACTGATGCAAATAGTGGCGATGCCTGGGAGCTCTGGGCATGCAGATCCTGGTTGGATCTCCATGCAGAGTGGAAAAACAACCTTCCCTGCAAAATCTGAATTCACAAAGCAGAAGACATAATATTGGTTGGGGAAGAGAATGAGACAAACAGAACACCTCAAGTTGCCAAACATCTAATTTTTCCTTATACCACAGGAGAGCAATTGCAGACTTAAGAAGAACTATGAAATAGCATTGTCTTGACATGCCCAGCAACAGATGGAGCTAGAAAAGAATAGAAACCTTAGCCTGGCTTGACATGGGAGAGACCTTAAAGATCATCTAGTTCCAAGCCTGCTGTTGTGGGCAGGGACACTTCCCACTAGATGAGAGTGGTGAGAGCCTGGAATGGGTTGCCCAAGGAGGTGGTTGAGGCCCCATGCCTGGAGGGGTTTAAGGCTAGGCTGGATGAGGCTGCAGCCAGGCTGATCTAGGTTAGGGTGTCCCTGCTCATGGCAGTGGCGTTGGAACTAGATGCTCCTTGTGGTCTCTTCCAACCCTGACTGATTCTATGATTCTAGGTTGGTCAAAACCTCACCTAGCCTGGTCTTAAACTCTTCCAGGAATGAGGATGTCCACAGCTTCTCTGAGAACCCATTCCAGTGGCTCACTGCCCCCATAGTAAAGAACTTGCTAATATTTGATTTAAATCTATCCTGCACCAGTTCAAAACCATTGGCCCTTATCCTATGACCACACACTATTATGAAGTGGAAAATACATAAATATATAAAATCTTCCTTTATAGGAAGCTTCTGTACTTTAAAACTATATATATAGTTCTGTAATAAGGCTAGAAAACACTTGTTCTGTGTCTAGACAGTGATGGGGCCTTGTTTTCATCCAAGCTACAGTTTTACATCGGGATGAAGAACGCTTGGCACGCTGTTCCTGTGCACTTGTGTTATCATGCTTGCTCTCAGAGCCCAGGGATGCTCAGTTTGCACTGGCTGTGGGGCTGCACTCCTCCTTTGGTGCTTACACGCCACTTAATTCTGTCAGCTTGATTTAGGTAACTTCCAACATCTGAGTTTTCATCGGATTCATTCAGGTTTGCTATTAAATTTCATCGGACACAACAAAGCCTTTCCAGGCAGGCATGACGTTTTGGCAAGGCCCCAATAGGATCTTTAGCTGGTGCCAAATCTTTTATTTTTCTCAGCTATCAATGAAGCTGTTGTGGTGATGTGGGTTTTGTGAGCTGTGAGAATTTATGCGCACAAAGGGACCTGCTCTTTGCAGGGAACACTGGGAGCCCTGAGTCCAGGAGGAAGGGTAATTAAAGTTAATGAACCAGGGTAACCTTTCCATGGTGATGACCACTATCCTGATGGTAGGTAAGGGTCAAGGACTATTCCCTTTTTATAATCATGCTTCTAACTCTGCTCTTTAATTGGTGTTGGATTAAAAATTGGGCATTACCTCCGTAGCAGAACCGGTGTGTAAATTTCTAGAGGGCTTTTGCAAAAGCTCTGTTGGTCTGCAGTGGTTTGTTGTTCTCGGTCTTGACTTTAAAGCTGTGTTAAAACACAAGACAAAATGAAGTATTTTTAGCTTTTGAGACCAGATAGTGATGTTTCTATAATGGGAGCAGCTTAGTTATCTCTCCATGTCGGAACAGAGACCTCTTCCTTAAATGCTTTCCATGTTCAGAGGCCACATCAAGTTTTATCAGTGAGTCTGAGAAGCCATTGAACTTGCTGTGGGTGGTGTAATTGCGGCTTTAAGGTGAAGATAGGCCTGAAACACTGGCTTAGATCTGTAACTCTTCTACTTACTTGCTTCTGTGGCGAGGCATTTCACTTGAATAGGATCTCACAGTTGAAATAAATTTTCCCTTTTAAAGTATGGACTAGACAGAGAAACTCTGCTGCTGCTATCTCAGAAGCCTTTGTAATGTATGGATTTTGTACCAGACAGCATACAAGCTGAGATGTCATTGACAGACTAAAATGTGCAGTATCCAAAATGTTAAATATTGTTCATTTGTCTGTCTTGAATTTCAATCAGAAGGCTGTGGATTTGATTGCCTCTTATGTAAATGCAGAAATAGAAGATGACTCCTTGAGAATTGGCTGTCTGTCAATCCTAAAAACTTCCCTTCCGAAACTAAATCATACTCTCTTGCCTTTGGTGACTTGCTCTTTTCAAAGTGGAGCAGCAGTGCTTTAAAGAAGAATTAGTTTAAATTTGTCTTCTGATTGCCTGTTTGTGACAGTCATAGAATAGTTTGGATCTGAAGGGACCACCAAAGGTCATCTGGTCCAACCTCCCTGAAGTAAGCAAGGACATCGTCCATTAGATCACATTGCTCAGAGTCTTGTCCGACCCAACCTTGACTGTCTCCAGAGATGGGCCCTCAACTGTCTCCTGGAGCAACCTGTTTCAGTGTTTCACCACTGTCATGGCAAAGAGCTTGTTCCTGGCATCCAATCTAATCTACTCTTCTTTAATTTCAAACCATGGTCCTTCATCCTATCTCTACAGGCCTTTGTGAACAGCCCCTCCCCAGCTTTCTTGTAGGCTTCAAGTACTGGAAGGTGACTGTTGGGTCTCCCTGGAGCCTTCTCTTCTTCAGGCTGAACAACATTTTGTAGGTATTAACCAGTTTGAAGACAACCTCTTTTTAAAATTAAAATGATCTTTATTTTTTCAATGAATAGAAACTGTTTACCTGTTTGGTGGCTGGGATGGAACTCAGGATCTGGCTGACTTCTGGGCATACAGTGTGAAGGAAAACCAGTGGACCTGTATATCCAGGGATACTGAGAAAGAGGTAAGTTCTGCAAATTAATAACATATGAAGTGTTGCAGAGAGAAATGCTGTGCTTGTGCTGATGTATAGCATGCAGTGAGAGCTACAAACCTCAGATCTCCCAGTTCTGAAGACTTTTGAAATGCTTACACTGACAAAACGTGAGATGGATGTGAATCTGAAGTGTTGAGATTATTGGAGGGGAAAGTTTTATTTCTCAGGAGCAGCTCCATCAGCCAGAAATCAGTGCAGTGTGTAGAACATGCATTAAAGACTTCGATAAGACTGAACAATCAGATCTGCTCATAAACATTTCAGACCCCGTGCTGGTGGTGTGCGTCAGAAACAATTTGTTTGGCTTCTGTCAGAAACTACTAGAAATGGACAACTGACAGAAGGAAGTCTAGAGGACAGGGGTAACTGCCAGAGGCCACACAATCCCAAGAGCCTTCATGGTATTTATTTGAGCCCTTTTCCTTGGCCTGTTTTGCTCAGTGTTTGCCTTGTGAGACCTCTGAAATGAATGTAGCTTGGGTTACAGGAGGTAACAAAAAAAAATCCAAGACCTTTGGCTTGTGTAATTCACTTTACTGTGTACTGTGAAATGTTAAAGTTCCATGTGGTGGTGGTGTTTTGAGTTCAGGACTTATCTGTCAGAGCATGACTTCAGGAAATTCATGCAGCCTTCTCTTTGCAGGTATGAGAACTTGGAGGTGCCCCTGCTTTTTGACAGTCAGGAGTTAAATTGTTCTCAATTATGTGCAAAAGTGTATACAGATTAAAAAAAATCTTACTTTCCATTTGTATTTTTCCAGTTTCTTGTCACACTTTACTTTGTGAGCTTCTGTACCAGATCATATAGCATTTTACCATTGCCATTTTTTTCCTGGCAAAGGTGTTTAGGGGTTGCAATCAAGTAGGATGAACAGCCTGAGTTGAAAAAAGAAATAGCATCACAGTAAGGCACTTTCCATAGCTTTCAAATCTCTGTGTGTGTCATGCACTTATTAGTCCTGACATCCTTTGTGAAATGGGCAGTAACAACACTCAACAGGATCGTCTGGTTTCTGTCATAATGGAATTGAATAAACACAAAACTGTCCTTTTTATATCCCAAGTTAGGATATTAGGATATTTAGGAGGAAGTTCTTCACAGAGAGGGTGATTGGCATTGGAATGGGCTGCCCAGGGAGGTGGTGGAGTCACCGTCCCTGGAGGTGTTCAAGCAAAGCCTGGCTGAGGCATTTAGTGCCATAGTCTAGTTGACTGGGTAGAGCTGGGTGTTAGGTTGGCCTGGATGATGTTGGAGGTATCTTCCAACCTGGTTGCTTCTGATTCTAAGTGAGTACTTTTGTTTTTACTACCAATGGGCTTCTTTTCCTCCTCTTAGTCTTTTCATGGGTGCTCATGGGTACTTGTACGTCTACTGATACGATGCTGAAGCTGCATTTAGTCTTCCAGGATCTAGTCCAGGTCTTATGCTGCTTCTGTTTGTCTGAAACAATGTGTTTTATTATTTTTCTCCCTGTTTACTTGACAGGTAGCCTCCTTAATAAAGACACAATTGTGTGTGACAAAATACCAAGGGGAAATCTGGAGTCATCTCTAATCAAATGTATGCTAAATCAGAGAATGGTTTGGGTTGGAAGGGACCTTGGAGATTGCCTGGTTCCAACCCCTGTGCCATGAGTAGGGCTGCATCCCACTAGATGGGGTTGCTCAAAGTCCCATCCAACCTGACCTTGAATACTTCCAGGCATGGGCCACCTGCAACTTCACTGGGCAACCTGTTCACGTGTCTCAGCACCTTCACAGTAAAGACTTTCTCTCTTCCATCTAAGCTAAATGTACCCTCTTTCAGCTTGAAACTGTTATCTCTTGTCCTGTCATTACACTGTCTGATAGAGAGAGCTTAGAGGAAAGATGGGAGAGACTACAAGTGCCAGAAGGCTGCTGAAAGGTCTGTAAGGTGTGGTAAGGGTGACCTTCTGGGCTTTGAGTGCATGTTTCTGGCTCTTAGTCGTTTTTTTTTCATTCATCAACAACATGAAGTCCTTCTCTACAGAGCTGCTCTCAATCCACTCTCACCCAGCCTATGTTTGTGCTTGGGAATGCATCAACCCATGTGTGGCACCTTGTACTTGGTTTTCTTGAACCATGAGGTTTGTGTGGGCTTACCTCTCAAGCTGATCAGGTCTCTCTGGATAGCATACCATCCCTGAAGTGTGCCAACCCCACCACACAGCTTAGTGGTGTTGGTAAACTTGCTGAGGGTGCGCCTGAACCCACTCTCTGTGTCACCGACAAACGTGTTAAATAGCACAGGTGGTCAACAGCAGCTTTACTTCTTTGTCTCCCTTTCTAGGTAAAGATGTTTGAAGGTGATGAGCATCAACAGAGGAGATGACACAACAATTTTAATAATCTCTTCTTTCAGTTTTCATCTTGTTTTGTAGCCTCTTAGTGGGTTGCATTTGTTTAGCTCAGGATGCAGTGACTTAGGATCTTCCTGTCAACAAGAGGTTACTGTGATTTTCTTCCTGCACCAACCAGTATATGTAGTTCTGGTGCTTGAGAGTAAACTTCCTTTCTTTCTGTGATCTTGCTGCATCTATTTGAGCTTCTATAAAGCTTGGGAGGCCTGGCTGGGATGCAAGGCATCAGCAGTGCCAGGGGTAGTCAAATTCCTCATGCTTGACTCAACTGGGATGGGAGGAAGAAGGGGTATGCTAGGGAGGGCTGTTGAGGAAGCCCAGGAAAGTGGTGAAGCTACTGTACCTGAAGAGGTTTAAAGGATGTGTAGACAAGGTACTGAGGAACATGATTTAATGGTTTAACATCTGGCAGTGCTGGGTTAGCAGCTGGACTTGATCTTAAAGGTCCTTTATAAATCTCTGATTCTATAAAGATCAGAAAATTCAACTGGAAGATGGGAATGGTCTTGGTCTGTGAAGAAGTGAGATAAGAGAACTTTTAACAAGAGAAGTAGAAGAAAGGAGAATGACTTGAATGAGAAATTTTGAAGAGAGTTTATAGCATGAAGAAAAGTGTGTGGCTTCAGAAATGCAGGTTCCAGAAGGACAGCAGTATTTGCAGGGGGCCTACAGGATGGCGTGTAGTGATAGAATGAAGGAGAGTGGCTTCAAACTGGAAGATGCTCAATTTAGATTAGACATAGGAGGAAACACTTCTCTATCAGCATCTTAAGGTACTGGAACAAGCTGCCCAGAGAAGTTGCAGAGGCTGCAACCCCAGGTTTCAGAGCCAGGTTGAATGGAGCTTTAAGCAACTTCATCTTGTGGAAGGTGTCCCTGCTTACGTCAAAGAGGCTGGAGCTGGATGATCTTTAAGGTCTCTTTCTGGACATGGACATGAGGAGGAAGTTTTTCACCATGAGAGTGGTGAGAGCCTGGACTGGGTTGCCCAGAGAGGTGGTTGAGGCCCCATCTCTGGAAGTGTTTAAGGTCAGGCTGGCTGAGGCTGTGGGCAGGCTGATCTAGGGTAGGGTGTCCCTGCTCATGGCAGGGGAGTTGGAACTAGATGATTCTTGCGGTCCCTTGCAACCCTGACTGATTCTATGATTCATTCTGTTGTTCTGCAGTGACTCTTAACATGGATATAGTCTGCAGTGGAGTACAGAAGAAGGCCCAGCAAGGCGTAGTCAAGGATTTAGGTGACTTGCTGGTGTTCAGTGACCTGACATGTTCTGTACTTAACATCTAGCAGAGTTTTGGGGTTTGTAGTTTCTCTTTTTTTTCCTGTTTGGTGTGCTTTTTCTTTCTAAAGAGATCTGGATAAAACCTGATTGAGAAATGAAAAGGTCAGTTTCAAATGCTGAGAAATAAATGAAACCCCAAAAACTCCAGATGTTTCTCTAATAGGGACATCAACTGCTCACAAACAACTTGCTAAAAAGGAAATGTCTGTTGACACGGAATTTTAAAAAGCACTGAGTAGTTTCCAGTAGAACTTGGTCCTTTTTTTTTTGTTATTGTTGTATTGTACTCTTGCTCTTTTGTTCTAATTAATCAGTGACAGTGGTTAAATTAACCACTCAAGAGTGAGTTAGAGTAGAATATGGTAGAAATTGTGTCTTACCCAGTGCTGTCACAGGGGTAACACACAGCAGTGCTTTTGGGGTGAGGGTGCTGGTGGGTTCTGTTGCAACCCATTGCAGAAAGGTTCTGAGACCTTTTCAGTTAACTCTGTTGCTGCTGTTATTCCATATTTTCCAGTGAGCTGGAGAAATGTCTGTCACCTGAAAGTGAATTTGTGATTTTTAGCACTTAGACTACAAAAGCTCCTTTTCTGTACCCCTTTTTGTGTCAGGAATAAATATTCTCAGAGCTGCAGGAGTAGATGATCACTAAGAATCGTAGAGTCACAGAATCAACCAGGTTGGAAGAGACCTCCAACATCATCCAGTCCAACCTAGCACCCAGCTCTGTTCAGTCAACTAGACCATGGCACTAAGTGCCTCAGCCAGGCTTTTCTTGAACACCTCCAGGGATGATGACTCCACCACCTCCCTGGGCAGCCCATTCCAATGGCAAATCACTTTCTCACTTGTGGGCTTAGAGGTTGCACTGCTTTCTGTGTTGGGCTGACCTGCCAGTGTATGTACCACAACTGCTGATTGAGGGATCACAGAACTGTTCTGCTTGGAATAGACCTTTCAGATCATGGAGTCCAACTGTTATCTAATTCTGGCCACTTATGATGCTAAACCATGTGCCTTAGCACCACACCTCTGCATCTTTCAAACATCTCCAGGTGTGGAGATTCAGTCACTTCCCTGGGGAGCATATTATCAGAGTCTGGGAACCCTTTCAGTGAAGAAGTTTCTTCTGATGTTCAACCTAAACCTCCTTTAGTGCAGCTTCAGGCCAGTTCCTCTTGCCCTATCACTTGTTACTAGGACAAAGAGAGCACCCCACCCTCCCCATCTTGCTCCAGCCTCCTTTCAAGGTAGTTCTAGAGAACGAGAAGATCTCCCCTCACCCTCCTTTTCTCCAGAAATGGAGAGAACAAGCAGACCTGAATTACAGCTTTCCTCACCATCTCTCTAATGTATGGACCTGGCAAGACTCCTGCAGTCCTTATCAAATTGTTCTCCTCCAAAACAGTATCCTTTCAAGGAGATACACCATTTGTCAGCTCTTGACTTCTCAACTCTAATCACCACTTTTGTCCTTCTCTCCTTTGTGGAGCGCTTGAGTATGCTGATGAAATGTTTTCCTGCTGACAGAAATTGGTACATGTGTTTAAAATCACTGTACTTGTGCAAAGAGGGACAATACGGGGATGGACTTGGAAGTATCATAGAATCAGTCAGGGTTGGAAGGGACCACAAGGAACATCTAGTTCCAAGCCCCCTGCCATGCCCAGGGACACCCTACCCTAGAGCAGCCTGGCCAGAGCCTCATCCAGCCTAGCCTTAAACACCTCCAGGGATGGGGCCTCAACCACCTCCCTGGGCAACTCAGTCCAGCTGCTCACCACTCTCATGCTCAACAACTTCCTCCTGATGTCCACTCTGAATCTCCATCTTTGCTCCATTCCCTCTAGTCCTGTCACTCCCAGAGAGCCTAAAAAGTCCCTCCCCAGCTTTTTTTGTAGGCCTCCTTCAGATACTGGAAGGCCACAAGAAGGTCACCTCGGAGCCTGCTCTTCTCCAGACTGCACAGCCCAAACTCTTTCACTCTGTCCTCATAGCAGAGGTTCTCCAGCCCTCTGAGCATCCTCGTGGCCCTGAGTACTGTGGTTTATGATTGGACCTAATAATCTTGAAGATCTTCCAACCTAAACCAGTCTAAGCAACAGCTTTATGAACCAGTTGCAATGAAGCACAGCCAAAAAATGCTTAGTCTAAGAGCCTTTAAGGGTTTTTACCCTGAACTAAGTGGAATGTTCAGACAAATGCTGTTATTTCCAGAGTTTACTAGCGGTTGTACATCAGTAGACCTTTCCAGGATTTGGGAATTAATAGTTCTGAAAAAACAAACCTTGTCATTCCTTGAGCATTTACTAAAGAAACTTAATGTGTTTTGATGTCTGATATTTCTAGTTTCCAAGCAGCAACTTTCTCTTCTGAATGCTAAGTTAATGAAATTCAGTACAGGAGGATAGTTGAAGAGAAGCGTAGGAAAGACTTTGCTTGGTGTGAATTGGAGGTCATGAAGATCAACAAGGCCAAGTATAAGGTTTTGCACCTGGGTCAGGGCAGTCCCAAGCACAAATATAGGCTGGGCAGAGAACGGCTTGAGTGCTGGCTTGATGAGAAGAACTTGGGAGTGGCAGTTGATGAGAAACTCAACATGAACCAGCAGTGTGCACCTGCAGCTCAGAAGACCAACTGTGTCCTGGGCTACCTCAAAAGAGTGCGACCAGCAAGTACAGGCAGGTGATTGTCCCCCTCTATTCTGCTCTTGTGAGACCCTGTCTGCAATACTGCATCCAGTTGTAGTGGCCCCAGCACAAGAAGGACATGGAGCTCTTGGAGAGCGTGCAGAGGCAGCCACAAAGATGATCAGGGGGCTGGAACTCCTTCACTATGGACACAGGCTGAGAAAATTGAGTCTGTTCTGCCTGGAGAATGGAAGGCTCTGAGGAAACCTCGTAGCAGCCTTCTAGCACCTGAAGGGTGTCTACAAGAAAGCTGGAGAGGGACTTTTTGCAAGTTCTTCTTGTGATAGTGAGGAAAAATGGATTGAACCTAGAAGAGGGTAGCTAGCAGGAAGAGATTCTTTACAGTGATGGTGGTGAGACACTGGAACAGATTGCCCAGGGAGGTTGTGGATGCCCCCTCCTTGGAGGCATTCAATACCAGGTTGGGTGAGGCCTTGAGCAGCCTGATCTAGCCGAAGATGTCCCTGCATATGGTGGAGTGGTTGGGACTAGATGATCTCTAAGGTCTGTTCCAACCCAAACCATTCTGGACTGGATGATCTTGGAGGTCTCTTCCAACCTGGTTGATTCTATGATTCTATGATTCCATGATTTGAATGGGCTGCCCGAGGAGGTGGTGGAGTCGCCGTCCCTGGAGCTGTTCAAGGCAGGATTGGACGTGGCACTTGGTGCCATGGTCTGGCCTTGAGCTCTGTGGTAAAGGGTTGGACTTGATCTGTGAGGTCTCTTCCAACCTTGGTGATACTGTGATACTGTGATACTGTGATGGCCATGTGTATCTTTAAGATCAGAATGCTGAGGGATATTGATGCTTCTGGAGATCTGATAAGTGAGAATGGAGGTGCATTATAGTTGGCATATCATAAGATCACAGGATGTTAGGGGTTGGAAGGGACTCAAAGAGATCACTGAGTCCAACCCCCCTGCTGGAGCAGGACAATACTATCTAACACAGATCACAGAGGAACACATCCAGACAGACATTGAAAGGCTCCACAGAAGGAGACTCCAAGACCTCCCCGGGGAGCCTGTCCAGTCTTTCCTTGTAAGAGAGGTGCTCCAGTCCTCAAATCATCCTAGAGACGTGAAAAGAGACCCAGGATCTCCCTTCAAACATTGTTACTGCACAGATAGCTAGCTTCTGTGGTGCCTGTTTGTAAATCTGGTGTGTGGAGTCATCCTCATTCTGACTTGCAGATCAGTTCTGTGAAGGATGTGGCAATGGGTTAGATTTAGGTCACACTGTCAAACTTCTCAAGTGATTCCTGCCAAAGGTAGCAGCCGAGATCTTGTCACAAGTTAGCTGGTCAAGAAGATAAGTTGTTTGTCAGAACAAAGCAAGGTGAAGGCCAAGAAGTGCCAACTGTTGAGTGGGTTCAAAAAGATCTAGAAAATGGGTGTCCTGTGAGGTGACAGCTTGCTGCTAACACCATGTCCTCTCCAGGGTTCCAGACATAAAAGCTGACAAGTGTAGGAAGATGTCATGATATGAGAGCCAGGGTGAATGTCATCTACTCCTGCATTTCCACTTACATTCTCTATGGTGTCTGCATGCTTAGATGTTTGTTGATATGGGTGAATTTGCCCAAATCTTCCAATCTCAGCTGTTACCACGCAAGCTTTTCAGGCATTTGTAAGCATTGGTGACACCTGTGACTGATTTGGGTTTTTCTGGGGTGTGATGCAGCAATGTATAAGCCTATCCATGGAAAGATTTTACCCTGTGCTGTTTTTTAAGTCTAGAAGCTGAGCTAGTCTCAAATATTGACTCCTTCCCAGAGATGGTGGTATAGTTTGGAAGAAACTTTGACTTGAGAGTGTTTTGTTTCCAGTACTGTCATGTTTATGGACTTGAAATCTAATATACTGAATCTGCCATGGCCTACTTCAGAGTAGTTCCAGTTGTACAGATGCTGAGTTGTACAAGATGCCTGGTGCCACAAAAGCACATAGGGAGAGAGCAGCTGTCCCAGAAAGCCTGCAATAGAAACTTGGATAGTGCAGATGCACCTCTGAGCCAACTCCCTAAGTAGTGTAAATGCCTACAAAAGGAGGAACAAAAAAGGCAGATGCTGAATTGAGCTGAAGAAAAATGTTAGCAGGTATCACAGTATCATCAAGGTTGGAAGAAACCTCATAGATCATCAAGTCCAACCCTTTACCACAGAGCTCAAAGCTAGACCATAGCACCAAGTTCTAGGCTATTCCTAAATTTCATAGGGTCACAGAATGGTTTGGATTGGAAAGGACCTTAAGCATCATCTAGTTCCAAACACCCTCCAGATTGTTCAGAGTCTTGTCCAACCTGACCTTAAACACCACCAAAAAGGGGACATCCACAGCCTCCCTGAGCAACCTGTTCTAGTGTCTCACCACCCTCACTGTAAAGAATTTCTTCCTAGTATCACAGGCTAACATTTTATTTCCCTCTCTGCTTAGTAGCATAATAGCTTTAAAAAACCCAAAATAAATAAGCAAGGCTTGAGGAGGGAGCTTAAACACATGGGGTATCATAAACTAAAAAGTAACTTTTAGAAACTGAAAGCCTCTTTTTGAGAAGTTTACTTTTAAAATCTCCCTTAGCAGGGTCTTTTTGGTTTAGGTTGCCTATGTGGAAATCACTGGAGGAGTTTTAAAGGTGTATCTAAAGGTCTCTCTCCAGCATTTTGGAGAAAGAGCACTGGCTAGAATATTTTAACTCTTGACATTTTTTGGAAGGAAAGATCACCCCTATTTTGAAATAGCTCTGGGTCTTAAGTTACTCAGATCCATCCTTAGTTGCCTGTAGTCTTGCTTCCAGCAGGATAAAGCACAGAAAACCAGCCCAACTTCAGTTATACCTGACACCAGCTGTGCAACTGTGTGTAGCTCCCTTGGCATTGAAGTCAGTCTCAGAGAATCACAACATGGCAGGGATTGGAAAGGATTTGTGGAGATCATCTAGTCCAACCCTTCTGTCAAAGCAGTCACCCAGAGCAGGTTGCACAGTACTGGATCTAGGTAGGTTTGGGAGCCCCAGAGATGTTGGGAGGAAGTTATTCACGGAGAGAGTGATTGGCATTGGAATGGGCTGCCCAGGGAGGTGGTGGAGTCGCCGTCCCTGGAGGTGTTCAAGAAAAGACTGGATGAGGCACTTAGTGCCATGGTCTGGTTGACTGGATAGGTCTGGGTGATAGGTTGGCCTGGATGATCTTGGAGGTCTCTTCCAACCTGGTTGATTCTATTCTATTCTATTCTATTCTATTCTATTCTATTCTATTCTATTCTATTCTATTCTATTCTATTCTATTCTAATGTGTTGAACAAGGCTGGATCCAGTACTGACCCCTGGAGAACTCTAGCTAGACTCTATGCTACTGATCATAACTGTCTGACCTCTGTTATTCAGCCTGTTTTGAGTCCACCTCACTGTGTACTCATCTAACCCACACTTTGTAAGTTTCACTTTCAGGGTATTACCGGAGACAGTGCCAAAGTCTTGCTGACAACATCCACTGCCCTTTCCTTATGTACCCATCCAGTCACTGTATCATAGGAGGCAATCAGATTGGTAAAGCATGATTTCCCCTTGGTGACTTCATGCTGACCACTCACAATAACCCTTTTTTTCCTCCACAAGCTTAGCAATGACACTCAGAATAAGAAGGAGAAGCTTAAGTGCCTCGTGCATGATGTCCTGAAGGCTGCAAGACTTTGGCTCTCCTGGAGCTTGCCTGTGCCAGTCTTTGGATTCCATGTGGGTTTCCAAACTGTCCTAAGAGCCTTCAGTTGCAGAGGATGCTGCTTGTAAAACACTTTCACACCTTGAAGTAACACAACATGCAGAGCTGCTTTGTGATGTTTATATTCCAATAAAAATCACCACTTCACCTTCAGCTTATGCTGAGTTTACTGCTCTGATCTGTGATCTGAGCTGGAATGGAGGTTTATTTAACTTATATGGTTTTGTTAGGAAACTATTGCATCATCCAGTGTCCTGTAAATTGCAGATGAGGCAGTACAGAGATACAGGGAATCTTGGTGAAGATGAGACATTACTCATCTGCTTAAAGTATTAGAGAATTTGGAGGTAAGGATTTAGTGAAGCCATGGGTATTGGTAGGAAGAACACTGATTTATATCCTTTTAGCACAGATAGAATCATAGTCATTTAAACTAAAAAAAAACCCTTTAAGATTGTTGGGTCCAACCATTAACCCAACCTCAAGTGTCCACTGCTAAACCATGTCCCTCAGCACCACATCTACCTGGCTTTTACATTGCTCCAGAGATGATGACTCCACCACTCCCCTGAGTGGTCTGCTTCACAACTTCTGGGGTAGAATGTTTTTCTGATGTCCAACCTAAACCTCCCCTGGTGCAACTTGAGGCTGCTTCTATTCATACTGTCACTTGTTACTTGGGGGGAAAAGACCAACCCCCACTTCTCTACAACCTCCTTTTAGGCAGTTATGTAGAGCAAATAGGTCTCCTCTCAGCCTTCTTTTCTCTGGGCTAAGTCCTGTTCCCTTGACTGCTCCTCACAAGACCTGTTCTCAAGAAAAGACTGGATGAGGCACTTAGTGCCATGGTCTAGTTGACTGGATAGGCCTGGGTGCTAGGTTGGACTGGATGATCTTGGAGGTCTCTTCCAACCTGGTTGATTCTATGATTCTATGATTCTATGATCTTTGCCTTTCTCTAGACCTGCCCCAGCACCTTGATAAATGCACCTGTAAGACAAGAGCCAGCTGGGACTCTTGGAACCCTACATTTTGCAGTGAATAGATGGGGGGGAAAGGATTTTAAGGAAGTAGGAGATATGAGGGAGTAGAAGGTGGGAGGAAAGGCTGCTGCTTCTCTTGCTGGAAAGGTGAAAGTAGCTTCACACACCATTCAGCTTTGCCTTGGGAGTAGAGTAGTCTCTTATTTCAGCTAGCCTAGGAAAGACTTGTGCTGCATTAACACCCCTCAAGCTGTACAAATACAGAAATCCCTAAGGAAATATCAGTTTTCCCAACATGGAACCAGAGGGGAAGCATTCACAAGTATTTAGCATAGACAAAACCTAGGCTGAATTGCCTCGATGGTGACGTGCTTGAAAATGGGAGTCAGGTTTTGTGCACTTTGTTTCTGCCCCCAGGTTTTGAAGGCAACTGGGGCTTAGAGTTTGTGGAGTGTCTTCAACTGGCAGAGTGAATAGTGCATTGGTGTGTTGAAGTCTCAGCCCTGAAGGAGTTTAATAGGACTTAGTCCATGAATTTTTTTGCATGTATATGATGGAGATTTTATTGATACTTGGGAACCATTGGTTTCAAGGCATTGCATTCATGGATTGCATTGATTTGGAAGGGACCCTCAAAAGTCATCTTGTCCAGCTCCCTTGCAGTGAGCAAACCCAACTGGATTAAGCTGCCCAGGGTCATGTCAAGTCTGATGTTGCATGTCCTCAGGCATGGGGCCTCAACCACATCCCTGGGCAACCTGCTTCAGTATTGCACCACCCTCATTGTAAAGAACTTTCTTCTTATGTCCTGCTTAAATCTACTCTGCTTCAATTTAAAACTGTTGCTCCTCATTCTATTACTACAAGCTCTTCAAAATAGTCCCTTTCCAGTCTTCCTGTAGATTTCCTTTAGATATTGCTACATAGCTGTTAGTTCTCCCTGGAGCCTTTTCTTCTCTGCAGTGAACAGCTTCAATTCTTTCAGCCTGTCTTCATAGGAGAGGTGTTCCTGCCACTTAATCATCTTTGTGGCTCTCCTCTGGACCTTTTTCCATCAGGTCTGTATCTCTCTTGTGTTGGGAGCCCCAGAGATGTTGGGAGGAAGTTATTCACATAGAGAGAATGATTTGCCATTGGAATGGGCTGCCCAGGGAGGTGATGGAGTTGCCATCCCTGGAGGTGTCCAAGAAAAGCTGTCTGAGGCACTTAGTGCCATGGTCTAGTTGATTGGACAGGACTGGGTGGTAGATTGGACTGGATGATCTTGGAGGTCTCTTCCAACCTGATTGATTCCATGATTCCATGATACTTCACTGCCCCAGGCAAGCTCTGTTTTCAGTGCTCTGTTTTTAAAAGCTCCTCCACAGATGCTTGCTGCCCTTCCAGTATGCTTATTCTTCCTAACAGCTGGAAGAGAAAAGTTAAGCATGATGCTTCACAGCCCTTCACTGAAAATACTAGCACTTTTGGGGGGGCTGATTTTCCTCTGCATAAATGATTGAAAAATGGATCCTGTGTTTCTGAAACTATGACACAGCAAAGATGAGCTGTGTGCTGCATTTCAAGTGGGAGCTGATGTGATTGCTGTGGCTGGATAACTGAATTTTATCATACAATTGCAGGATCACCTAGGGCGGGCTGCATAGAAATGCATCCAGGTGGGGTTTGAAAGTCTCCAGAGAAGGAGACTCCACAACCTTTCTGGGTAGCTTGTGCCAATGGTCTGTCACCCTCACAATAAAGAAGTTTTTCCTTGTGTTGAGGTGAAACTTCCCTGTGTTCCAGCTTCTACCCATTGTTCCTTGTCCTGTCACAGGGCACCACCAAAAAGTAAATGGTACCTTCATCTTGACAGCCACCCCTCAGATACTTATAGACATGAAATCTGGTAGATGCCTGTCTCTTTTAAAGTGACAGCCCAAAACTGGGTATGGTGTTTCAGTTGTAGTCTCACCAGGGTAGAGCAGAGGGCATGGTCATCTCTGTGTTTCTGGGTTTTAATACTGGAAATCACAGGCTCACAGGATGTTAGGGGTTGGAAAAGACCCAAGGCGATCATCGAGTCCAACCCCCTTGCCAGAGCAGGACCACACAATCCAGCACAGATCACAGAGGAACACATCCAGACAGGCCTTGAAAGTCTCCAGGGAAGGAGACTCCACAACCTCTCTGGGGAGCCTGTGCCAGTGCTCTGTGACCCTTACAGTAAAGAAGTTCCCCCTTGTGTTGAGGTGGAACCTCCTGTGCTGCAATTCACACCCATTGCTCCTTGTCCTATCCCAGGGAGCAGTGAGCAGAGCCTGTTATCATAGAATCATAGACTCAACCAGGTTGGAAGAGACTTCCAAGCTCATCCAGTCCAACCTGTCATCCAGCCCTAAACAATCAACCAGACCATGGCACTAAGTGCCTCATCCAGGCTTTTCTTGAACACCTCCAGGAATGGTGACTCCACCACCTTCCTGGACAGCCCATTCCAATGGAAACTCACTCTCTCTCTTCCCCTGCCCCTGACCAGCGCTCAGATCTTTATAAACATTTATTAAATCCCCTCTTGCTCTTCTCTTCTCCAGACTAAACAGCCCCAGGTCCCTCAGCCTCTCCTCATCAGGCAGTGCCCTCCAGTCCCCTCATCATCCTTGTAGCCCTCCTCTAGTCCCTCTCCAGCAGATCCCTGTCCCTCTTTAAACTGGGGAGCCCAAAACTGAACACAGTATTCAAGATGAGGTCTCATCAGGGCAGAGTAGAGGGGGAGGAGAACCTCTCTTGATCTGCTGGACACACTCCTCCTAATACACCCTAGGATGCCATTGGCCTTCTTGGCCACAAGGGCACATTGCTGTGCCATGGGTAAGTTGTTAGCCACCAGGACCCCCAGGTCTCTCTCCACAGGGCTGCTCTCCAGCAGATCACCTCCCAGACTATACTGGTGCAGTTTATGATTCCTCCCCAGGTGCAGGACTCTGCACTTGTCCTTGTTGAACCTCATCTGGTTCCTCTGTGCCCAGCTCTCCAGTCTGTGCAGGGCCCTCTGGATGGCTGCACAGCCTGCAGCTGGATCAGCCAAGCTGTTCTGGTTTATATAGGTGCACATATATACATAAGTGTGTGTGTATATATATGTGTGTGTTTCTCTTGCAATACTGCTGTAATAGCTCACAGAGGAAGGCTGTGTTAAGTTCTGCTTAGTCTCTCTGTCCTCATGAAGGCAATCTCATGGGTTAGCCTGAGGGGAAAAAATCCACAGCGACTCCTATGACTTTCTAACACGTCTGGGTACAAACTACTCCTTTGTCATCTCTAAGACTGCCTTCACTTTCTCAAACACCCAAGAGCCTGTAGCTGTCAGAATCTTTAGACTTCTAATTCCACATCTGTCTATCACCAGCTTTTCAAGGACAATTAATTTACAAAAGCATTGAAACTTCAGGGCTTGCTGCAGCCTCATCTTTGTGGCTAAACACTCCATAGCTGACTAGTTAACTTTTTATCAGCCTGTTTGTGTGACTGTTAGTAAGCTGAATAGTTTTCATCTATGGAAAAATCTCTCTTGGCTGGACCTTCACTAGCCATTGTTAACTGGTAATGAGAGGACAGCATGAACTTAGGATGCATGCAAGAATGACCTCATTCAACATCCTGCAATTGTTAATGGGGTTAGTTAAATTCAGCACATGAGGGATGTTGGCCTCAGGGCCCATCTCGGAGCTGGTGAAAGCTCTGTTTCTGTGGTGGGTTGTCTGTTGTGTTTCATCAGCGTTACTCAAAGCACAGCTGAGGAGTTGATGTGGAGCAAAGCAACATCTTACTTCTTAGAATTTAAGAAGTGATGATTTTACTCACATTTCTTCGCTGTGAGTGTTGATTTTGGTGGTAGAAAGACTACAGAGGGACTTGGGTAGGCTACATTGATGGGTTCAGCAAGGCCAAGTGCTGTGGTTTGCACTTGGGTGACATCAATCTGATGCAGTGATACAGGCTTGGAGCAGAGTGGGTGGAAAGGTGCCCAGCAGTGAAAGGCTTGGGGATGTTGATCAACAGCTGATTGTACATGAGCCAACATGTCTCAAGTTGTGCTGGGGAAAGTCTAGGCTGGATGTTAGGAGGAAGTTGTTGGCAGAGAGAGTGATTGGCATTGGAATGGGCTGCCCAGGGAGGTGGTGGAGGCACTGTCCCTGGAGGTCTTCAAGAAGAGACTGGATGAGGCACTTGGTGCCATGGTCTAGTTGACTGTCTAGGGCTGGATGCTGGGTTGGACTGGATGATGTTGAAGGTCTCTTCCAACCTGGTTGATTCTATGATTCTATGTGCCCAGATAGCCAGGAAGGCAAACAGCCTCCTGGCCTGTGTCAGGAACATCAGGGCATGGAGAGGTGATTGTCACCCCTGCACTTGGTACTGGTGAGACTGCACTTTGAGTTCCGTGTTGAGTTTTGGGCCCCTCACTCCAGGAAGGGTATTGAGTTGCTGGAGTGTGTCTAGAGAAGGGCAATAAATCTAATGAAGGGTCTGGAGGAGCCCACTGAGCAGTGGCTGAGGGGAGCTGAGTTTGTTTAGCTTGGAGAAAAGGAGGCTGAGAGGAGGCCATTTTGCTCTGTACAACTTGGCAGGGTTGGATTTGATGATTTTAAAGGTCTTTTCCAACCAAAGCTATTCTCTGATAAATTGTGCCTTTTGTTCATGGTTGTGCTATATTGATGTCCTTTCACTGCAGGGTTGCATGCACTAGGGTACTACTTCAGTGCTTCTGGTGTTTGTATTTTAAGCTGAGTCATGTAGTCTGGATGACTTATTTTCATCTGTAAATTAAAGCTTAGATGAGACCTTCATATGTGTTCCTGTAACCTGCTTCTCATAAATAAAAGTAATTGTTTCACACTGTTGCATGCTTGAAGCTCATGGAGTTTGTTTTCCCCCTTTCCATTATTCCACTTGCTTGCCTAGAAATTCTCTTGATCATCAGATGTCTTGGTTTGCTGCAACATAAGATCTGTGGTGTGATGTGTTGCTGGGAGACCTTGGTGATGCCTTGGTGTGAGAGCTCATAGCTCAGAAATGACCCAGATATGTGGCTCCCTGCACTGGCAGTAGTGCAGACATCAGCTGCCAAAGTTGTTTCTGCTCTGTACATAAACTCATGTAACAGAGCTATCCAGAGCAGAATATTGGTGGTTTGGAAAGCTTGCAAGACATATCCTCTGACACTTTGTTTCTGTAGAGGTGCATTACTCAGGGTTCCTCAGAAGCCATTAGATATGTTCTGGTTCATTGCTATATGAAAATACTCTGGAATTAGTTGTTTCTGCAAGCAGCAGAGCTGCTGGGAGACTCATTTTTTAACAGGTAAACTGGTGGGAGTTGAGCATTAAGCATCTGTTCACTTTCATAGCAATGTTCATGCACTTCACTGAGCCTCTGCTTCTCGTTTGTGCTGTGCTGAACCTGCAGGATGGAGCAGTCTGAGTGAGGTCTTGTTTAGGACTGGAAGGGATGAGCCCCTCGTGGGTTATTAAATCCAGTCCAGTTATCATGGAATCATTTTGGTTGTAAAAGACCTTTAAGATCAAGTCCAAATCATGTTTTATGATCTCTGGTCTTAATCATTTGAGCTCATTGAACAGTCTTGCAAAAATAGAACACTGGGACACTTAGGTTTTTCACTTCTGGTCTGAGCAGGGAGAGTCCCTTTGTGGAAGCTTCAGACCCTTAAGTATCAACAGTGAGAAACTGGGGCTATTCCAGATGTGTGCAGGCTTCTAGGAAGGGGAGGGAAAGATTAATCATATTCAATTTTTTAGTTTTACCACCTTTGGAGTGCTGAATGCTGCCCCTGACTTTAATCTGCTTCATCATGTCTGTGTCAGATGCCCAGAAAGGACTTGGCATCTAAATCTGTTTAGTTGTATTGCTATAGGAAGGCATTTGTAAGCAGATTAGCCATAGCTCTGAGACTCTGTCAACTGCCTGACTGAAGATCTTCCTTGTCTTAGCTATGGCTAGATTTATTAATAGTTAATTATGTGCAAATATTTGCCAGAAACATGGTGATACCTGAACCTGACATTTGCCATAAAATATTTAACTGGTGTGTGTGAAAAACTCTGGCTTTCCAGTACCTTTGCAGAGGAGTTCTGAACTGTGGGGTTTAGACAGGTTCCCATCTATTTAATAGGCTTCCTAAAGGAATTATTTGGGAATACTCTCAAAGAATATTTATAGCTGGCACAGCACCCCTTAAAGTAAGTTGGAATATCCATTACCTTTCCTAAGTAACAGCAGGAATATCTTAGAATGGCAATGTGTGGCTGCTGACCCAGTGTAGCTGGTAGCTTCATGTGCTGCTTTAAGCTTTTACATGTTAAACAAGCAGAACATCCATTCAGCATCCAGACAGTGGGTTTTTTGGACCTAGGCTCTTAACTGGTACTCCTAGAAACATTTCAGTTCCCATTTTAATCCTTCACTGCCTCTACCCCATGATATTGAAAGGTTTTGAAGTCAAACACTGGAGCTTTTGAGTCATGAGTATCAGATGACTTGGGTAGCACTGGTTTCTGCTGTCCTACACAGTAGGAAAAATAACTGGAATATGGTATTTATGAAGGGATCTTGTTCACTGAAGAAATCCCCATTGACAGGCACAGCCTGAGCTACATGCCTGTGATGGAATGCTCTGGTCCATGAGCACTGTTGTGATGCTCTGATGTGATTGAACATGCAGAAATATGCTTTCTCTTGTGATTTGGTGCTCCTAGCATGTGGTTGGTGATCATATGGCCACTGAAAGTGATGAATCAGCTTCTGCTCACTTTGTTTTGGGCTGATAGGCAATACAGATGCTCTCTGGTACCATAAAACTCAATAGATTGAATTATTTCATAAAGTTTCTGGCACTCCTAGGCTGTGAGAAACTTCAGATGCCTTCTGTGAGCACTTCATGTGGGGTGGAAGTCTTCTATTATAAGTATTGCTGTAGTTGGTGCACTAAATTTAGTACTAATCTAGAGTAAAGCAAAGCAGAGTCATAGAATGGTTTGGGTTGGAAGGGGCCTTAAAGATCATACAGATCCAACTTCCATGCCATGGGCAGGGATACCCTCTACTAAACCAGATTGCTGAAGGCCTCATCCAACCTGACCTTGAACACTTCCAAGGAGGGGACATCCATGGCCTCCCTGGGCACCTGGATCCAATGTCTCGCCACCCTCACTGTGAATGATAGCTTTATAATATCCAGTATTAATCTCCTGTCCTCAAGCTTCCATCCATTTTCTCTCATCCAATCACAACATCATGTGGACCTGCTGCTTAGATCAAACATTAGCTGAAGAAATCTCAGGAAAAATCAGGAGGCTCAGGGGCGACCTCATTGCTGCCTACAACTACCTGAAGGGAGGTTGAAGCCAGGTGGGGTTGGTCTCTTCTCCCAGGCAACCAGCAACAGAACAAGGAGACACAGTCTCAAGTTGTGCCATGGGAGGTCTAGGCTGGATGTTATGAGGAAGTTCCTGGCAGAGAGAGTGATTGGCATTGGAATGGGCTGCCCAGGGAGGTGGTAGAGTCACCATCCCTGAGGGTGTTCAAGAAAAGCCTGGATGAGGTACTTGGTGCCATGGTCTAGTTGACTGTCTAGGGCTGGGTGCTAGGTTGGACTGGATGATCTTTGAGGTCTCTTCCAACCTGGCTGGTTCTATGATTCTAAGACAGGCATTGATAAAGCACTACCAAGCTCTGATCTTAAAAAGCATACAGACTTGAGTGAATGCCAGGAAAAATAGGCATTTCCTTTCGTTTTCAAGATTGTGGACAACTTTGCCTTTTTTTTTTTTGTACTGATAGGGGGTGGGGTGAAGAAGGAAATGAATTATACTCTGGAACTGGGAAATGAGAGCAATTAATCTCTGCAGCGGTGTGTAGGCAGGAGGGACTATTTGTTGCATGACAGGCTGCTCTCAGAACTGAAAACAAAGTAGGTTGTTTGTGTCTTTTTATGTCCTCGTCCTAGTTTGCTTTAGGACAAGAGCATTTACCTCATGAGGCTTATTTTTGAACTTTATCCTGAAGGCAGTGTTCACATTCCATTCAGTCTTTTACAGCAGCGAGAAGGGAGAATTAGTCAGCTGTTCTTTGTTTTTATTTCCCTGACTCTTGAACAGAGTCCAGCCTCGCTCCTGAGGTTTTTCATCTGGATCAGACTGAATAAAACAGATTTTCTTGCAGCTGAAAACCTTTTATTTACAAAAGGTGGTGATAACCAAAAGAAACCGAGCTCCCCTACTCCCCCAGTTTTATTTTTGGATGGTGGGATGGGGACCTCCCACTGTCCTGTTCAGATTAAAGTGGGTTCTGAGGCCATTTCTGTAAAAACAAAACAAAAACCGAGAGCTATCATGTTTGTGCCTTAGCAGAACATGCCAGGATGCTGTTGCTAAGCTGATGCATGCTGATTCTGGCATAAATAGTTCCTTGAGCAGACCCTACCCTGAGGAGTTTGAGTCTCAATCCTTTCTCTGCTGTATAGGAACAAATCAATGATTCGAAGGAGGCTGTGTTGTCTCTCGGTGCCGTTGTGTTGCTTTCTGAAAACGTTTTGTAAGTTAGGCCTTAAGTGGGATAATTGCTTTCAGCATTTGCAAGTTAAATGAAGAAAGCTCTAATTAGATTTTATAAAGTGGCTTAGTATGTTGAGAAGGCTTTTCATAAAGTATACTGTGTATTCACTTGGCGTTGCACAATTGAATCTCGTGTAGCACTGACGAAACCAAAAACCTGTTTGGCCCTGGATGCTCCTCGCTGCTTAAAGGATTGAAAAGCCCTTCTTAGGCACTCCCAAGTGTAGGAGCTGTCACCCTCCTTGTGCCATCCCACCCTCATCAGGCTTTTTATCTCTGGTTTAGAGACCAGAGGAGTTACACTGAGACCAACTCGTTTGAGGAAGGCTGTCAGAGTTGAGCGTAGAAGCTTGGCGTTTTGTATGGCTTTAAAACGGGGCCGTGGCGCGCACTGCTTAATCTGTCTTAGCTGTTATTGTGCTGTGCTAATTGCACGGTGGTGCTGGGTGGCACAGAGCCATTTTGTTCAGGTTAGCCTCAGCTCTGTGTGGGTGCTTTGGAGTTCCACAGAAACTGAACAGTGGCCATGCTCAGTAATCTGCGGTATTGTTTTGGTGTCCTGTAGGTTAGAAATGCGATATGCTAATGCTCTGCTATTGCCATCGCAGCCTTGGCATCAGTGGAGGGACTGGACTGGCCAAAGCAGTGTCACACATTGCTTGCTGTCTGAATAAGACCTTAGCCTAGTCACAAGCCTCTTTCACGTGTGGTTTCTGCAGTGTGCATGCCAGAAGCTTCCTGATGAGAACTGGAAAGAATCCCCAAAGCTGGTGTTTGTTCAAATCGCTTGGGCGCTGCTCTTGCATGTGACTTAGAGTCCATTTTAACCGAGATGTGCTCTGTTTGGGAAACAGGACCTCTGCTAAATCAGTTACTGAGTTCTTGAAGTTTTATCTACAAAACCATAGGTCCTACCTGCAAACAGCTTGGAAGACAGTCAACAAAGCTAGGTTTAAAGGAATACACTTAATTGATTTGTTGTTAAGTCAGATAACTCCAGGAGCAGATAATGGAAGCTGATCACAACTCTTTAGTTGCCTTCTGCTGTGCTCAGGACAGCATAACCTTGTTTGATCTTTTCTTGTGGTTATCAGTAAGTGTGCAGGCAAACTAGTCTTTATTGGAGTCATGGAATCACAGAACTCTTTGAGTTGAAAGGAGCCTTTAAAGGTTATCTGGTTCAACCTCCTTGCAATAAGCAGGGACGACATCTACTAGATCAGGTTGCTCTAAGCCCTATCCAAACTGACCTGGAATCTTTCCAGGTATGGGGCTTCTGCCACCTCTCTGCACAACCTGTTCTAGTATTTCACCACCCTCAGCATAAAAAAAATACATCTTCCTTGTGTCTAGTCTAAACTTCCTCCCTTTAGTGTAAAATTGTTGCCCCTTGTCTTGTCACAACAGGCCTTGCTAAAAAGATTGCTTCCATCTTTGTTACAGGCCCCCATTAAGTACTGAAAGGTTGCAGTAAGGTCTCCCTGGAGCCTTGTCTTCTCCAGGCTGAACAACCCTAACTCTCTCAGCCTTTCTTCATAGGAGAGGTGTCCCAGCCCTCTCAGCATTTCTGTGGCCTCTGCAAATATTTTTGGGGGTAGCAGTTAGTATATTCAGAGGGACAAGAAGTATCTGAAGTTTCTTTGGCTGTAAGTCCAACGTTCAGATAAGGGTATGGAGACCTCTAGTTACATCCACTCATCTTGGTCGATGGGACATGAACTCGTGGATTGCCACCCAACTTACCTCCTGACAGGAGGGGAGAAAAGCTTGTTCTTCTGCTTGATCTCTTCAACTGCAGAGTAATTTCTATCGTGGTGGATTTTTCTCACTTCTTGCATAGAAGAGGTCAAGTTCTCTGAACACTTCTGGAATGAACAGCCTCTTTCCCATTGTAATGTGCTGGGTCACTTTCCCCATGACGAGTTGTGGCAGCATGGTCTTTGAACAACGGGCTTGCTGTTGGAACCGCGCCAACTACGCATCTTGGGATGAACGTTCGCAGCCACCCACAAAGTGATTCACTTCACCACATGTGCCTGCAAGTGTTTGATTAATCTTTCAGTCTGTCCAAATCTGTCTTTGTAAGTGAACTTTGTGTGCACTTTGAAGTGTATATATAATCCAAGGAGTTCTGTGGTCAAATTGAATAGCTCTGGAGTGAACACAGATTTAGACCATTCTCCTGCCTCAAATGTCAAACCAATGTGTGCCACTGTTCAGTGGAGTCACTTACTCATATTGGTAAACTTCTAGATTAAATTGGAAACTTCTGGCAAGTTCCACGTGATCTTCTAAGTGTTATGCAGAAATAACTCCATTTATCTCTCAGAAAAGATTGAGTTGCCTGAAGTTTTCTTTGTTACAAGAGACTTCATACTATGAAGTATGTTCATAGCGCTGCGAGTTGGTAGGCTTGGAGATAAGTGAATGTGAGCTGATGAAGTTTCTGTGCTTGTGTAGATTAAATGATTAAACCTTTCATAGCCCTTTTAAAAGGCAGATATTACTGAGTGAGACATGATGAATACATAATCCAAGGGAAGAGACTTGTCCTGAATTCTTCTCTCAATTAAACACAGTCCTAAGAGTGTTGTATGAATTAGGATGTATGAAATAGTTGATGTAGTACCTGTGCTGTTGATGCCAATGACTTGAAACTGTTCTTGTAGGTATTAAGTGTCTTAGATTCATCAAGTCACAGAATGATAGTGTTTGGAAGGGACCTCTGGAGATCATCTAGTCTTAATTCTTCTTGCTAAAACAGTGTCACCCAGAAAAGATTGGCCAGGATTGCAGTGTCCAGGCAGGTTTGGAATCTTCCTAGAGAAGGAGACTGCACAGCCTCTCTGGGCTGCCTCTTCCAGTTCTCCATCACCCTCTCTATCTGTACTTAGGGCAATTTCAGTTGAAGATGGAGCTTTTCTTCAAGATAAGTCAGGTGTGGAAATGGATAAATTGTTCCTGAAAGTGCTGAAGCTGTTGTTTGAGCAAATTCAGTGTCATTTACTTCAGCCCTTAGAGCACACAGAGGTTAGGCAGTGGGGAAAGATACTTAGATCACTAAGTCCAGTGAAAAGACTGCAGTGACCTGACAGAGGGAAGCAGTGAAAGGCGCAGGCAGATCTTAACATTCTCTCTACAAGGCAGCTGTGCCAAGGCAAATACATGCTGTCTGCTAGGGAAGCAGTGGCACATCCTTAAGTGTCTTATGAGGAGAGGCTGAGAGACTTGGGACTTTTTAGTCTGGAGTAGAGAAGGTTTAGAGGGGACTTGATAAATGTTTATAACTATCTGAGGGCTAGCCAGGAGTGGGGAGACAGGCTCTGCTCAATTGTTCCTTGTGATTAGACAAGGAGCAATGGGTGTAAGTTGAAGCACAAGAGGCTCTGCCTCAGCACAAGGGGAAATTTCTTTACTGTAAGGGTCACAGAGCACTGGCACAGGCTCCCCAGAGAGGTCGTGGAGTCTCCTTCTGTGGAGGCTTTCAAGGCCTGTCTGGATGTGTTCCTCTGTGCTCTTTGCTGGATAGTATTGTCCTGCTCTGGCCGAGGTGGGTTGGACTTGATGATCTCCATGGGTCCCTTCCAACCCCTAACATCCTGTGAGCCTGTGTGTCCTAGCTGCGTAACTAGAGATGAACACTGTCTGCTGGGGTTACTTCTATGTGAATCAGGGACAACCTTTGTGAATAGAGATCAATATATTCCTTACAAAGAAGCTACCCCATGCCTTTGGAACAGTGTCCTTTGGAAGATGAGTTTGTGTTTTCTAGGAACAAGGTAAATTATGTTGCTGCCTTCTGTCAGCCGCTTGTGTGTGACCAAAGGCAATGAATGAACTTTTTGCCGCATTTCAGGGTTTTATGCTAATGTTTCACTTCAAGCAGTGTGGTTGTTTGGGGTTTGTTTTTTTTTTTCAGTAAAGAAAATTATCTTAATTACCATGAAGTAACTAATCCTCAAAGCTGTAATCACTGCCAGCATAATGCTTCGTATTTACAAAATATGAACAATTGAGCTCACCTCTTCACATTGCTGTTGGAGCGACTGCAAACAGTTCCCCTGGAACTGTTGTTTAATCAAGGAATTGGATTCTATAATCTAAGTAGTGAAGTATTTTTAACTGCAAAGATGTAATGCTTCCTTTCTTATTTTATCCAATTTAGTGGTGTGTTCTATCAGCAGAATTTCATAGAATCATGGCATTGGTCAGGGTTGGAAGGGACTACAAGGAGCAGACAGTTCCAACCCCCCTGCCATGGCCATGGACACCCTACCCTAGAGCAGGCTGCCCACAGCCTCAGCCAGCCTGGCCTTAAACACCTCCAGGGATGGGGCCTCAACCACCTCCCTGGGAAACCCATGCCAGGCTCTCATAACTCTTACGCTCAACAACTTCCTCCTGACATCCACTCTGAACCTCCCCACCTCCAGCTTTGCTCCATTCCCCCCAGTCCTGTCACTCCCTGATAGCCTAAAAAGTCCCTCCCCAGCTTTTTTGTAGGTCCCCTTCAGACCCTGGAAGGCCACAAGAAGGTCACCTGGGAGCCTCCTCTTCTCCAGACTGCACAGCCCCAACTCTTTCAGTCTGTCCTCATAGCAGAGCTGCTGCAGCCCTCTGAACATCCTCGTGGTCCTTCTCTGGACATACTCCAGCATCTCCACATCCCTCTTGTCCCAGGGGCTCCAGAACTGGATGAAATTCTCCATGTGAGGACTTTAAAGCTCAGTAATAATTTCAGCTGAATTTTTTACATGAAATGATACAATTATGAAGGTAACTTTTTTTCCCCACAAAACAGTATTTAGTAGCACATGGAACAAATACTGTGCTGATTATTTGGTGTGACAATGACTACTTCCCCTTAACTCCCAAGTCTTCTAATGAATGATGGTTTGTACATCTTGGCCTATTTGAATAACTATTTTCCAACCCAGCTTTAATAGTTGGGATATTTTTTTTTGTCTTTTCTACTTCAGCCTTCTGTACATCTTGCCTGTTTCTGTCACTTGAAATACTATGTGTTCTGATGTTGGTTTCCAGTCTCTCAGAGTTAGCTAAGCAACCTTCTGGTATCCTCAATTTATCAAAATTAGACAAACTAAGGACAAATTAACTCCAAAATTTATTTATAAGCATAGATAGCAGCATGCTTGGGTTTTTTGTTTGCTTGTTCATTTTCTCCTGTCTTGATATTTTGCAGTAAAGCTTTGCATGTCTTGATTTCTAATAATTTGGAGTAGAGGAATAATATCATACATGCTTCAAAACGAGTGTATAAAGTCTCACAAAAAGAGATTTGGGAACCAGAAATGATGCTGCCTGCTACTATGTATCATCATTGTTGAATTAATTGCTCTGTGGTTTAGCTTTAACTCTTCTAGATGCATAAACACAAAACAATTTGACAAGAGCCCTCTGCTTTGCTCTTGGAGCTCATAACTCATGGCACTTTTGCTCACCGTGGGAAACTTCCTTGTTGTTGGAAGCTGGACTGGCTGTATCTGTTTGTGAAGGACAGGGACTGATTTTGTTACCTTCAAAGACCTATTATGGGATGTGGTTGCTTGTGGGAGTGCCTGCTTCTGATCTGTTAGAAAACAACCTATTAATAAAACGGAGGCTCTTGTAATAGAGCACTTCTTAATCTTCTTCCTATGTAGTTATTTATAGGCTGTGACATCTTAATTTGCTCCTTGTGCATCAACTTCTGTTGTTTGAAAAGATCAAGTAGCCTTCACATGCCTCTGAGAATTACTTCTGGAGGAGATGGTCTAAGGAACCTTACCAAAAATGTTTCAAGTCATAAGTTTGATAAAAAGGCTTAAGGTTTCTGGTGGTGGCTTTCTAAAGGACAAAAAAAAGTTCTGGAATGTCCTGTTGTGTAGATACTTACACGTTACACCTGTTGTGATGGTTTGGGCTCTTACCCGCCCCCCCCCACACTTTGTATTTGCCCCAGCTAACTCAGAGGGACCCTGGGAATATAGATGTAGCAATTTATTTACAGCTAGCAGAATTTACAAGCAGCTCTTTACACTATATACAGTTATATACAATTATATACAGAAATATACAAAGGATAAACAATACAAAAGCACAACTCCCCTCCCAGAAACCTGAGTCCCCAGGAGGGGCTCTCAAACCACCCCAACACCTCCCCCCCGGCCCTCTCAACCTTACCCCAGTTCTCAGGAAGAAGAGAGGTGCAGCCAAGAGGTTAGGGAGCAAGGTTAGTAGGAGCAAGGTTAATGAGATGTGACCAGGTCTGAAGGCAAAGGCAGAAGAAGAAGAAGACAAAATGGAGAAAGTTTACTTCTTCTTCCCAGAGCTCTCAGCATGACTGTGAGAGAAGTTGACATCAATTGTTTTCATTTCACTGCCTGTTATCTAGTTCTTTTACCAAAACATTCCAGCTTGCTTCTAACCAGCACATCTGTATTGGATTAGAAGCCTTGGATTTTCGAAGCATTTCCAGTTGCAAATAGTATTTCCTTGCCCTTAGTGTGCAGCCACCTACCTGGAGCATTACTTAATCTCTGTCTCTCTTGTGATTTCCTTCATTAGAGTGGTCCCAGCGCCAGGTCTTGTCACAAGATGTGCATCGACATTCAGCGGAGGCAGATCTACACCCTGGGACGCTATCTGGATTCCTCCGTGAGGAACAGCAAGTCTCTGAAAAGCGACTTCTACCGCTACGACATTGACACCAACACGTGGATGCTCCTGAGCGAAGACACCGCCGCAGATGGAGGTCCAAAGCTGGTGTTTGATCATCAGGTCAGCCACACTGATGCTTTTTCATGCCAAGTTTTGGCGGTTATAGAATCACAGAATTGTTTCAGGTGGAAAAGATTGCCAAGATTGAGTCCAGTTGTCAACCCAATACGGCTGTGGCCATTAAACCGTGTCCTGAAGTGCAACATCTACATTTTATTTTAGCATCTTCAGAGGCTCTCATTCCAGCCCTTTCCTGAGCAACCTATTCCATTGACTGATCACCCTTCCAATAGAGAGTTTTCCTGTTATCCAACCTAAACCTTCACTGGTGCAACTTCAGGCTGTCTCCGCTCATTCTGTCATCTGGTACTAGGGAGAAGAGAGTGACCCTCACATCACTGTGACCTCCTTTCAGGGAGTTGTAAAGAGCAATGAGGTCTCTCCTCAGCATCCATTTATGCAGACTAAACAAAACCATTTCCCTCATGTGCTACTCATAAGACACATTGATTGATACCCGCCTGAACATGAGCCACAGTGTGCCCAGATGGCCAAGAGAGCCAGTGGCATCCTGGCCTGCATCAGGAATGGTGTGGTCAGCAGGAGCAGGGAGGTCATTCTGCCCCTGTACTCTGCACTGGTTAGACCACACCTTGAGTATTGTGTTCAGTTCTGGGCCCCCCAGTTTAAAAGAGACGTTGAGATGCTTGAGCGTGTCCAGAGAAGGGCGACGAGGCTGGGGAGAGGCCTTGAGCACAGCCCTATGAGGAGAGGCTGAGGGAGCTGGGATTGGTTAGCCTGGAGAAGAGGAGGCTCAGGGGAGACCTTATTGCTGTCTACAACTACCTGAGGGGTGGTTGTGGCCAGGAGGAGGTTGCTCTCTTCTCTCAGGTGGCCAGCACCAGAACAAGAGGACACAGCCTCAAGCCACGCCAGGGGAGATTTAGGCTGGAGGTGAGGAGAAAGTTCTTCACTGAGAGAGTCATTGGACACTGGAATGGGCTGCCCGGGGAGGTGGTGGAGTCGCCGTCCCTGGGGCTGTTCAAGGCAGGACTGGACGTGGCACTTGGTGCCATGGTCTAGCCTTGAGCTCTGTGGTAAAGGATTGGACTTGATGATCTGTGAGGTCTCTTCCAACCCTGATGATACTATGATACTGTGTGATACATTCCCTAGACCCTTCAAGAACTTTGTTGCCCTTCCCTGGACACACTTCAGCAACTCAACGTCCATCTGTGAGGGGCCGAAAGCTGAATGCAGTGTTGAAGGTGCGGCCTCACCAGTACAGAGATAATCACCTCTCTAGCCATGTTTGTCACACTATTCCTGATACAGATCAGGATGCTGCCAGTCTTCTTGGCCACCTGAGCACACTGCTAGGTTTTGACTATAGCCTCCTGAAGCACAGAGGTGCTGTGCAATGTAAAGTAGCACTGAGGAGGAAGGCTGTGATTTGCACTCAGTTAAATTCCGACAGCATTGCTCATTAACGCCACTGACTACTGGTGTTCTAATCAAATCAAGTCAGAAGAATCATAAAAACCTTTGCAAACCAATTCATTTCTTAAGACATGTTTTATTAAAGCTCAAAGCACAGTTCATCTGGTTTTAATCAGTCTCCTCAAGCTGGGTTTGCAGATCAGCCTACTCAGAAGGCGCTGGGGAATAACTTGCAAAGCTGTGTATGGTACGTTTGGAAGAAGCAGGCTAGGGAAATGGGGCCAGCAGGATCAGGATGCTTTCAAAGTTGCTTATCTCTTGAAATTTGTAGTGTTGTTTGCTATGTAGGGATTGAAACACCTTAGAGGTGTGGCTACTAATCTTTTGAAAAGCCACACACCTGGCCACGTATTCAGACTTCTTCCTTACATTGTTGTGTGCTTAATGTTTTTTGTATAGCTGAAAAAGGTGCTTTGTTCCCATTAGATTTTTATAAAGCAGGGCCAAGAAGCAGCATTTGTCAGCACTCATTTTTAAAGCAGCCCAAGGACTGCTGTGACTGGTGCTAGCTGTTTTGTAACCAGAGCTGCTGTTTGCCAGCACAATTCTTGTTTCTGCTGACACCAAAAGCAAAGATACGTGTTGTCTGCAGAACAAAAGCCAATTGCTCTCTCCCTTCTGGTAATATCGAATACCACCTCCCAGGTGTTGGAGGAAAGGCAAAAGTAAATTGTCAGCTGGCAGGGCTACTCTGGGTATCTTGTTTGCCTGCTTCTGAAATAGTTTCTTTTCCCCCTGCTGTCTTTTAGGAAAGAATGTCCTCCTTGAATTCTTTATCAATCTGCAGCTGCTGCTTTTCTTTCCCTCAGTACCTACTGCGATAGCAGTTTGTGTTTAACCTACAGAAATGTGCTGCAATAGAAGCGTGTTGTGTAGGCTTTGCTGAGTAGCATCTCTGTATCTTGCTGTAATCTTGTCTGGTTTGTTTTTCCTCCTCCCCTTCTGGTGTTTTGTAACCCTCTGCCTTGTGCTGTGTCTGAAAACATCACTTGGATTCAGGGAGCTGTCTGATTTGTACTGCAGTGCATCTCTTGCATGCCATAACCTGAATTCAGGTTTGGGGGATAAACGTATTCCTGCTGCAGTCTCATCAGAATTCCTTGGCCAGGTTATGCCCCTATTTCATGTTGAAGGAATAGGGATTGCACTGAAGTTAATGCTGGGAATGGAATCCCAGACTGATGTTTTGAGTTGATTCAGTACTGGTCAATAAATTAGCTGAGAATTTGATCTTCTCCCTTGTGTGGAATCATAGAATTGTTTTGGTCAAAAGAGACCTTTAAGATCATTGAGTCCAACCCTCAAACTAAGACCACCCTGGCTGTTAAACCATGTTCTGGAGCAAACAGCCAATGTCAAAGCCTGGAACACAAACCCTATGAGGAGAGGCTGAGGGAGCTGGCGTTGTTTAGCCTGGAGAAGAGGAGGCTCAGGGGTGACCTCATTGCTGTCTACAACTGCCTGAAGGGAGGCTGTAGCCAGGTGGGGTTGGTCTCTTCTGCCAGGCAAGCAGCAAGAGAAGAAGGAGACACCGTCTCAAGTTGTGCCAAGGGGAGGTCTAGGCTGGATGTTAGGAGGAAGTTGTTGCCAGAGAGAGAGTGATTGGCATTGGAATGGGCTGCCCAGGGAGGTGGTGGAGTTGCCATCCCTGGAGGTGTTCAAAAAGAGACTGGCTGAGGCACTTAGTGCCATGGTCTACTTGATTGTCTAGGGCTGGGTGCTAGGTTGGCTTGGATGATCTTAGAGGTCTCTTCCAACCTGGTTGGTTCTATGTTTTCTGTGATTTTAAAAGGTGACACTTTGTGAACATAGAGGCAGAAATGGCTATGAATCCTGGTGAAAGATTTCAAAATGTTTTTCCTTGAAATCATCAGCTAGAGGCAAGATTTTTAGGTGTGGGGGTACATTTAGTCTTCCTTTTTTTTCTTCAAGTGGTAAGTTGAAATTAAACTTGTATGTTAAATTCTGAGTTTAATACCTGTCCAATGTGAAGACAAAGATGTTCTTAGATGGTTACTAGAGGTCCAGGAGGTATGCACAGTCCTAGAATCATAGAATCAACCAAATTGGAAGAGACCTCCAAGATCATCCAGTCCAACCTAGCACCCAGCCCTATCCAGTCAACTAGACCATGGCACTAAGTGCCTCAGCCAGGCTTTGCTTGAAGACCTCCAGGGATGGCGACTCCACCACCTCCCTGGGCAGCCCATTCCAATGCCAATCACTCTCTCTGTCAAGAGCTTCCTCGTAACACCCAGCCTATACTTTCCCCTGGCACAGCTTGAGACTGTGTCCCCTTGTTCTGTTGGTTGCCTGGGAGAAGAGACCAACCTCCACCTGGCTACAATTTCCCTTCAAGTAGTTGTAGACAGCAATGAGGTGAGCCCTGAGCCTCCTCTTCTCCAGGCTAAACAGGCCCAGCTCCCTCAGCCTCTCCTCATAGGGTTTGTGTTCCAGGCCCCTCACCAGCTTTGTTTCCCTTCTCTGGACACCTTCCAGCACCTCAACATCCCTCTTGAATTGAGGAGCCCAGAACTGGACACAGTACTCAAGGTGTGGCCTGACCAGTGCAGAGTACAGGGGCAGAATAACCTCCCTTGTCCTGCTGGCCACACTGTTCCTGATGCAGGCCAGGATGCCATTGGCTCTCATGGCCACCTGGTCACACTGCTGGCTCATCTTCAGCCTATTCTCTATTTAGTCCTGGCTGACTAGGTATCACTTGCTTGGGAGAGATGAATGCTCTTAGGATTTAAGATGAAACAAGTCTTAATGTTTGGCCTAAAATTGCTTCTGTCCTCCTCACAGATGTGTATGGATTCTGAAAAACACATGATCTACACCTTTGGGGGCAGAATTCTGACCTGCAACGGCAGCGTTGACGACAGCAGAGCCAGCGAACCACAGTTCAGTGGATTGTTTGCTTTTGACTGCCAGTGTCAGACATGGAAACTTTTGAGAGAGGATTCCTGCAATGCTGGGCCTGAGGATATCCAGTCCCGAATAGGACACTGTATGTTGTTCCACTCTGTAAGTATCCACAGCACGCTTTGATTTCTGGTGCCTGACTTTAAGGACAAGGTGACCCACGTAGTGAATGAGGCAGTGGCTGTAGATGTTGTTTATGTGGACTTTAGTAAAGCCTTTGACACTTTTTCACAGCATCCTTCTGGAGCAACTAGCTGCTAATGGATGGGTGGAAGTTTACTGCCTTAAGTACTGCCTGGATTGCTGAGCCCAAAGAGTGGTGGTGAACGGAGATAAATCCATTTGGCAGTGGTGTTCCCCTGGGCTCAGTACTGGGGCGTGTTCCCTTTAATATCTTTATCAGTGATCTGGATTGAGGCAATTGGGGACACCCTCATTAAGTTTGCAGATGAGACTTAAACCGGGTGGGAGTGTTGATCTGCTTGAAGGTAGAAAGGCTCTGTACAAATATGTAGTCAGGCTGGATCGATGGAACAAAGTTAATTGTATGAGATTTGACAAAGCCAGGTGCCAGGTCCTGCATTTGGGTCACACCAACCTCATGCAACACTACAGGCTTCTCGACAGAGTGGCTGCAAAGTTGCCTGGCAGAAAAGAGCCTGGTTGAGAGCCATCTGAAGGTGAGCCAGCCATGTGCTGCATTTTACATGGCAGCTTCTGAGTTTGCAGAGTTTTGGTGACATAAAATTCTGACATGGGGAAGAAAATTTAAAGTAATATTCTGTTATTCAAGTGTATACAGATAGAAAACCTCAGTCCTGACCAATTTGACTGAGTTTATTTCTCTGGAAATGAGAGATTGAGTTATTGTAGTGAATACCATGCTTTGAAAGCTTTTAATTTTACTTTTGTCTTGGATGGCTGTCTAAAATCTGGTAAAAAAACTATTCCCACACAGTGTCCTGCACAGTACCTGAGGATATTTTGAGTATGTGTCTGTGGTAAATGTACAAATAGAGGTTTCTATAAACACAGGTCATGGAAGTTTAAGTCCTTTGCTGTTTTCTCAACCGTTAGAAAGAAAAATAATCTGCCTCTTACGGACTTTCCACTTGGCAGATGTCAAAGAAGTAATAAACCTGTTATTCTTGGCTTACTGCTTGCCATTTGCCTGTTCTGAGTTTAGTAATGTGCTGGTACCTGGATGGTTTCTCCTACAGTTCATATTTTCACAGGCTCACAGGGTGCTAGGGGTTGGAAAGGAACCAAGAAGATCGAGTCCAACCCCCTGCCAGAGCAGGACCACACAATCTAGCACAGATAACAGAGGAACACATCCAGACAGGCCTTGAAAGGCTCCAGAGAAGGAGACTCCACAACCCCTCTGGGGAGCCTGTTCCAATGCTCTGTGACCCTTACAGTAAAGAAGTTCCCCCTTGAGGGGAACCTCTTGCTGCATCTTACACCCATTGCTCCTTGTCCTATCCCAGGGAGCAGTGAGCAGATCCTGTCCCCCCACTCCTCAGGTGTTTATAAACATTTATTAAATCCCCTCTTGCTCTCCTCTTCTCCAGACTAAGCAGCCCCAGGTCCCTCAGCCTCTCCTCATAAGGCAGTGCCCTCCAGTCCCTGAATCATCCTTGCAGCCCTCCACTGGACCCTCTGCAGCAGATCCTTGTCCCTCTTAAACCAGGAAGCCCAAAACTGAACGCAGTATTCAAGATGAGGTCTCACCAGGACAGAGTAGTTTCTGGTTTACTTATTTTTTTTGCAGTGAAGGTACAACCTGATGGATTTTTATACTTGTAAACTTTTAATCCTTTAATATTTGAGTGATGAATTGCTGTTCTAATGTTCTGAAGTTAACAGCTTGATCAGACAAGCTAACTATGTAAAATCTGCCCTGTCACTTTAGAGCTGAAGCTCTGTGGTGTCTGGATTTGTGGTCTCCTATAGAACAGGAATCATAGAATGATAGGGGTTGGAAGGGGCCTCCAGAGAGTCCAACCCCACTTTAAAGCAGAAATGTTTAGGGCAGGTCACACAGGAACATGTCCAGGTAGGTTTTGAAAATCTCTAGTTAAGGAGACTCTACAACCTCTCTGGGCAGCCAGTTTCAGTGCTCTGTCACTCACAGTAAAAAAGATTTTTGTCATGTTGAGATGTAATTTCCTGTGATTGAAAAAGAAGCCTTTAAAATTGCATTTGAAAGAGGCTTTTTGTTCGGAGTGGAGAAGCTTTGCGCCCTTAATGGTTTAGTTCTTGCAAGCACAGAATCCACTTGATTGGAAGGGACCTCTAGAGGTCATCTAGTTCTCTTGCAGGAACTTCCTCAACTAGATTGGGTTGCTTGGAGCCCTCTCAAACCTGACCTTGAATGTCCTGAGGGATGAAGCCTTCACCATCTCTGTGGGCAACCATTTTCAGTGTTCAACCACTCTCTGTTCTGAGAAATTGTAATGGAGAAATTGTAAATTCCAAGACCAGGAATCTAATCAAGAATTCTTAAACTTTTACTGAGTTTGAGAAGAATTCACTGTTCTGCACAGTTTTGTTCCCTGTGAATTGTTGTGGAGATGACAGTAAAAGTCTTCTCAAGGCCTAACAGACCTGATAGTTACAGCATGATTTTAAACTTGGAAGGAATCATAGAATCATAGAATCAGCCAGATTGGAAGAGACCTCCAAGATCATCCAAGCCAACCTAGCACCCAGCCCTAGACAATCAACTAGACCATGGCACTAAGTGCCTCATCCAGTCTCTTTTTGAACACCTCCAGGGATAGAGACCCTTTTTGAACACTTCCAGGGATAGAGATTCCACCACCTCCCTGGGCAACCCATTCCAATGCCAATCACTCTCTCTGGCAACAACTTCCTCCTAACATCCAGCCTAAACCTCCCACACCACAACTTGAGACTATGTCCCCTTGTTCTGTTGCTGGTTGCCTGGCAGAAGAGACCAACCCCACCTGGCTACAGCCTCCCTTCAGGCAGTTGTAGGCAGCAATGAGGTCACCCCTGAGCCTCCTCCAGGCTAAACAATGCCAGCTCCCTCAGCCTCTCCTCATAGGGTTTGTGTTCCAGGCTTTGACAATGGCTGTTTGCTGCAGAACATGGTTTAACAGCCATGGTGGTCTTAGTTTGAGGGTTGGACTCAATGATCTTAAAGGTCTCTTGACCAAAACAATTCTATGATTCCACACAAGGGAGAAGATCAAATTCTCAGCTTATTTACTTACCAGTACTGAATCAACTCAAAACATCAGTCTGGGATTCCATTCCCAGCGTGAACTTCGGTGCAATCCCCATTCCTTCAACATGAAGGCTAGAATATATCTGTTATTCTTTGATTTATTAATGTCTCTGTTAATGGTCTCAGTTGGCCAACATTCTTTGTTGAGCTTTGTAAAGACATGCTTCTTTTTGTTTCTTTTTCCACCCTAGAAAAACCGCTGCCTCTATGTATTTGGTGGGCAGAGATCGAAGACTTACTTGAACGACTTCTTCAGTTACGATGTCGACAGCGATCACGTCGATATCATTTCAGATGGCACTAAGAAAGATTCAGGGATGGGTAAGAGATTACTACATCTGTCAAATTCTTCTTGTTTGGTACAACTTGGTAAGTGGGTAAAAGGCCAGCTTTGGTGTGCTTCAGTATCAGGTTAGCATACTTAACTAAGCCCTACATACCCAAGTGAACTCCACAGTATATAGGTTAAACTTATGCCAGATCTTTTGTCCTTCTTGTCATCTGACACTCTCTATCTTCAGCACAATACAAATAATTGATGTGTGAAACCACATAGCATCTCAAAAGAGAAAAGAAAAAAATCAGCAAAATAAGAATTAAAAATGTCTCTTTTGAAACTCCAGCAAAGACAAACCCAGAAAGACTGAAAAAATATTTTTTTCTAGTGCTCATCAAAGATGCCATAAAATAGAAGTAATCTGCTTGGTCTGAGATGCAGAAAGGCAAGTAGGATAAAATCAACCAGGTTGGAAGAGACCTCCAAGATCAGCCAGGCCAACCTAGCACCCAGCCCTAAACAGTCAACTAGACCATGGCACTAAGTGCCTCAGCCAGGCTTTGCTTCAACACCCTCAGGGATGGGGACTGCACCACCTCCCTGGGCAGCCCATTCCAATGCCA
Source organism: Pogoniulus pusillus (assembly GCF_015220805.1). NCBI lineage: Eukaryota > Metazoa > Chordata > Aves > Piciformes > Lybiidae > Pogoniulus > Pogoniulus pusillus. The sequence goes on from NC_087267.1 coordinate 44,175,426, forward strand.
ATCACTCTCTCTGCCAACAACTTCCTCCTAACATCCAACCTAGACCTGCCTTGGCACAACTTGAGACTGTGTCTCCTTCTTCTGTTGCTGCTTGCCTGGCAGAAGAGACCAACACCCACCTGGCTACAACCTCCCTTCAGGTAGTTGTAGACAGCAACGAGGTCAGCCCTGAGCCTCCTCTTCTCTAGGCTAAACACCCCCAGCTCCCTCAGCCTCCCCTCAAAGGAATTGTGTTCCAGGCCTTTCACCAGCTTTGTCACCCTTCTCTGGAAACATTCCAGCACCTCAGAGATGGAGAATTGGGATAGAGGGACAGAGGTTTAGCTTGGCAGAAGGTGACTGGAAAGATGGGACTGGTTGTCCTGTTGTTCTTGTACTAAATTATCAGTGAGGGACGATAAATAGCTTCAGCCCTGTTGGTTCCTACCACTGGGGCTATATAAAGAGGGCATAGTTCTGTGTACCAAGAGCCTTTAAAAACACCTAGGAGGCATTGTAACATAGCCAGAAAGAGACGATTTTGTACCTTTTCTCCTCAAATCCCATAGAGGACCAAGTTCTTTATTTCCAAACAGGATTTCCACGTGTCAAAACATTTGATGTTCCTGTTACAAACACCTTGCTTTTCAGCATGCAGCTCAGCAGTTGGAATTTGTGTTGCCCCTTGTACTGCTAGGACAGAAGTTATGAATATTTCTCATTATGTATATTTAGTCCCAATCTTGTTTTCTCTTCCTCCACTTACCAAAATCCCGGGGAAGCTAATTTATCTTGAATTCAGGCTGCTCTCTTTTATTTCCATCAGGCTTAATTTTTAGCGGGTAATTTTGTGGAACTTTTGAAGTGAATTATTAATGGTTATGAGTTACTGTTTGCTCATTAATTTAGTTATGCCAATGAGGAAGAAGAATACCCAAGCTCTTATGCTCTGGAGTCATTTATTTACTTGAGTGCTTCCAAGAACCAGCCTGTCTTGTTGACAGTCTCCTTTATTAAGGTGCCTGCGTGTTGCCTGATGCTGCTCTACACACACCCACGCACTGTTTGTTGTCCTCAGAGCTTTTAAAGAATTGAATTTGTCTTATTTCCCACCCCCCCCCATGAACTTGCTATCATTCTGCCATTTTGCTTTTTGAACACTACATTTCTTTACAGCCAGAAGCTTTAAAGTCTGGCTTGAAGATGACACCTCCGTCTGCTTCGCATTTAAAGATCCCCAGCTTGCCTTGCAGCTGCAGAAAGCAGAGCTCTGCTTCTCAGCAAGTACATTATCGGCAAGGTTGGGTTAAGGAAATCAGACACTAATATTTAGCCCTCCTCCCCATTCCCACAGGCCCTGAAGTAGTGAATAGTAGACTTTGTAAGAAAATGACTCACTGGAAATAATTCACGAGTAGATCTTTCGGTTTACTGTTCTCCCATGTGCCGAAAGTAAACAGATTTGAACGTTGCTTTTGAGAGCAAATGCTAGGATTATTTGCATTTTAACAGAAAGAGAACAAAATGCTTGTTACATTCAGACAGCAAATGCTGACAGCACTATTTTCACCCCAAAATGCAAGTCTTTACCGTGTTCCTGTTAGGTAGTGATACACCATTTTGATCTGTATGAACAAAGTGATTCTCTGACTGGTCGCTGTGAAGTCTTAAGCTGCTCAATGTGATGAGTCAAGTTGAGGATGCCTGACCTAAATGTTCCTATAAAGTCCCATGATTACATTTTGTTCCTGGCTTACATGTGGCATTCAGTTCTATTCTTAGTCGAGCTATTTTGATTTTTACCCTTTCTCTGAGAACTTAATTGTGCATTTGTTTAAAATTTCCATGTGTGTAGTGAGAAGATTTTTAAGTAGTGGTAAAATGGGTAGTTAAAAGATTATCAGTAACAAGCAGTCGTTGCAGTACTAGGAAACTATGGTAATGGTGTCTTGAGCTCACTGCTCTCCTCTTCTGGATGAGAGAACTGGGATTGGCCAGTCTGGAGAAAAGGTGGCTGAGGGGAGACCTGGCTCTCTACAATTACCTGAAAGGAGATTGGAGCCAGGGGGAGGTTGATCTCTTCCCTCAGGTAAAGAAGTGACAGAATAAGAGGAAGTGGCCTGAAATTGTACCAGGTGAGCTTTAGCTTGGGTGCTAAGAAAAAATTTCTTCCCTAAAAATGTTGTGAAGCCCTGGAACAGGCTGGCCAAGGAAGTGGTGGAATCCTCACTACGCATCAAAAAGATGCATAACTGTGATGCTGTGGGACATTCAGAGAAGAGGAGGCTCAGGGGTGATCTTATTACTGTCTACAACTACCTGAAGGGGCATTGTAGCCAGGTAGGGGGCGGCCTCTTCTCCCAGGCAACCAGCAATAGAACAGGGGGACACAGTCTCAAGTTGTGCCAGGGGAGGTATAGGCTGGATGTTAGGAAGAAGTTCTTCACAGAGAGAGTGATTTCCCATTGGAATGGGCTGCCCAGGGAGGTGGTGGAGGCACCATCCCTGGAGGTGTTGAAGCAAAGCCTGGCTGAGGCACTTAGTGCCATGGTCTGGTTGACTGGCTAGGGCTGGGTGCTAGGTAGGACTGGATGATCTTGGAGGTCTCTTCCAACCTGGCTGATTATATGATTCTGTGATTCTATGGTTTAGTGATGACCTGGCAGTGCTGGGGTAACGCTTGGACTTGATTCTGTATTTTTGCTGTATAGTCTTGCTTTATTCTTAGTAGTGCCTTTGTGTTGATACTGGAACCAGTTCCTTGTGTAGGTGACTTGTTTGAGAATATTGGGTGGTAAGGATCACTTAGATCTTTAATTTCAGCAAGTTGAGTTGTGGGTGTTTTTCATTCCTGGGACAAGTTCAATCAAGGTACAATTTCCAAAAGACTCTTTGCATGCAGATTTTCCTACTAAAAATGTCTCCTGACTTGATCAACTTTGAAATGGGGTAAGCCTTCCAGATCCTTTTGTCATCCATATGCCTTTTTCCACTGAGCATGAGTGCTTTCTCCAGCTCATGGCATCAAAAACCTGTGGCATCAAAGGAGGGCACTGCAGTGATTGTAAACCACAAGGGATGGTTATCTTCCTGTTGCATGATAACTCTTTGGGTTAAGAAATTTGTTAGCTAGATAATGGACAGAATGAGACAAAGGAAAAGAGAATGCAACTGTGATAATGAGTCTGATGTGAGGAATGGCAGTAGTGGTACAAATTGAAGGAGTTGCAATACAGCTTGAGCCTATGGTTGGAGGAGAAGCAGAAATGTATATGTTGATGAACGTATTCTTTTAGAGCAGTCATCTACTTTTTATTCCTTTTGAAAGAACCACAAACAATTAAAAACCAGTCCCCAAACCTAACATGCCTTTGCCACACACTCTGAAGCATACACACACGGTCTAGAGAGGCCACTGGTATCAGATGTCTTCAGAGGGCTGCACTGACAGCTTGCCTGACTTGCTTTGCACGCAGTCCATGACTAATCATGAACAGTCGTATCAGGTCTACAGGAGCTAATGGGAACACTTGTGTCAGGGTTCTTGTGATAATCCTTTTTGGCCCTGACTCAGGTAATGTGTCAGAGCTGTTGGTCAGAGGGAGAATTTTCTTCTGCAAGGGAACCATGATCATCTTATATTACTTAGCATCGAGTAACTTCCAAAGTCAAATGAGAACAAGCCATAGGTGTTCTTGCAGCTGCTTTTAATGGTGAAGTAGTTTGTATGGGCAAACTGCAAGTGTGATTGTCAAGATCTTTCATCTCTTGATGGGGCAGGTTCTTGTTCCAGATACAGACCTGGGCACATGACAGATTTCATGGCTAAGTACCACGGACAGAGACGACACAACCCAGGCCAGAAAACCCTGATGTAAAGCAAGACAAAATCAGAAACCCATTAATCTAAACAGATAGTCCTGCTAGGCCACCAGAGACTGAATCCAACTGAGAAAAGCAGTCTGAGTATCCCATTTTGGTCAGTTGTTTGTGACATCTGCTGTTTTGCCCTCTTTCAGTTTAAGGTCCACCTTGCCAGTGGCCATGTATCCCTTGTTGTGGAAGCACAGCATTTTGTGAGGGACCTTACATGCTGTTCTTTTTTAGGTGCTTCTCTGAACCAGTCTTAAAATGCTTTCTTCTGACTGTGAAGGCGAGGAAGAGAGTAGGCAGCCACTAAATCCTGAGGGTGTTTTGCAGAGATGGCACTGGAGCAGAATTCCATTCAGATTTACTAACTGACCTGTTTTTGCCAAAATCTCACGTTGCTTGGGAGGGAATCGAGCAGTGGACATTGGATTGTTGCTTTTTCAACATGACAACTAAACTGTTCAAATGGTCTCCTTAGCCGCTTCTTGGCTGACTGCCAAGTGCAGTCTCATCATGAAAAATCCAAGAGGATAATCATTATCTTGCTGTGTCAACAGCTGGCCTGCTTGCTCGCTCTATCACTCATCAAGGTTTGCTCTGTAAGAGTTCAGAGGAGGTGCTGCTTCTCTTCCATATGGATTGCAAGTGGCGGTGTGGAGTAATTTGCTGACCTACCGCTCTTCTTAAATTAATCCATCAGGGAGGTGCTGAGTTCTGGTGAACAACAGTGTCCCTATGACGTAGCTTGCTCCAGTGTTAATCACAAGGAGGGAGGATACTTGTGAGTCACTTGTGGTGGGATTAGCAGCAAGGTGTTCCGAGGGGTGTTGTAACTCGTGTGGCGCTAGAAGGCTGTCGGTGAACTTGCTTCTCAGTTACCCTTCACGAATCTGCAGATGTAGTCCATCGCCTACAAGTTTCATATCGTTGTTGTGCCAGGGTTGTGTTTCAAAGCATGCTTAAAAACGTGCTCTAGCATCCCCTCAAAAGCTAGAGATGAGATTTGGTTTGCAGACTTCTGCCTGGTGCTGCGAGAGCCGTGTCTGTGAGCTCATATTTGCTGCTTTGCAAACCCCGCTTCTGCGTCAAAGCTGTTTTCTTACCAAGGCCTGGCAGCAGCCAGCGTTGGGCTTGAAACAACTGTAGCTGTTTGCACATGCATGCCAAAAGATATTCAGCTTGCTGAAATGATCACTATGACTAAATAAATGCCTGCAAGTCGGGACTGGGGTAGTGGGAAAGTATCTGTTTCAACATTAGGCATCACTTCTGTAGAAAAGCATTTCCCATGTGTTATGTTTAAAGGGAAATTATATTGTACAGGGTTACACAGCATCTTACCAAAGCTTTCTGAGGCATTACTGCTTGTTATGCATTCACAGCAGAGGGAAGACAGGATTTAGATCAAGCAAGTGTATTTTCATCCTTCTAAATCAGTTTTTTATCGCAAGAGTGATAGAATCATAGAATCATAGAATCAACCAGGTTGGAAGAGACCTCCAAGATCATCCAGTCCAACCTAGCACCCAGCCCTATCCAATCAACCAGACCATGGCACTAAGTGCCTCAGCCAGGCTTTGCTTGAAGACCCCCAGGGACAGTGCCTCCACCACCTCCCTGGGCAGCCCATTCCAATGCCAATCACTCTCTCTGTGAAGAACTTCTTCCTAACATCCAGCCTAGACCTCCCCTGGCTCAACTTGAGACTGTGTCCCCTTATTCTATTGCTGGTTGCCTGGGAGAAGAGGCCACCCCCCACCTGGCTACAATGCCCCTTCAGGTAGTTGTAGACAGTAATAAGATCACCCCTGAGCCTCCTCTTCTCCAGGCTAAACAGGCCCAGCTCCCTCAACCTCTTCTCATGGGATTTGTGCTCCAGGCCCCTCACCAGCTTTGTTGCCCTTCTCTGGACATGTTCCAGCACCTCAACATCTTTCTTGAATTGAGGAGCCCAGAACTGGACACAGTACTCAAGGTGTGGCCTGACCAGTGCTGAGTACAGGGGCAGAATAACCTCCCTTGTCCTCCTGGCCACACTGTTCCTGATGCAGGCCAGGATGCCATTGGCTCTCTTGGCCACCTGGGCACACTGCTGGCTCATTTTCAGCTACTATCTATCAGTACCCCCAGGTCCCTTTCCTCCTGGCTGCTCTCAGCCACTCTGTCCCCAGCCTGTAGCGCTGCTTGGGGTTGTTGTGGCCAAAGTGCAGAACCCTGCACTTGGCCTTGTTTATGTAACTGGCTGCTAACTCAAGGCCTGTGTGGATGAAAATAACATTTTCAAACATTGAAGCCATGAGCTTTTCATTTTTGCTGCATAAAAAATAAATGGAAGTTCTGGAGAGAGGTTTCAGAGCTCTTCATTGCCAGTTAGTTAGTTCTCTTCTATGCTGGACTGGTTAATGAGATTACAGGGTAGGGAGGGGAATAATGCAGTGGCACAGGAGAGCATTTGCAGTTTTGGAGATGTCTGGGGATTGTGTTGTTTAGTAGTTTCTCTGTACAGCTTTCCCTCTTCAATCAGTGATGTATTGTCACAGGAGCCAAGTTAATGCTGCATAGCGACAGGCCAGTGCGTGTTCAAAACAACCATAGCCGAGTCCTTGCTTACTGCTTTGTCCTTTTGAGCTGCCCACAGCTGATCTGGGTGGTTGCTGGGACTGGGAGGCACTCTGAAAGGTGTGAAATCAGTGGAGGATTTGCTCCAAAGATGATTTACACCTGTGTTTCTGCAAAGAAGCAGAGGAGTGAGGGAACTTCCATGTGCCATTCTTACCACTTTATGAACCCCTTGATTCTAGGACGCTGCAAATAACAGTTGTGGAATGCACTGACGTTATCAGCTCTAATTCTCACTACTTCTTGTCTGTGACTTTTTCAGTCTTGCATAAAAAAAAATAGATCCTAAGCAATGATTTCCCATCACAGGCCGAGTTTGGTCTCCTGTGCAGTATTAAATGTCCTTCTCAATGCATGTTTTGTCAGCTAAACATCGCAGATATTTGTCACAAGTTTACAGCCCATATCCCTCTCTCGTACACTGACCACAGTCATTTGAATTGCATCCAACAGTCACGTCCCGGGGAGCCTGCTGTCCATGCCGACCGTGAGGCTCTCTTACCCTCTAGTGGAAGTGTTTGTCAGGCACCAGGATTCTGTGCAGCTCTTTCGCTCTGTCACAGATCAGACTTCCTCGGTGAACATCTTTTTTGACGTTTCTGTTGTGCTTAAAATCGTGGCATCTTCCTCTTCCTGTCTACTTGCCTTATTTTCTGTTCATTTTCAGGGTTATGCTGACCAAATTGGTGGTGTTTTGTGGGGGTGTTCTTAATCATATTGCATCCAGCTTTTGAGTTCAGTCTTCCGCTGGGGAAGACTGCATGTCAACTTTGTCTAGCCTAAGGCACTGCTTAAAACACCTTTGTGTGCTAGTTTGAGCCTAGCTGGGAGAGTTTGGTGAGAGGAATTAGATGATAGGCTGTGAGAAGGAAACAATGAGGATGACTACTGCACTCATAGGCTTGCTGAGATGTAGAAGAGCATGAACATAATAAAGATAAGGGAGTCGCTCGCTGGGTTCTGGCTCTGGCTGCAGGCACTTCTCTTCCTAACTTGCTAACTAATCCTTCTGCTTCCTAACCCCCCCTGGCCAACCCTCTGACTCACCTTAAGCATAAGGCAAAGTCTGGGGTAAGGTGGAGGGGTGGAAAGGAGGTGAAAGAGTGGTTGAGAGCCCTTCCTGGGGACTCAGGTTTCTGGGGGGGCTGTTGTGTTTCTGTATTACCTTTTACCTTGTCTATTTCTGTCTATAGCTGTATATATATTGTAAATACCTGCTTGTGTCTTGTGCTAAGCTGTATAAAGCTTCATTCATTCAATTTCCAGAGCCACTGAGGCTAGTCTGGGTGATTTCTGTAAAGTGGGGGGGGAGGCAGGGAACACCCAAACCATCACACTTTGTAGAAATCATATTTAGGTAAGTCATAGAATCATATAATAGAATCATAGAATCAGTCAGGGGTGGAAGGGACCACAAGGAGCATCTAGTTCCACCCCCCCTGCCATGGCCATGGACACCCTACCCTAGAGCAGGCTGCCCACAGCCTCATCCAGCCTGGCCTTAAACACCTCCAGGGATGGGGCCTCAACCACCTAAAAAAAAAATCAAAGACTTTTAAAGTTGCTCTTCATCTTAAACTCCTGCTAAATGTATTTTTTTTTTCTCCTAATTCTTCATTTCAAAAAAATCTCAGGGATTGATTTTCCACTCAGGGTTACCTGAAATTACTTGACTTGAATTTGCTTTTTTCTTTGCAGTTGCTGTAGATAAATCCTATTCTTCCTACCAAGATGCAAAAAAAAAAAAACCATCAGAGACTGAACTTTGGCTTTTCCCTCCTTCACCATTTAAATAATAATTTCAGCTGCAGGAAATGGAGCATAAACTAGATACAAAAATTCATTTATTTAACAACATTTCAGGAGGAGGGATGGGATTTCCATAGACAGGTTTCGCACGCTTCCTCTCTCAGTGGTAATAAAGCAACTGCCTTCCTCATGATGGTAATCATTTTCATTTCCATGAGCCTGAGGTACTAATGCTCTGAAGAGTTGTATGACTCTCTTTCATTTTTTTTGGGAAACCCAGCATGGTTTTGAATGTTCAAAGCAGCAGATAGGGTTGCAAAGACATTTTCCACCTACATTAGCATTGCTGATGAAATTTAGATGGCTCTCCTGCCAAAAATGGCTCAAAATACTCCTTGAATTTAATCCTTTTGGGTCAATGGTTTAGTTTCTGACTATGCAGGCAAACACATTCCATGATATTTTTCCAAAAATTAATGATATTTAGTCTGTAATTGCCTTTTTGTTCTTAATTTCCTTATTGGGTGACTTTCATAGGACTCATTAGTCGCTTTTAAAGATTTCCTTGTGGTTTGCAGCTAAAACAAGGTATGTAGGTTGTTGCTGTGCCAGCATTGTTCCTTTTTTCTTTTAGCTCTGTTGCCACCAATTTGCATAAGCAGATGAATTTTCCTTCAAAACTTTGTGGCAAAATCAGAGGTCAAAACAGGCAGAGGTTATGATGATGAGGGCTCCAGAGGATCTGCGTCCTGTTCTTCCAGGAAATCATAAGCAAGGATTATGTTGACAGGACCTGGAGAAAAGCAACCCCCAGGGAGACTGTGGTGGTTTAGGTGTTCCCTGCCCCCCCCCCCACTTTGGAAATCACCCAGACTAGACTCAGTGGCTCTGGAAATTGAATGAAGCTTATATTTACAGCTAGCACAATATGCAAGCAGATATTTACAGTATATACAGTTATAGAAAGAAATAGATAAGGGAAAAGGTAGTACAGAAACACAACAGCCCTCCCAGAAACCTGAGTCCCTAGGAGGGGCTCCCAACTGCCCCTTCATCTTCTTCCCCTCCTGCCCCCTCAACCTTACCCCAGTCCCAAGGAAGAATGGAGTTTTGGCCAGGGGGTTAGGAAGCAAAGTGGATTAATCAGAGAAACAGAGGGTGAGGTTAGAGAGAGAGATGCAGCTCGGAGCTCCCCAGCCGGAGTAGTTGTGCCTTATCTATGTTTTGATTCTTGTTATACATCTCAGCAAGGCTATGAGGGAAATCAACATCTCCATTGTTTCCCTTTCCCAGCCTGTAATCTAGTCCTTCTCACCAAAACATTCTAGCCTGCTTCAAACTAGCACGCAGACCTAATAGTGGCTGTCCAGTACCTGAAAGGGGCCTAGAAGAAGGATGGAGATGGACTGTTTACAAAGGCCAGTAGTGATAGGATGAGAGTCCATGATTTGAAATTAGACTAGATTTAGATTAGGTGTTAGGAACAAGCTCTTTACCATCAAAGTAATGGAACACTGGAACAGGTTGCCCAGGAAGGTAGTTGAGGCCCCATCTCTGGAGATATTCAAGATCAAACTGTACAAGATTCTGGGCAGCCTGATCTAGAGATGTCCCTCTTCAGTGCAAAGAAGTTGGACTACATGACCTTTGGAGGTCCCTTCCAACCCAGATCATTCTGTGATTCCATGAATTCCAGGGGGAATAGAGCAAAGCTGGAGGTGAGGAGCTTCAGACTGGACATGAAGAGGAAATTGTTGAGCATGAGAGTGGTGAGAGGCTGGAATGGGTTGCCCAGAGAGGTGGTTGAGGCCCCATCCCTGGAGGTGTTTAAGGCCAGGCTGGTTGAGGCTGTGGGCAGCCTGCTCTAGGGTAGAGTGTCCATGACCATGGCAGGGGGGTTGAAACTGTCTGCTCCTTGTGTTCCCTTCCAACCCTGACTGATTCTATGATTCTATGAATTTCCTGGCTGTACTTCAGATTCTGCTAAAGTTTTCATTAAAATGAAGCATTTCTTTAAGTATATTTTTAAGAAACATTTTGATTTTTTTTTGGCAGCTTTGCTAAACATTGCACTAGAGACTTCAATTTTAGCAAATCAAACACTACTCTGAGTATTTTAGATGGTGTTTATTGCTCTCCTGGCTTCCAGCTAATGAATCATAGAATCAAGTAGTTTGGAAAAGACCTCCAACATCGTCCAGGCCAACCTAGCACCCAGCCCTAAACAATCAACTAGACCATGGCACTAAGTGCCTCATCCAGGCTTTGCTTCAACACCTCCAGGGATGGGGACTTCACCACCTCCCTGGGCAGCCCATTCCAATGCCAATCACTCTCTCTGACAACAACTTCCTCCTAACATCCAGCCTAGACCTTCCCTGGCACAACTTCAGACTGTGTCCCCTTCTTCTGTTGCTGGTTGCATGGGAGAAGAGACCAACCCCACCTGGCTACAGCCTCCCTTCAGGTAGTTGTAGACAGCAATGAGGTCACCCCTGAGCCTCTTCTGCAGGCTGCACAACCCCTGCTCCCTCAGCCTAATGAGAGGAGTGAAAGAGAAAACCAAGAACTGTTACAGAATTGGCTTGGAAAATGCCATTTTGTGTGTTCTTCAACAGCAACATGAAATGATTTATTAGCATAAGGCTTCTTTTCTAGGCAGTGTCTGCAGCTTACAGTTAATTACAGGGAAGAATTTCCAAAATGAAGAGGTCTGAGAATTTTGCATGCCAAAAGTCTTGCAGGAAGATCAGGAACCTTTACCAGCCTTTGTAAACTGACCCAGAAAGAGAAACGAGACAAACAGGATCTGTAAACAACGATCATGTGCCCTTCACAGATACATTTTGGAAGGATAGTTGCCTAGGGAAACAGGAAATAGGGAATTATACAACAAACAGAAGGGGCTGCCAAACAAATTTGCTGACCTTTTTTTCGGGGAATTGTGATGAAAACTTCTGGAATCCTCAGTATCTTGCCATATTTCTGGAGCTGAAGATGGGGCAGAAGAATAGCTTGGTAATTGCACCACGACTGGTTAGAAACTTCTTGATATCTTTGTCCTAAAGGACTCAGTGCAAGGTTGTGAGCTACAGAATCTTGAGTTCACCTTGAGGCTTTTTTTGAGCTTTCCCAGCTTTTGCAGTTGATCTTTTTGGAATTGGTGCTTCCTTTTGCAGATGAGATCATGAAGTCACACTGGTTGTATCTAAAAAGATCTTCTATCTCTATCTTGAGACAGTTTAATCCTTGTTTCTGAGCTGTTAGTCTCCCAGATAGCTCTGCCTGGTCTTTTTGCTAGGAAACAGAAGCTCTAAGAGTGTTTTTTGTGCATTTCAAGAGTCACAAATAGGGAGGGAATAAGTGAATTTGCGTAAGGGCTTGTCCTTAGCAGGGAAGGAGTCAGCCTCTGAGTGATGTTTCTTCCCCTCCTCCTCATCCTGCTTTGGAGGGTGTGTACAAGAAGGAAATTGTTTACTTGGCAACTTCTGCACACCTCCTATTTTAGGATGTGCTATTGCAGCATTCAGTTGTGGTAAATAATGAGAGGTCATGAAAATATCAGCTTGGGGTAGAATCATAGAATCAACCAGGTTGGAAGAGCCCTCCAAGATCATCCAGTCCAACCTATCCCCCAGCCCTATCGAGTCAACCAGACCATGGCACTAAGTCCCTCGTCGAGTCTTTTCTTGAAGACCTCCAGGGATGTTGCCTTCACCACCTCCCTGGGAAGCCCATTCCGATGGGATCACTCATTCCCCAATTTTGGGTTTATATGAATGATGAGGAGGTGAAAGTTAACAAGAAGTTTAACCTCACTACCTGGTTTCCTCATTTCCTTAAGGTGTTCTTTACCTGATAAAACTCAAGAGTTGTGTGAACTCTCATGTTCGTAACATGAGTATTAGAAGGTCTGCTGCATTTCAGGAGGATGGAGATGTTTGTCTGAGGAAACTAAGGAGTGAGGTTAAACTTGAGGTGCTCTTCATCCCATAAAACTCAAGAGTTGGTTATGTGAACTCACTTGTTTGTAACATGGGTATTAGGTCTGCTGAATTTCGGGAGAAGGGAGATGTTTGTCTGAGGAAATGAAGTAGTGAGGTTAAACTTGAGGTGCTCTTCATCCCATAAAACTCAAGAGTTGGTTATGTGAATTCTCATGTTTGTAACATGGGTATTAGGTCTGCTGAATTTCAGGAGGATGGAGATGTTTGTCTGAGGAAATGAAGTAGTGAGGTTAAACTTAAGGTGCTCTTCATCCCACAAAACTCAAGAGTTGGTTATGTGAACTCACTTGTTTGTAACATGGGTATTAGGTCTGCTGAATTTCAGGAGGATGGAGATGCTTGTCTGAGGAAACTAAGTAGTGAGGTTAAACTTAAGGTGCTCTTCATCCCATAAAACTCAAGAGTTGGTTATGTGAACTCACTTGTTTGTAACATGGGTATTAGGTCTGCTGAATTTCAGGAGGATGGAGATGTTTGTCTGAGGAAATGAAGTAGTGAGGTTAAACTTAAGGTGCTCTTCATCCCATAAAACTCAAGAGTTGGTTATGTGAATTCTCATGTTTGTAACATGGGTATTAGAAGATCTGCTGAATTTCAGAGGAGGGAGATGTTTGTTTGATGCTTAAATTCCTTCCTTCCTCTGTTGTTTTCAGTGTGTAACTTTTTCTTTTCTGTCAGTTCCAATGACAGGTTTCACTCAAAGGGCTACCATTGATCCAGAACTGAATGAAATCCATGTCTTGTCAGGACTCAGTAAAGACAAGGAGAAGCGGGAAGAGAATGTCAGGAATTCCTTCTGGATTTATGACATTGTGAGGAACAGCTGGTAAGTAGTGAAAGGGTTGCTCTTTCTAACATACTGACTTGCTATAGAAGGCAGTCCTGCACTGTCCAATCTCCCAGGTGACTGCAGCCTCCTACAACCATGGAATGGCAGTGCTTAAGACAACTGAGTTCCCTTGAGTCACCTTTTAATCACAGTATCACAGTATCATCAGGGTTGGAAGAGACCTCACAGATCATCAAGTCCAACCCTTTACCACAGAGCTCAAGGCCAGACCATGGCACCAAGTGCCACGTCCAATCCTGCCTTGAACAGCCCCAGGGACGGTGACTCCACCACCTCCCCGGGCAGCCCATTCCAGTGCCCAATGACTCTCTCAGTGAAGAACTTTCTCTTCACCTCCAGCCTAAATCTCCCCTGGCACAGCCTGAGGCTGTGTCCTCTTGTTCTGGTGCTGGCCACCTGAGAGAAGAGAGCAACCTCCTCCTGGCCACAACCACCCCTCAGGTAGTTGTAGACAGCAATAAGGTCACCCCTGAGCCTCCTCTTCTCCAGGCTAACCAATCCCAGCTCCCTCAGCCTCTCCTCGTAGGGCTGTGCTCAAGGCCTCTCCCCAGCCTCGTCGCCCTTCTCTGGACACGCTCAAGCATCTCAATGTCCCTCCTAAACTGGGGGGCCCAGAACTGAACACAATCTTTAGAGACACTGTGGCAATAAACTATGTGAGGGAGAGCAATCATGTGAACTCCTTTACTGGGAGTTACAAGGGAGGTTATTCTTCCCCTGTACTCAGCACTGGTCAGGCCACACCTTGAGTGCTGTGTCCAGTTCTGGGCCCCTCAATTCAAGAAAGATGTTGAGGTACTGGAACATGTCCAGAGAAGGGCAACGAAGCTGGTGAGGGGCCTGGAACACAAATCCTATGAGGAGAGGTTGAGGGAACTGGGCCTGTTTAGCCTGGAGAAGAGGAGGCTCAGGGGTGATCTTATTACTGTCTACAACTACCTGAAGGGACATTGTAGCCAGGTGGGGGTTGGCCTCTTCTCCCAGGTAACCAGCAATAGAACAAGGGGACACAGTCTCAAGTTGTGCCAGGGTAGGTATAGGCTGGATGTTAGGAAGAAGTTTTTCACAGAGAGAGTGATTGGCATTGGAATGGGCTGCCCAGGGAGGTGGTGGAGGCACCGTCCCTGGGGGTCTTCAAGAAAAGACTGGATGAGGCACTCAGTGACATGGTCTAGTTGACTGGCTAGGGCTGGGTGATAGGTTGGACTGGATGATCTTGGAGGTCTCTTCCAACCTGGTTGATTCTATGATTCTATGATTCTACTGGAGGCAGATGGAGAGGATGAGGGGAAGTAAACTATTCAAAAAAGTTTTTCCTGTAGGAAGTGTTCAAGGTCAAGATTCATCATCAGTGCAGCAAATACAGTCAGATATAAGTTAATAGCAGCATACAGGGTATTGGTTATTAGGAACTAAGGAAACTGGGCTGCTGTACATACAGTGACAGGGAAGTCTTTGTACTAGATCTACCAGTTCTTTCCAGGCTGCATGAGGTAGTTCAGCTACCTGCTGGATCCAGTATTCTGAGGACATTATCTCCTCATCTCTTTCCTGCACTATTATTTGGTAACTGCTTGCCACTGTCACTTTCCAGAGCTGGTAGCACTTCTGTTTTCAAGGTCTCTTCTCATCTGAGTCCAATTGCTTTGAAAGGTGTGAGTGTTGGTTTTCAGAAGTGGATTTTCAGCTGCAGTCTGCTTGGAAACCAGTGATTGATGTGAACTTTGCTATCCTCTGTGGCTCTCCTGTGTCCAAGGTGGTCTAGAGGATAGGTCTTGTGAAGCGCAACTAAGGGAACTGGAGTTGTTTAACCTGGAGTAAAGGAGGTTGAGGGGAGATATTCTCATGCTCTATAACTACCTGAAAGAGATTATAGCAAGGTGGGGGTGGGTCTCTTCTCCCACGTAGCATGTGACAGGAGAAAAGGGAAAAAAAAACCCAAGTTGCACCAGGGGAGGTTTAGGTTGGACACTAGGAAAAAAAGTCTTCCCCAAAAAGGTCATCAGATCCCTGAACAGGCTGCTCAGGGCAACAGTGGAATCTCCAACCCTGGAGGTACTTGAAAGTTGTGTAGATGTGGAGCTTAAGGACGTGGTTTAGTGGTGACCTGGCATAGCAGTTTAATAGCTGGGCTTTTGGTGATCTTAGAGGTCTTTCCCAAACAAAACAGACTTGAAATGGAATATATTTATGCTGACAATTGTGCTAGCAGATCATGCAACATCGAAAGACATCTGCAGAGCTCATGACAGAAGTCTTCTAGAAGTTTTTTCCTGGTTGACTTTGGATTGAGGGCTTTGTCAGCCAAGGTGACCTTCTCTGATCGTTGGATGGGTTTTGTTGTAGAGATAAGAATGGGAGTGGGATAGTAGAGGACTATTTGTAGAGAAGTAAGAAAATCTGAGATGCAATCTGTCAAGCGTTTCAGATTGGCATAGAATCAACCAGGTTGGAAGAGACCTCCAACATCATCCAGTCCAACCTAGCACCCAGCCCTAAACAGTCAACTAGACCATGGCACTAAGTGCCTCAGCCAGGCTATGCTTCAACACCTCCAGGAACGGTGACTCCACCACCTCCCTGGGCAGCCCATTCCAATGCCAATCACTCTCTCTGACAACAACTTCCTCCTAACATCCAGCCTAGACCTCCCCTGCCACAACTTGAGACTGTGTCACCTTGTTCTTCTGTTGCTCGTTGCTTGGGAGAAGAGACCAATCCCTGGCTACAACCTCCCTTCATTTGTACATTGCCTTCTAGTAACTTTTTCTCCTTTCCATATGTACCACTAGTGGTTATTTACTGCTTTGTATTTCAGGTCTTGTGTCTACAAGAATGACCAAGCAGCAAAAGAGAATCCAGGTAAAAGTCTTCAAGAAGAGGAACCCTGCCCAAGGTTTGCTCATCAGCTGGTGTACGACGAGCTGCACAAGGTATGAGAGTCCAGAGACACATCTGTAGCTGTGTTGCAATTAAGGCATTGCTGCTGCTATTGCTGCTGCTTCAGAGATGGTGCAATGAACATAGCTTTATTTTAGTGTAACTTTAATTTAACTTGTTGACCCCTTCTGAAATTAATTGCTAGGCTACTTTTTACATTGGTGTGAAGCAAATGTGATAGCTCCTAGGACAAATCAAAACATAGGCAGTGATGTTCTGGTTTAATCCTAGCCAGAAACGTAAGCACCACGTGGCTGCTTACTTGCTTCTTGCTGCTCCCAGTGGGATGGGGAAGAATTGGACAAAAAAGTTAGATTTTTGGGCTGAAATGAGAAATGTTTCATTAACTAAAGGGAAATAATAATTAATAAGATATAATAGTAATGAAAAGAGTAACAGAGAGCAATAAAACCCAAGATAAGACAAGTGATGCACAATGCAGTTGCTCACCACATGCTGACTGATGCCTCAGTAACAATCTGCCTCTCCTCATCAACTCTTCCTGTTTATACCCTGAGCATGATGTCCTATGGCATGGAATATCCCTTTGGCTAGTTTGGATCAGCTGCCCTGCCCATGCTCTCTCCCAGCTTCTCGTGCACCTGCTCTCTGGCAGAACATAGGAAACTGAGAAATCTTGAACTAGGATAAGCGGCTACTTAGCAACAACTAAAACATCAAGTGTGTTATCAGCATTGTTCTCACACAACAGCACTGAACCAACTACTGGCAAGGGAATTAACTCCATCTTAGCTGAAAGGAGGAGAAATTGGATATACTAAACCTCCATGAAGTTGTCAAGTGGCTCGCTCCTAGCTAACACTTGAATCTTCGCTCGTTATCCTCAGGGACTTAATTGCACAACCTGTTAGTGACTAAGTGGTCACAGATAGTTACCCACATTTCCAGGAGAAAATTAACTACTCACTGTTCATCTCTTCCACAGCTGCTTTGCATGTCATTCTTTAGCTCTGTTTGACTTTAATGGACATGCTCATGCATAAATAGACTTTATATTTCTATAGTGTACATGGCTGCTCAGTAAGCTTAGGGCTTTGTGCACATTACCCAATAAAGCACAAACCCATGGATTAGATTGCCATAGCTTCATTAACCTGTGAATTTAAATCACTGTGACACACTTGCTTAACCTTTCATGGATATTTTGCAATTAAAATAAACTTCTCTTTTTAACCTGAAACAGTCTGAACTCAAAAAGACAAATATACTTCATTCATACCACTCCATGCACTCCCAGGTCCCCTTAAACAAAACCAAAGGGGTAAGAGTCAATTCAGTTCTCCAGAATGGGTTATGCTTGTGACCCAAACTGGAATACCATGAAATGTTAATCAAATTTGGGAAACCCAACCAGGCTAGAATTAGAAGATAAAGAGATTTTAGGGAGAAATAACTGCAACTCCTATATAAAGATATTTGACTGCTGACAGCCTCTAAATACTGCTCTGCCTTTACTGGCTTACTTCTAAACATAAGGTGCCATGAGATTGAGAGTAGTATTTTATAAGTTACTCTGAAGGTTGCCAGATGATGGCAGTTGCCCAGCTTTATCTGAAGCTTTATTTGATGTCCTTGTTTTGAAGAGTCTTATTTTTAGAAACCTCTGTTCAAATGACCTTTCTAAACTACTCTGATATAAATAAGAAGATCCTTCATCAGTGGGATGTGGAATATATTGTTTTGAGTGATTATTTTTAAAGCTGTGGAGAAGGGCAGCCTGTTGGACTTCTTGAACCTCTGTATTTGAAGACCCTCTGTGGCATGTTTAATATCAACAGTTCAGAGTCTGAAATATCAAACCATAGTAGCAAAGAAATAAACAGTCCCTTTTAAAACTCCTCAATTTCTTAGTCAGCAACCTGGTCTAGGGGAAGGTGTGCCTGTGCTTGGCAGGGGGTTGGAACTGGATGATCTTTAAGGTCCTTTCCAACCCAAATCATTCTAAGATTCTGTGATAAGGTGGTGTTTACTTCCTCTGTTCTTCTTGGCTTCTTCTGAATATTTATTACACTCTTTATTCAGCTGCTTCCTTCCTTTGTGCCCAGGTAGTGTATTGAATGTCCTACAGCTGGGTTGCTCTGCTTAGGTGAGACAAACTTGCCCTTCTAGACGTTGTGGCAACATTATTCCCCAAGTCAAATTAACTTGGTAGTTTAAGGGACGTGTGGGGACAGAGGTTTGTTTGACATTTCCCAAGACTATGCTGGACTGGTTTTTTGTTACTTTATTTTGAGGATCTCCTCAATTCAAGAGAGATATTGAGGTACTGAAATGTGTCCAGAGAAGGTTGATGAAGCTGGTGAGGGGCTTGGAGCACAGCCCTGTGAGGAGAGGCTGAGGGAGCTGGGGGTGTGCAGCCTGGAGAAGAGGAGGCTCAGGGCACATCTCATTGCTGTCTAGAACCACCTGAAGGAAGGTTGTAGCTAGGTAGGAGTTAGTCTCTTCTGCCAGACAACCAGCAACAGAAGAAGGGGATACAGTCTGAAGTTGTGCTGGGGGAGATCTAGGCTGGATGTTAGGAGGAAGTTGTTGCCAGAGTGATTGGCATTGGAATGGGCTGCCCAGGGAGGTGGTGGAGTCACCGTTCCTGGAGGTGTTGAAGGAAAGCCTGGCTGAGGCACTTAGTGCCATGGTCTGGTTGACTGGACAGGGCTGGGTGCTACATTGGACTGGATGATCTTGGAGGTCTCTTCCAACCTGGTTGATTATGATTCTATGATATTTAGGACTTCCCTTGTCTTTGTGGATGATGATGGTCTTTGCTAGACTCAAGGATAAGGCTGCTTGTCTGAACTTCAGTGCTTCAGTAGTGCAGCTTCACCAACAGTGCTCTGACTAGAATTGGAGTATTAGTCTATAAACTGCCTATTTTCTGAGCCTTCCTAATAAGCCCAAATGTTTGCTCTTGAAAGAAAACGTGTGATTGCTGGAGTCAGCTCACAATTACATGAGTGTAATTTCTTCATCCTCTAATTAGAGAAAGGCTGAATACAGGTTCCTTAATTTAGCCTCTCTCATGACAATGAGAGTTTGGAGTCATTGAGGACAAGAGGAGAGAAGAGGCTGACAATCCATCACTTTGAGTGTTGTTTTGTATTTTGAACAAGACAAAAAGAGTTTACTCAGATCCTTCTTTTCTGCTCCTATCTTATGTACTTAAGGAGTTACGCTCGTAAAGAGATTTCCTGGTTTGTGGATGCTTGGTTTATAAATATCTTGGGAATCTGCTAAAGGGAGGTTCTAACAGTGCATCTTTTTTTGATTATCTCAGAATGTAAGCAGTCTAGGGGAACGTTCTTAATCTCCTAGGGGACAAAGTAAGGGTAATAATAAGATTGAGCAGCTCATCTATATAAGGCAGAGTTCTCTCCCTCCGGAATAAACCTCTCCAAAGATGCTGACATTGTAAATACTCTAATGGGTGTATGCAAACAGTCAACTTCTTCATCTGCCTCTCATTTTTTTTTAGGTTCATTACTTATTTGGAGGGAATCCTGGGAAGTCCTGCTCTCCAAAGATGAGATTAGATGATTTCTGGTCTCTGAAACTCTGTCGACCTTCAAAGGAATACCTGCTAAGGCACTGCAAATACCTCATAAGGAAGCACAGGTATAGAAACCAAAGTCATTTAGAATCTTTCTTTTCCAAAGTGTCTTTTCTTCAAGCTGCTTAAAACCTGAATGTCTTGTAAACTACTTTGGGAGATGCAGATTTGCTTGTTGTCTGATAGTCTTTGCATTTCTTGAGTCAATGGTTTTAAAATTAATAACCAAAAGCAGTGGGGCAGGACTAAAGTACAAAATTAACTTCACTCTGGTTTTGTGGTGGTATTCTAAAATGAGAAAAATCTGATGTTGTGGGGGGTGTTGTGGGGAATTTTTAGATTCCCTCTTCCCTCTGCTGCTCATCAACATGTGTTTTGGTACTGTCACCTCCCAAGGAAATGGAGTATGTTTCTGAAACACTGCTAAGAGATAGTAACAGCTCACAAGGATGCTAATGAAGTCTGGGGGCTGGATGCCTTTGCACATCCAAGACTTACTTGTGGTGAGGGCATCAGTTTCTCATTCAGAATCTCTTGAGAGATCTCAGTTATGCAGAATTGAGCTATACAGTGATGGTTCTTGCACTCTGAATGTTTCAGACCTGCCTTATATTTGCTATCTAGGGCAACAGCTTTTCAAAATCAAGCTTATGGTATTGTCCTAGGCAAGAAATTGCAGCAGTAATACAACCTTTTGGGGCCCAGTAAATTGTTATTTGCAAATGATTATGTATGAGGAACAGTGTGGCCAGTAGGACGAGGGAGGTTATTCTTCCCTTGTACTCAACACTGGTCAGGCCACACCTTGAGTGCTATGTCCAGTTCTGGGCTCCTCGATTCAAGAGAGATGTTGAGGTGCTGGAATGTGTTCAGAGAAGGGCAATGAAGGTGGTGAGGGGCCTGGAGCACAGCCCTGTGAGGAGAGGCTGAGGGAGCTGGGGGTGTGCAGCCTGGAGAGGCTGTAGCCAGATGGAGCTGGTCTCTTTAGCCAGGTGGGGTTGGTCTCTTCTGCCAGGCAACCAGCAACAGAAGAAGGGGACACAGTCTCAAGTTGTGCCGGGGGAGGTCTAGGCTGGATGTGAGAAGGAAGTTGTTGTCAGAGAGAGTGATTGGCATTGGAATGGGCTGCCCAGGGAGGTGGTGGAGTCACTGTCCTTGGAGGTGTTGAAGCAAAGCCTGGCTGAGGCACTTAGTGCCATGGTCTGGTTGATTGTCTAGGGTTGGATGCTAGGTTGGACTGGATGAACTTGGAGATCACAGTATCTCAGTCTCACAGTATCACCAAGGTTGGAAGAGACCTCACAGACCATCAAGTCCAACCCTTTACCACAGAGCTCAAGGCCAGACCATGGCACCAAGAGCCACGTCCAGTCCTGCCTTGAACAGCTCCAGGGACGGCGACTCCACCACCTCCCCAGGCAGCCCATTCCAGTGCCCAATGACTCTCTCAGGGAAGAACTTTCTCTTCACCTCCAGCCTAAATCTCCCCTGGCGCAGCCTGAGGCTGTGTCCTCTTGTTCTGGTGCTGGCCACCTGAGAGAAGAGAGCAACCTCCTCCTGGCCACAACCACCCCTCAGGTAGTTGTAGACAGCAATAAGATCTCCCCTGAGCCTCCTCTTCTCCAGGCTAACCAATCCCAGCTCCCTCAGCCTCTCCTCGTAGGGCTGTGCTCAAGGCCTCTCCCCAGCCTCGTCGCCCTTCTCTGGTCACTTCCAACCTGGTTGGTTCTATTAAGCCAATATATAGCACTTGAAGCCAATATATAGCACTTCCTGCATTCTTGGTTAGAATACATTGTTATTAGGTTCTGCCAAGAGCTGAAGGTCAGTTTTTACCAATGGCTTTAATTCTGAGGCAGCAAGGAAATTTCTGCACTCAGTTGCTGTGGCTGGATGAGGCCTTTTGCAGATTAACCCTGAAAGAGATGTCAAACCTGCAAGAAGGATTACAGATCTTGCCCAGTAATGTGGGAGCTTATTGAATCCTCCTGGGGTTGTATGCAAATGCAGCTGTACAGCCTCCAGAGACAGCTCTGAATTACTTGTTTTTAGTTGCTTAAATTGCACTCAAGGGAAATGTGGCTGTGTGATTCCATTCCACCTGCAGTACTTTGTTCAGCTCTGGGGCCCTCCCATAAGGCAGATGTGGATCTGCTCAAGCAGGTCCAGAGAAGAGGCATGAAGATTATCAGAGGAACACCTTTCCTATGAGAACAGCCAGAGTGTTAAGACTGCCTGGAGAACTCTCCAGAGAGACCTTTTAGCAGCCTTCCAGTACTTAAAGGGGGCATATAGAGAAGATGGGAAGGGAGTTTCTACAAGGGCATATAGTGGTTGAACACTGGGAAATGGCTTCAAACTGAAAGAGAGTAGATACAGAATAGATTTAAGGCATAAGTTATTTGCTGTTAGGGTGTTGAGACACTGAAACAGGTCACACAGAGAAATTGTGGATTCCTCCTCTCTGGAAGTGTTCAAGGCCAAGTTGGATGGAGCTCTGATCAGCCTGGTCTAGTGGAAGGTGTCCCTGCCTATGGCAGGAGGGTTGAAACTAGATGATCTTTAATGTTCTTTCCAACTTAGACTGTTCTATGATTCTGTGATAACTGTCACAGAATGGTTTAGATTGGAAGGGACCTCAAAGCTCATCCAGTTCCAACCCCCTGCCATAGACAGGGACACCTCCCACTAGAACAGGTTGCTCAAGGCCTGTCTGGCAGAAACTTGGGGGTTGTGCACCATGCTTTCATTTCTTGAGGTCCCCTATGAGGGAGTCAAAAATGACCAGCCAGGCACTGGTGTAGTGGGTGCTTTTCTGGTGTTCATGCCACTCTGAATTGTTGGAGAGGGTCCAGAGGAGGGACTGGAGCACCTCCTCTGTGGGGACAGACTGTGAGAGTTGGGGCTGTTCAGCCTGGAGAAGAGAAAGCTGTGGGGAGACCTTATAGCAGCCTTCCAGTAGCTGAAAGAGGCCTACAAGAAAGCTGGAGAGAGACTTTTTACAAGGCCTTGTAGTGATAGTTTGAAGAGGAATGGTTTGAAGCTGGAAGAGGGGAGACGTAGACTGGAGATTAGGAAGAAATTCTTTGCAGTGAGGGTGTTGAGGCACTGGAACAGGTCATCCAGGGACATTGTAAGTGCCTCTTCCTTGGAAGTGTACAAGTACATGTTGGATGGGGCTTTGAGCAGCCTGACCAACTGGGAGGTGTCCCTGCCCATTGCATGGGCCAGCACATGGCCAGGGCATGAGATCTTTAAGATCTCTTCCCATCCAAACCACTTCATAATTCTCTACTAGCTGGAGCTGAACTGCTGCAGAGTAACTTGGCTCCTATTCTGTGTGCTCTCAGCTTCTAGCTACCAGTACAGTTATGTGACTTGCATGCACAGCAAATCCACTGCAGCAGCTGGAGTCCTATTTGGCCTATGGACCTGTTTGGTACCAGTCAGCCGTGGCAGAGCCAAGCTGGCCAGGCACAGAAGAGCAAAGTGTCAGTGGTTCTGCTTATTTAAAGTGCTTCCACTCTCTGGACCCTGGTGATGCTGTCTTAAGAAAATACCTGGGTGTTTGGAGGAAATCATGCTTAATTACCAGGATGGTATATACATCAAGCACAGAGACAGTCCTTGTGCTGCATGCACTGGCTGAACACTTGCATCCTTAGACAATTAATTCAGACAAAATTTGGGATACAGGTGTCCACTGCAGTACAAATAGCCAGGAAGATGCCCCAAAATAAACCCCAACAGTATGATAATATCTGTCTAGTAGGACCTCTTACAGTTTGACAAACTATACCCTCCTAAAGATAACTGAAATAAACATGTTATGAATTAAATACCTTGTATTCCTCTGAGGCAGTTGATACAAGGCAATTAACTACCTGACAGCATAGTTTATAGAGTTCTCATCTCTGGAATCCAGAATTGTCTGAGATGTTTTCCTGGAAAGGCTTAATACTGTGTGTTGGTGATTCAGAAGAGAGCAAACAGAGTGTGATACTGCACTTAGCTGATAGGAGGGAAAAACAGATAATGTCTTCACTGAAAAGACCACAAGGCCCTGGAATGTGCTGCTCAGGGAAGTGGTAGTCACCATCCCTGGAGGTGGTTCAAAACCATGAAGACATGACACTGAGGGACATGAGTTAGGGGTGACCTGGCTGTGCTGGGTTTATGGTTGGACTTCATAATCTTAAAGATCTTTTCCAACCAAACCTGTTTGATGGTTCTATGATTATTTTAAACCTCAGGCTTTCAAGGCTTACCCACCCAGCTCTGTGCTGCAGGAAGTAGCTCTGCTCACTGAGGATGCTGAGCCCTGAATCATTTTGAGGGTCATATGCATTTTTTCAGGGCGACAAAGCTGGGGAGAGGCCTGGAGCACAGCCCTATGAGGAGAGGCTGAGGGAGCTGGGGGTGTGCAGCCTGCAGAAGAGGATGCTCAGAGCAGACCTCATTGCTGTGTACAACTACCTGAAGGGAGACTGTAGCCAGGTGGGGTTGGTCTTTTCTCTCGGGCAACCAGCAACAGAACAAGGGGACACAATCTCAAGTTGTGGCAGGGGAGGTCTAGGCTGGATGTTAGGAGGAAGTTGTTGCAGAGAGAGTGATTGGCATTGGAATGGGCTGCCCAGGGAGGTGGTGGAATCTCTATCCCTGGAGGTGTTCAAAAAGAGACTCGCTGAGGCACTTAGTGCCATGGTCTAGTTGGCTGGCTAGGGCTGGGTGCTAGGTTGGACTGGATGATGTTGGAGGTCTCTTCCAACCTGGCTGATTCTATGATTCACAGAACTTACAGTTTGTGTTTATTAAAAGAAAATGAGAAAATAATGATGGTGGTGCACAGGAATTTTACATATGTGTGCTCTTTCCAAATATGGGATATTAAAATGCAGTGTTTGTTGTAGCTGATGGTTTGCACCCTCCTTATCCCCTCTTCTACTGTAAGAAGTGGGGAGTGTTCTCCATCTCTGCTCTTCTGTGCAGTCAGGAAAGTAAATAACCTTGGGACTGAAGTGCTCAAGGCTTGACTGTGTCTGAGGTGCTACTCATGCCTTACTTGATTTGTGGAAAACAAACTGCACTAAAGGATTTGTATTTCTGTACTGCTAAGTTGCTGTACCTGTGCTTTCAAATGTTTCTGTTAAGAGTCTAATGCTTCATCCTTGTGACTTCCTTACAAACCCAAAAATCCCTCCTCTGTGTTTCAGTCTGACCTGATAGCAGATACGAGCCCAAGCTGCCATTAACATTGTTTTGTTTGAAAATATTGGGCTGAAAATGTTGCTAGATGGCTTTCCCTATTTCTAGAAATAGCTGTGCTTATTCCTAAAGGAAATGGCTGTGCTCAAGCTTTTGGTCTTCTCTTGGCAGGTTTGAAGAAAAAGCTCAGACTGACCCTCTTAGTGCACTGAAGTACCTGCAGAATGATTTGTATGTAACTGTGGATCACTCAGACCCCGAGGAGACAAAGGAGGTAATGATGAACTATTCCAGTCTTAACTATAAAGAAATGTAAATTGTTTGAGCCTCTTTAACCTTGTTTTTATTCAGCCTGGGAAAAAAAAACCCTACAGGTGCATGCCACTTTGCTATATCAGATATTCTCTGCATTAAAGATCACACTGCTTTGGAAAGAGTCATTTTACAACTGCAGTTCCAGATAAAATAGCTTTTGTACTCCAAATAGTGAAGGCTAGGCCTTTGTTTTAATTCCAGTGTCCTGGTGTGTATTTTGGGAGCCTTAATTGAAATGTAAACTCTCTGAAATGTCACGAGCCTCTAGCTGGTTGTGTGGAAGCAAGTGAATAAATCCTCTTATTCACATAGCCCTCTAGTTTGTTGATACTAAAGAGCTCTAGGGGAGGGAAAGAGGGTTTTCTCTAGATGATGATAAGTATTTCTGGAAGCAGATTGTGTGTATATGTTGCTCTCTAACCTTAAAATCTTACTTCCTTTGCCTTTTGAATATTATCCAGTGGGCATGTTCTTTCATTTGTTCCAGGAATTTGCTCCCATTTCCTGTTTTGATTTGGTTGCCACACTACGTGTCACATTACAGAGAGGATGAAAGAAATGAGAAATGTCAGATAAGGTGGTTGGTTTGATGCTGCCATTCATTTCCAGCCAGCTAGATGGACAGGCATTTAGCTCCTGATGGGTAGATGAGGAAGAGGACACCAGGTTCTTAGTTTTTTCTTGTGTTTGATGACTTTGGAATTGATTCATCAGGTCCCCTTACAAAACTGTGATAGGAGAGTGGGTGCTCTTACCCTGTGTTGAGTCTCTGCATTAAATCACTTCATCTGATGGTTTCAACTTGTTACTTTAGATAAAGAAAAGTTTGTTATACAGACCCTAAATACTGGGAGAGAGTGTGCTTCTTGTAAATGCACAGTATAGAATTGTAGGTTGGAAGAATTAAAATACTTACTCACGTCAGAATCTTGGAACTGATCACATCTGTCTCAAATTCTGCTTACTCTTCATAAAGATGTGACTCAATCAAATATCTAAGTGCTCTGCCTGCAAAGTGCTCTGTTAGATGGTTTATCATTTACATTGTCCCATACCAAGTAGCTTACATCCTTTCTAGCCATTTCTAGGACAGGAAAGGCAAAACTGATAATCTTGCTTTTCTTCAGGTTGAAAAATACCTTTTTCTCCATGCAACATGCCTCAGAAAGACTTGGCCCAATCGTGCTTTGTATTCCCAGTGTTGGTAGCACTTCCTTCTTCCTATCTGAACCTTTAAACAACCTGTAACATACAACAACCATTCTCATACTCTCTTTGTCGCCCACTATAGAGCTGTGTCCTACGTTTGCTCATTTCCCTTATTCTCCACATCATACTTGTGTGCTAGCAGCCCCATTGTGGCTGAAAATATCATCTCTCTTTGGCCAGTTGTTCTTAAAGAGAACTTGCATCTTAGAATCATCGAATCAGTCAGGGTTGGAAGGAACCACAAGGATCATCCAGTTCCGACCCCCCTGCCGTGGGCTTATGTCTGTGCCTTTTTACTGCCTGTACAGAAAACATTAGTGGTGTGATCAGTAAACTGCTCTTCTTGTAGTTCATGCTGCCTGCTGTCACCACCAGACCAAAGGAATGGCCATAAAGACTGCACGTTATGCACACAGGATCATTGAGGTTGGATAAGACCTTTAAGAGCCCAGAGTTCAAACATTAACCCAGCACTGCCCACCACTAAACCATGTTGCTAAGCTTCACATCTGGTAGTGGAAATCCTTTGCTGTTCTACATTTGATTTTTCTAGTTCAGCATGCAGTATTTAACTTGTCCACCTTGTAAGAAAGAATTTATCTGACTTCATGGGCTCCTCTGAGATTTTTGGGGAAAAGTAGGAGCTTTATCATACAAAGAAGAAATAGAATTACATGTTAAAAATTCTCTCTCTTCCTAAAGCATACTGGTGTCTTCTGCATGTTAATAATCTGGTGCATGAGCTTAGGTAGCTGAATCCAGCTGAGTGAATATGTAGTGAATCCTTTCTGTGCAGACCTAATGCCTGATCTGAGCCAAATTCAATAGGTTGGTGGATGAGAAGCTCAACATAAGCCAGCAGTGTGCACTTGCAGCCCACAGGGCCAACCAGAGCCGGGGCTGCATCAGGAGAAGTGTGGCCAGCAGGGCAAGGGAGGTGACTCTCCCCCTCTACTGTGCTTTGCTGAGACCCCAGCTGGAGTACTGCATCCAGTTCTGGAGCTTCTCTTACAAGAAGGATGTGGAGGTGCTGGAGCATGTCCAGAGAATGGACATGAGGATGCTCAGAGGGCTGCAGCAGCTCTGCTGTGAGGACAAACTGAAAGAGTTGGGGCTGTGCAGGCTGGAGAAGAGGAGGCTCCCAGGTGACCTTCTTGTGGCCTTCCAGGATCTGAAGGGGACCTACAAAAAAGTTGGGCAGGGACTTTTTAGGCTCTCAGGGAATGACAGGACTGGGGGGAATG
Organism: Pogoniulus pusillus; assembly: GCF_015220805.1. NCBI lineage: Eukaryota > Metazoa > Chordata > Aves > Piciformes > Lybiidae > Pogoniulus > Pogoniulus pusillus. The sequence goes on from NC_087267.1 coordinate 44,202,978, forward strand.
GAGCAAAGCTGGAGGTGGAGAAATTCAGAGTGGATGTCAGGAGGAAGTGAGAGTGGTGAGAGTGTGGCATGGGTTGCCCAGGGAGGTGGTTGAGGCCCCGTTGCTGGAGGTGTATAAGGCCAGGCTGGATGGGGCTGTGGCCAGGCTGATGTAGGGTAAGGTGTCTGTGGTCATGGCAGGGGGGTTGGAACTAGCTGCTCCTTGTGGTCCCTTCCAGCCCTGCCTGATTCTATGATTCTATGGTTCTGCCTGCTGTACTGATCTATCAGATTAACACAATCCATCAACAGAACTAAAGCTGCTGTTCCAGTGGCCTCCTGAAAACACGCAATGATTTCCAAGAAGCTCTTTTGTTTGGGTTTTGGCTTGGAGTTTTGGCACTTTCTGTTGTTTTTTGGTGTTTGTGCATCTCGTTGGTTTCTTTGGTGCGTGGTGGCTTTGCTTAAATTGTGCTGGTCAAAATCTCCAAAACGTTTTACATAGAGTGGAAGAGTGCTGGGTATGTGGCACAGAGCCAGCTGCTTGCACTGGTACCCACTGGGTGTGTTTCCACTTGACGTCAGTTTACCTTCCGGTTATCACACTCAGCTGGCTTTTTGCTCTGGCATTACAGCTTCAAACAGCTCTTGTGATTTCCAGAGCACTGACGCAGGTTTTTTGGATTCCAGATCGAATTTCAAGCACTGGTTTGATTGTTTATCTCAGGCCAGACACCTACATGCTCTCTCTCCATTTGTAGTGGAGATGGTCTTAATTAGTATCAAAGGCTATCTGTCTGGTGGCTTGCTCTGCTGGCTCCAGCCACTGAATGTTGTAAGGCTTCTTAGTGTGTCAAATCTTAAGGGAATCAGTTTCTGTCTGTTCTTACCCCTTGCCAGGACAACAGATAAATTTGAGAAGGACCAAACTTAGCAGGTTTATCCTCAACAGTTTATCCTCATGGGGGCAGGTCTATATGGTTTTGGTTTATGGCTTGAGATATGGGGTAATGTTATATAATATTCCAAACAGAATTTCACTTCAAGATAAGGCTTACTTGCTTTGTAATAGAAGTAATTTCCTCTAACTTAGTTAGACCAGGCTCTTCAGCTGTTTTGAGCTGCATGCCAAAGAAAACAAACAGACTGTTCTCAAAACTTACTTTGGCATCACTAACCAATTTTGTTTAAAGAAGCATGAATGATTGATAGTAGGAACATAGCTGCACAGTTTCATTCCCTTGCTGTGAATTTTTAGGAATGTTGATAGGATTTTATTTTGATTTCCTTTTTCTGGTTCTAAAGTGAAGCAGATACCTGCAAGTAACAGGTATTGCACAGGTGCCTGCTTTACTAGCTGCAGACCCTATGCCAGCTCCATCTCTGCTGTTGCAAACAGAGGCAGATCCAGTTTTCTTTAACTGTGATTCTGCTTGAAATCCCTTGAAGCCCTTCAGCTAGCTCAGTGTTCTCTGATCAGTGAATCTTTTTTAACTGGCAGTGGATTAATATCTCCTGCACTGTGTAAAGAAGGATAAATTCCTACAGCACACAGAAATTTCTCTGTGTATTCTAGTTTATGGAGAGGTGAAAGTTGGATCAAACAATGGCATTTGTTGGTGGCATGACACCAAGCTAGGAGCAGGTGTTGATCTGTTGGAAGGTAGGATAGCCCTGCAGAGGGACCTTAACAGAAGGGATAGATGAGGAGAGGCCAATGGGATGAGATTTAACAAAGCCAAGGACAGGGTTCTACACTTCGGCCACAACAAACCCAAACAGCTCTACAGGCTGAGGACTGAGTGGCTGAGAGCAGGCAGGCAGAGAGGGAGCTTGGGGTGCTGGGAGATAGTAGCTGAACATGAGCCAGCAGCGTGCCCGGGTGGGCAGGAGAGCCAATGGCATCCTGGCCTGCATCAGGAACAGTGTGGCCAGTAGGACAAGGGAGGTCATTCTGCCCCTGTACTCAGCACTGCTTAGGCCACACCTTGAGTGCTGTGTCCAGTTCTGGGCCCCTCAATTCAAGAGAGATGTTGAGATACTGGAAGGTGTCCAGAGAAGGGCAGCAAGGCTGGGGAGGGGCCTGGAGCACAGCCCTGTGAGGAGAGGCTGAGGGAGCTGGGGGTGTGCAGCCTGGAGAAGAGGAGGCTCAGGGCAGAGCTCATTGCTGTCTACAACTACCTGTAGGGAGGCTGTAGGCAGGTGGGGTTGGTCTCTTCTGCCAGGCAAGCAGCAACAGAACATGGGGACACAGTCTCAAGTTGTGCTGGGGGAGGTCTAGGCTGGATGTTAGGAAGAAGTTGTTGGCAGAGAGAGTGATTGGCATTGGAATGGGCTGCCCAGGGAGGTGGTGGAGTCGCCATCCCTGGAGGTGTTGAAGAAAAGTCTGGCTGAGGCACTTAGTGCCATGGTCTGGTTGACTGGCTAGGGCTGGGTGCTAGGTTGGCCTGGCTGATCTTGGAGGTCTCTTCCAACCTGGTTGATTCTCTGAGTGTTGTCCTGTTTGATATACACACAGATTTACATTTGATGGTAGTTTACAGATAAGGGTTTTTAGAGATGAAAGGATGGTTAAAAAAAAATCCAAGTGAGTTTCAAATTTTATACTTCTGTCAAGGGGAAAAAAAGAGGTGCTACTAAAGCACAGAAACTTCATCTACAATGCTAAAGGTGAAGTTCTCTGAACACTGGGGTAATTATACTCAGAACTTTGCTGCTGCTTAGTGAGCTGTAGAAGAAATCAAGATGATACAAGAAAATAGCCAGTGCTATCAGAATAAAGATGATTTTGTACTTCAACTACTGGTGAAGCTCCATCCCATAACTGCTGTAAAAGAGAAACAAAGTGCAAGTAAAACTTGCAGCATGTTTATCTTGGAGCATAGTAGGAGAAAGAGTCCTGACGAGCTTGTGGACTGAGGCTGGAGGCCCCTTTTCAAGGCTGCTTCATACTTTCCATTCTTAAATCATAGAATCATGGAATCAACCAGGTTGGAAGAGACCTGCAAGATCATCCAGTTGCTAGATAAAGCCAGCAGGGCCCAGAGGTATTGTTTGAATCTGCATTAGACTGATATTTCTGAGAAAATTGAAGCCCAAATGGGAAAATATAGTTCTAGGAAGGAGCTAAGAAAAGCATGTTTCACTTCTTCATGTCCTGCTGTGATTCTTCATCAAGCCTCAGAGTCTGAGTGCTGCAGCAGCAGAGGCTTTGGAGCCAAGGAGTCTTTACAAAAACAGCATTCAGCCTTCCCAACTTCAGCAAGTGACAGCTCTGTCCTCAAAGAATTTGAGCCTCAGCTTGCTTCTTTGAGCCTACACTGTGAGACATCATTCCAGCAGAACTGGTCAAAGCTGAGAAACTGGTTTAGGCTGTGGTGCTCTGAGCACATGCAGACATTGCAGAGAAGGAGTTAGGTCTGATTGATCCAGGTGTCCCAAACTGGAGTTACTCATTCTCCCTTGGAGTAACCATTGAGCCTGCAGTGTGCATGTGCAGCCCAGACAACCAACTGTGTCCTGGGCTGCATCAAGAGCAGTGTGGCCAGCAGGGCAAGGGAGGGGATTCTCCTCCTTTGCTCTGCTCTCCTCAGATCTCACGTGGAATGCTATGTGCAGTTCTGGAGACCCCGACACAAGGACATGGAACTGTGTTAGATAGCATTGTCCTGCTCTGGCAGGGAGGTTGGACTTGATGATCTCCTTGGGTCCCTTCCAAGTCCTAACATCCTGTGATCCTGTGAACTGTTGGAGCCAGTCCAGAGGAGGGCCATGAAGATACTCAGAGGGCTGCAGCAGCTCTGCTACGAGGACAGGCTACAAGAGTTGGGGCTCTTCAGCCTAGAGAAGAGAAGGCTTCCAGGAGACTTTATAGTAGCCTTTGAGTATCTGAAGGGGGCCTCCAGGAATGCTGTGGAGGGACTATTGACAAGGTCTTGTAATGACAGGACAAGGGGTAATTGATTTAAACTGGAAGATGAGGGATTCAAAGTAGATGTTAGGAAAGGTTTTTTACAGTGAGGATGGTGAGACACTGGCACAGTTTGCCCAGGGAGGTTGTGGCTGCTCCCTTCCTGGAGGTGTTTATGACCAGGTTGGATAAGGCCTTAAGTGACCTGTTCTAGTGGGAGGTTTCCCTGCCTATGGCAGGGGATTGGAACTGGATGATCCTTGAGGTCCCTTCCAACCTAAACTATGCTGTAATTCTGTTCTATGATTTCATGGGTGCAAAAGGCAGAGGCCTGCAGCAAATGCACTAAAACTGACATGGGTTGCCACATGGCAGAAGGGCTTTTTTGCTGTAGATGGAAAACCTCAAGCGCAGACAACTGATAAATGAGCAGTGGTGCTGGAGACATGAGGGTCATAAGTTAATATTATCTATGTGGTCTTCTTTTGCTCTCTCTCTCTGACCATGGTTTGATTCTATAACTTAACCAGGTGTATATAACCAATGCATCATATGTGTAACTAATGTAGCCTTAGTAATATAAGGCCATATTAAAACCATGAAATGGTTTGGGTTGGAAGGGACCTTAAAGATCATCTAGTTCCAGCTGTCCTGCTATGGGTAGGGACACCTTCCAGTAAAGCAGGGTGCTCAAGGCCCCATCCAACCTGTCCTTGCCTTTCAGCAACAGTTGTGTCCACAGCTTCTCTGGGCAGCCTGTTGCAATGTCTCATCACTTATCCTCTGCCTACACTGCCTGATGAAGAGTCCATCCTCATCTTTCTTACAGGCTTGCTTTAAGTACTGAAAGGCTGCAATTTGGTCTCCTCAGAACCTTCTGTGGCCTGAACAATGCAACTCTTTTAGCTTGTCCTCGTAGCAGAGGTGCTGCAGCCCCTTGATCATCTTGTTCCCACTCTGGACCTGCTAGAGCATGTCTTTCTCAGGCTAGGAGGCCCAGAGCTGGACACAGCACTGTAAGTTAGGAGCAAAGGGGGCAAAATTACCTCCCTGACCTGCTGCCCATGGTGCTTTGAATGCAGCCCAGGATACAATCGATACAGGCTCATGTCCAGCTTTTCATCCATCCGTATCCCCAAATCCTTTTCCTCAGGGTTGCTCTCAGTCCCTTCGTCCCTTAACCTGTACTGATACCAAGGATTACTCTGACCTACATTCAGGACCTTGCACTTGGCCTTGTTGAATTTCATGAGGTTCACCTAACAGGCATGCTTGTGTCCCTCTGCATGGCATCCTGCCCCTCAGCCATGGCAACCACACCACACAGCTTGGTGTTGTTGGCAAACTCGTTGAGAGTGCACTCAATCCCACTGTCCATGTTGCTGACAAAGGTATGTATTTATCTCGAAGGAGCCCCTTCTCAGTTCAGAAGGTGATTGAATCTCCAGGATAGAAGTTAATTGTATAGTGAAGGGAATTGTCTTTTGAATAGAGACTTCATTTGGAATGGGTGAAGCCAGTGAGCCTCAGGAATTGTCAGAAGAAACTGAGTGGTGGTGTGATTAGAGCAGTTGGTTGCTTCTGCTGGATAATTGAATTTTGGCCCTGCCTCTTTAAGAGAGTTGCTGTGTGGCATTAAACAACTAAGTTTTCCTAGACAGTCATGAGTTGAGTCTTTCGTTCTGGTGCCTGATGGGAGTGATCTGGGGGTGTGTTTTGCTTAAGGTCTTTGCTTTTCTGGCTGTGAGTGAACTCAGAAGCTGCTGCCTAATATTATGCATTTTGAGGAATCAGGTTCAAATCTGGGACCCAAAATTCATCACAGTGTGGAGTGCTGTCTCTTATGATAACAATATGATAGAGAAACTGATGAAGAAATGCCTCTTTACACAGAGCTTGAACTTCATGTAGCAAATAATGCATTGGATATATGCTTTGAACAAGCTGTAGGAGACCTGGACTTGAGCAAGTAGTAACAGTCCCTGTGCAGTGGAAAAAATGCAGAGGTCCTTTGGGAGAACGTCAGACTGTTAGCTGGCATTGTAATGCAAATGCAGAGTGAACTAGCTCAGGCTCTGTGCTGTCTGCAACATGTTTTTATCTTATGTGTTTGACTTTTCTGTCAGGAAGGGCTTTTAAAATGTGAGATGGTACATAAAATATCAGTTCAAAACAAACAACAAATCTCAAGGTTAACTAAGCACAGTGTCATCAGTGCAGGAGACAAGATACTCCTTCCCCAGCAAACTCGAAAATCAGCTGTGCAGAGGAGGCTGGAATTCTTGGCAGAGGGTCTCTCCAACACATTTTTTCATCTCAGTTCAGCAAGTTACTAGCTGGATCCTGCTCATACGTTCTTAGTTGGACATCCTGAGACCCAGATGCAAGCATGGTGGTCTTGCTTTCTGTTTCCAGCAGAGTGGCTGGCTGGGGGAGGCAAGGGAAGCCCTGGAAGCTATACCTTGTCCTGGCATAGCTGGTTTTGTGTGCTACCAGGCAGCTGGCAGCAGGCCCATGAGGCAATTGTGTGGGAGGGGAGGATGGCCAGGACATGGCATTTGCTATCAGAAGCAGCACAGATTTAGCCACGGGTTTTACTGGATCTTTTGGAGCTATTTATGCTGGGCATCTGGTTAAGTACGTTGCTGATTCGGAGCCAAGTGGCTCTTACAAGTTGGGCCAGCAGTGAAATACGTGTGTGACATTGCCATCCCTTTTGGTTTCACATCACCAGACCTTACACTCAAGAGGGTACTGAATGAACATCTTCTGCTTGTTCTCAGTGTGTCAATCTTCTGTCCTTTTAACCTCTCCGTAGATCCCTCCATGCTAGATTCACATAGGAGCCTCTCCCAGAGATGCAAACTTGTCCCAACACATAACAGTCCCTTTTAGACTGTTTTGTTCCTGCTGTCATGTTAGAAACTCATCTTGCTCAGGTGTTTTTGTGACTGGCTTCACCTTTTTGAGGTGGCCTTCTACACTCGTTTCACTCTTGGACATTCTTCTGCAGAGGCTCTGACTCCTTTGAGCTTCCTTTATAGAGCTTGATTTTCAGACCACTTGATTTTTCTCTCGTGCTTTCCTCATGTTGCTAATTGATGCAGGGCATCCAAAAGTGGTTGCCTTAGAGTAGATGAGACTTATGGCCATGCTAACAGCAGGAGTGCTTCATGTGTTTGAAGATCCTGCTCCTTTTCTATGCATTTGTCCTTTTTGCAGTAGGATGATACTTACCTGTTATCACTCCTAACCGTGTTTTCACAGAGCTCATGTACTCAGACCTGCTTTGTGCAGCTGATTTTTTCTGTTTAGGTTGATTTGCACTTGGCCTTAGTGAACTGTACCTTGATCCATCATCATAAGCTGGATGAAATGGAAAAACAGTCTGGTGCCTATCTGCTGCCATGCTGGCAGGTGTGAGGTCTGTGGGCTTGGTGAACGTGGCCTGTTCTGTCAAGCAGGTTATCACTGAACACACAGAATGATGCTGACCCTGGGGCACAGATGAATCATTTCTGATTCATGGCTCCATTTTGATGTCAAAGCATTGATGGCTACACACAGTAAAATCACTTGATGTCTTTGCTGTTCCCTGTTAGCTTCATCTATGTAAAGCCTTGCTGATTTGCCTTAAATATCATATAAAATCATCAGAAGCCCTGTGAAAGTCAAAAGGGACAATATCTATTGCCAAGTCCCATCCATAGGGCCTGCTGCCTTGTAGAAGACATCACATTGATGTGATACAGCTTGTTGTTGCCAAATCCACGTTGGTGGTGATTGTCACCTTCTCCACTCCTAGATACTGGCAAATTGCCCTCGTTCCCATTTTTTTTCCCCTTGACATTTAAATTGAACTGATGGATATGTAATTCCTGGCTGTTCTTCCCACTCCTTCCTTCAAGATATTTGCTTCTCTTCTGTTCCCCTGTGTGCTGTAAAGACACACAGAGAGGAGATTAAAAAAATCCAAGCCTTTAAGGATCGACTAATTCTGTAAGGAAACATGACAAAGCACTCAGCTTTGCCACAACGTGGGTGACTGGAAACAGCAGCTGGGGCAGAGGAAGATGCTCTCTCAGTTAGACATTAAAGAAGAATGAAGCAGTGTGTTGCTTAAAATGCTTCTACTCGTGATTTTGATGTTCCCAAGCAAAGAACTTTTAAGTTAGAAAGCTGCTGCCTGAAATCTGTGATATGAGCTTCTCTGGTAGTTCAGGGAGGTTGATGCCATTTAAAGCTTTCTGTGTGATCATGAAGTTCATGCTGTGCTGCAGCAATCACCCTGTTGTCCTGCCATCTAATCTTTGCTTGCTCAAGCGACCATATTCATCCCTGGGACCGTTCTTGCATGGAAGAAGCTCTATGCTGCTTCTGCACTGTGGTGTCTATCAGATAGGCAAAAAGCACACATAAAACCTCTAGGTTTTAGGGCTCCTAGTCAAATACCTTTCATTGCATCAACACTGCTCTAGGAAAAACCATCCAACTTGCCCTGCCAAGGAAAGAAATTGTATTGCTCCTGTGGAAATCTCTGCTGCCATTGCTTATCTGTGTGCCACAATAGTTTGAAGGATTGTGCAAAGAAGATCCAGCAACCTGAACTTCTGGGAATCTTCTGGATTTTATTTTCCTGTGCAATTTAATAACACTTTCCCCCCCTCCCCTTCTTTCTTTGTCCCTCCACTTCCTTTTCTGCAGTTTCAGCTTCTTGCCTCAGCATTATTTAAGTCTGGCTCGGATTTCACCACTCTTGGTGAGTATTGTGTATCAGAAGAATGTTCCCTCTGATAACTCCTGTTGGGTTCTACTGGTTTTTATATCACATGTTATATTGTGTGAATATTGTAGGTGTTTTTTTGCTTTGAATATGCAATGATTGAGAGATTATTTATAATGACCACTGTCCAGCCCATATTTAAAACATCTGTCACCAGTGGTTTTAAACCCACGCCTCCCGGGATCATTTTGTGTCTCTGATTACATCTGATGCTTCACTGTTACCCAAATAAACAGAAGCATTGGTCAGAATAATGCACCTCCTGTCATGTCACTTTGGAATGTCACAGCATGGCTGTGGCTCTGTTTGCTGTGATAACTGCAATTCCTGGAGTAGTTTGGTTCGCTCTGTTCTTTGCAAAACTACTTCTTTGGGCAGGATATCAGGAGTGAAGAAAACAGTGGTGTGTAGGGCTGGAAACAGGAGGGCTGAGCCAAAACCCTCATTTGTTTCACTGTTCTGTCCAGTTAACTCTTTTAAACTGTTGAGACATCAATCCTGGGCAAGCTATAGAAAGGCTATGGGCATAACTTACAGGTAATGATATCTTGTCCTCAAGATACCAAGCTCTTGCTGGGAGTATGGATGCCTTGGTTTTTGAACACAGAATTCCCAGCATGAGGAATTGAGAGAAGGAGAATCCTGCTGTAATATGCACTGCTGAGGGTGTGTGTGTGATGGTTTGGGTGTTACCCACCACCCCATACTTAAGAAATCACCCAGACTAGACTCAGCCAAGCTGGAAATTAGAATGGAGCTTCATATTTACAGCTTAGCACACAATATACAAGCAGGTATTTACAATCTATACAGCTGTAAACAGAAATAGACAAGTTAAAAAGTAATACAGAAACACAACAGCCCTCCCAAAAACCAGAGTCCCCAGGAGGGCCTCCCAACTACCCTTTCACCTCCTTTCCACCCCTCTACCTTATCCCAGACTTTGCCTTCCATTCAAGGTGAGTTGGGACAATCAGCCAGGGGAGTTAGGAAGCAGAGGGATTAGTTACACAGACAGCAGGTTAGAGAGAGAAGGGAGGCAGCCAGAGCCAGAGAGCAACTCTGTTATCTATTTTTGTGTTCTTGTTTTTATACATCTCAGCAAGCCTATGAGTGAAGCAGACATCTCCATTTTTTCCTTTCCACAGCCTATCATCTAATTCTTCTCACCAGAATATCCCAGCTAGGCTCAAACTAGCACACTCCACTTCTGTCTCTTTCACTCAGAGTTTTGCTGAGACCTGTCTCCCTAATCTACAACAGTATTTACAGTAATGAATATTACAGGTTCAGTTCACACTTCATTCTGTCTATCTCAGATGTGATTCAAAAGCTTGTCAGATGGTTGAGGCATTTAGTGCCATGGCCTAGATGACTGGCTAGGGCTGGGTGCTAGGTTGGCCTGGATGATCTTGGAGGTCTCTTCCAACCTGGTTGATTCTATGATTCTATAAGATGTTATCTGCTTGATGCTGTAAGATTAAATTCCTGAAGGAAGAAAACCCCAAGTTTCAGAAAGTTGTTGTTTTTCCCCGTTTTGAAGTGTGCTGAAAGATGGATTAGTTCCTGACACAATGCAAGACTTTACTCAGTAGGAGGGTGCCTACAGCAAGTGGTGCTTCTAAAATAAAGCCCAAACCCCCAAGCCCTCCTCGATTTGATTAACTTGGTTGACTTTGATTAACTGAAGAGTTAGTTCACTGAATTAAAAAGCATTCCTCTGAGATATCAGCCACTGAAGTCACACACAGCAGAGGAAATCGTTGCATGCCTGCTCTATTGTTCTTGCTGTTGATGGTTTAAGTAGGACCACTGGGATAAACAATGCGTCTGAGCTGTTGGGAGGCAGCACTTCACCAAACTCGTTTGTAATGGACTTTTGTGCCAAGATGCAGCCTGGATCTGTGCTGCCAGTCCAATAAATAGAAACTCCAGCTTGGGGCTCCCACCATCAGCAGAGCTTGTCTCAAGGAAAACTGCAAGCAGTACCAAGGACCAGCTCTGATTAAGACAGTGAGAAAGATAATGAGGAAGGCCTGAGGACAGAAGAAATGAGGCACCAAATAAAAATAGCTGCACGGATTTTGTTTTCTGGGACATCAGAGCAGTCCCCTGAGGACTCTCACGTCTCCTATTTCTTCAGGACTGTCAATGAGCTTGACAGCCATTTGCTTACTGCTTTTCACTGCGTTCTGATTGCTGTGTTGGCTTGCAGTGGTAGGATCTCAGGGTGGTCATGCACACAGTAGTGAGATGCAGAGCTGGCAGCTTAGTTGCTTGATGCAGAAGTAGAAAACTGTTAACATGTATATATGTCTGTAGCTTTCCTTCAGTGGTGCCCAGAGACAGGACAAGGGGCCATGAGCACAAACTGGAACACAGAAAGTTCCATCTGAATATGAGGAAAAAAACTTTAGTTTGAAGGCAACAGAACACTGGAGCAGGCTGCCCAGAATAGAATAGAATGGAATAGAATCAGCCAGGTTGGAAGAGGCCTCCAAGATTATCCAGTCCAACCTAGCACCCAGCCCTGTCCAGTCAACCAGACCATGGCACTAAGTGCCTCATTGTTCTAGTTTAAGCCTAGCTGGGATATTTTGGTGAGAAGAATTAGGTTATAGGCTGTGAAAGGGAAACAGTGGGGATGTCTACTTCACTCATAGGCCTGCTGAGATGTATAAAAAACAAGAACACAAACATACCTAGCACAGTTTGCTCTCTGGCTTTGGGCTGCACTTCCCTCTCTCTAACCTGCCATCTGTGTGACTGATCCCTCTGCTTCTTAACTCCCCTGGCCAATCCTCCAAACTCACCTTGAATGTAAGGCAAAGTCTGGGGCAAAGTAGAGGGGTGGGAGGAAGGTGGAAGGGGGATTGAGAGCCTCTCCTGGGGACTCAGGTTTCTGGGAGGGCTGTTGTGTTTCTGTATTACCTTTTAACTTGCCTATTTCTCTATACTATAGCTGTATATAGATTGTAAATACCTGCTTGTATCTTGTGCTAAGCTGCAAATATAAAGCTTCATTCAAGTTCCAACTGAGTCTAGTATGGGTGATTTTCACAAGTGTAGGGGGGCAGGTAACACCCAAACCATCACACTCATCCAGGGGAGTCTCCTTCTCTAGAGAGATTCCAAACCACCTGGATGTGATCCAGTGCAATCTGCTGTAGGTGACCTGCTTTATCAGGTGAGTTGGTTGGATGATCTCCAGAGGCCACTTCAAACCCCTTCCATTCTGTGACTCCATGAACATTTATCTAAAATGACCCACTCACAGAATTGCTTAGATTGGAAAAGCCCTTCAGGATCATTGAGTCCAGGCATTAGTTTCACACTGACAAGTCCTGGACTAAACCAAAGCCCTCAGCACAACATCTAAGCACTATGAATCGCTATGCTTGGAAAGAACCACCAGGATCAGCCAGTCCAACCTTCATCCCAGCATCCTTCATCACCAGACCATAGCCTCAAGCCCCACATCCACTTTTCAGTTAAACACCCCCAGGGAGGGCAACTCCACTGGCACACTCCACGGGAAAAAAGAGCATTTAAAGTAGTAATCACTGACTTGCTTTCTTCTCTTCTTGCTCCCCCAGGATTTTCAGACGTTGACCACACGTATGCACAGAGAACTCAGCTGTTTGACACACTGGTCAACTTCTTCCCAGACAACATGACCCCTCCTAAAGGCAACCTGGTAGACCTCATCACCCTGTAAAACGGAGCAATCACTGGACACGTGGAAGAGGAGGGGAAAAGCATCCATTTTCAGTATTTTAGGTTTTTTTTTACTGCATTGATTGACTGCTGGGATGAAGTAACATAGTCATCCCTCAGTGTTTGGAAGGGGTTTTATACTTGTATGGTGAATCCCTGAAGCTTTTCCCTTGGAGTAGGTTAATAAAATCTAACTGACGTACTTCCAACTAAATATATATATATATATATTTTTTCTGACTTCGGATTTTGAGTTAGCAAAATGTAAGATGAAAAGGTGGGGGGAAAGAAGGAAAAGAAAATAAAACCCAATCATGCAGCAATTGGCTTTTTTTTTTTTTTTTTTTGCTTGTAGAGTAAAATTGATATTTGTCTGGAATTAAATATGATGGGTTTTATTTTGGGGTTCATGAGGAAGCCAGGGGGAAAGTTGTTCTTTGCTCATTAGTCATGAGGTATTGCTTTATCCTACAACTCCATCCTCAGCAGCTGAATAACTTGGTGGTGGGACAGAGGCACACGTTGAGGTAATAGTCCTGTGCCTGTCTTGAGTCTTGTAATCACAGTGTGTCATGTGAAGGGGAGCACATGCTACAAATTACCTGTCTCCTTGTCCCAGAATCAGGCTGACAGAAGTGTCTTAACTGCATCTGATACCTGATGCAAACCTGAATACCTACGCGCCTGTCTCCTGTTCTCTCGAGCCTTCTGCTTAAAACTGACAGGCAAGTGGGAGCCTCAGAGAAAGCCTCAGAAAACAGGAGTGCAGTCATCATCTGCACAGGTTCCTTTTCAGGGAGTGTTCTGGGTTTGCTGCTGAGAAGCCGTGCGGGTCCTGGCTGAGCCTGGCGGAATTGGGTCTTCCACCCCACCCACACCCAACCTCTGCAACCCGACTCCGGCTTGGGTGTAGCATTTCTGAAGCAGTTTGTCTCCGTTTACTTGCACCTGTGCTTCTCTGTGCGTTTGTCTGTGTCAGTGTAAAGAGGCTTGCTCCCAACAGCTTGTCTCCTTCCTATGTGGTGCAGCTCATTCACCTCTAAATGCATTTTAGACCTAGATCTGAATGTGAGGGAGACCTTTTTAGCAGTAACCTCTCTGAGAGCAAGCTGATGCATACGTATCAAAACATATATTCTTCCTCGCTGAAAGCCTTCTGTAGAACTAGGGTTAAGGGCTTGGTGCTGCACTGTGAAGTGGAATGAAGGACCTGGCTCCCCAGCATTAGAAACCTTCCCCGTTCAGTGCCAGTGAGCATTCAGCAGGGACTGGCAGCTGTAAATACTTATATGAGACTGCAAAGCTTTACGTCCAGAACATGTTGATACCAGCAGGGTATCGTTGCTGCGCCCGCTGTGGCTACACGGCTCCTGTTGAACTTGATGGAAGTTTTGTGTTTGCAGAGATGATTTGGACTCTTCAAATAAAGAGTTAGTGAAGTGTCTTTTGTTTTTTTCCTCCAGAGCTCCAAGTGTCTGCTTGCTTTGATTGCTTTGTATTGCTTCTTTATCACGTTCTTTGTGTGACTGCTGTAGCCCTGGTACGTTAGAAATAAAAAACTCATGGTAATGTTTAATCACTTGGAGAGGAACAATATGTGAGAGGCTGAGCTTGGCTTTGTCTTCAGGGAGGACTGTACAAATGCTGTGTAACCTGTAATTGGAGACTGCTTAGACATTGATCACTTTAGTGGATGGCAAATCAGATACCTGTGGAAGAATCCACTCAGTACCTAGCGCAGGACATGAAATCTGATTAAATTGTTTCTTTCAAATATTGCCCTTTTTTTTTTCCCCTCTAGTGACATGGAAAAGTTTGACATCACTGCTACCTTTGAAGTTTTGTTAGCTAGGTAAAGTTTATGTGGTACAAATGTATAGATACTGGGTGGGAATATTCCAGTTAGGGTGTTGCTTCTGAGGTAGAACTGAGCACTGTTGACAAGACCAGCCAAAAAGCTGCAGCCGTCTAGTACTTAGCACTGTAGTGCAGTTGTGCTCCCTTACTGCCTGATCTCTTTGCCTGCATGCTCTGCAATTTCAGTCAGGTGATTGCTTTTTTGGTGACTGTTTTCTGATCAAGCTCTTCTACTGTACAGCAACAGTACCTGAAGGGAGGCTGTAGCCAGGTGGGGTTGGCCTCTTATCTCAGGCAATCAGCAACAGAACAAAGGGGACGCAGTCTCAAGTTGTGCTGGGAGAGGTCTAGGCTGGATGTTGAGAGGAAGTTCTTCAGAGAGTGATTGGCATTGGAATGGGCTGCCCAGGGAGGTGGAGCCACCATCCCTGGAGGTGTTCAGAAAAAAGCCTGGCTGAGGCACTTAGTGCCATGGTCTGGTTGATTGTTTAGGGCTGGGTGCTAGGCTGGACTGGATGCTCTTGGAGGTGTCTTCCAACCTGCTTAATTCTATGATTCATGAACTTCTATATACAGCCCTTTGAGGCCAAACTCAAAAGATGCAACCAGCTTGAGCCCAGTGGAGCAGACAGTGGAGGTTGAAGAATGCCACAAACTTTGTGAACAGCAGTGGTGCTGAGCAGGGCATTGTGTCAGGCTTGATTTGTCTCATAGAAGTTCGATCACAACTCATTGTCCTCCGTGCCAGGGGTGCGTGCAGAGCCTGACAGCCTGGCTGGGGTTTTTGTAGCACAGCCTAAATGAGTGATTTGTCTGAGCAAGGTGCAGTGTTGCTTCTGCAGGACTGACAATGCCAACTAACGAGAGCACTTCAGGATGATCAAATCCTGACCTGCCTTCGTCCCAAGCAGATCGATTTTGGCTCACACGAGTACAGTTTATGGATTACAGCTGGAGATTAATCAGCAGAAAGCATTTGCTCAGCTTCAGAGTATTTCTTGAGCAGCAGAGGCACCCTGTGGCCAAAGAGGTTAATCCAAAGTGAAGGCTTCTTGTGGCTTTGCCAAGAGTGTGTCTTGGTTCTGTGTCCTTAGAGCTAGGCGTCAAACAGAAATGGTTTCTTTGCTTTGGTGTGTACTACATGACCTGATTTTAAAACTGATCAACAATTTTGAGCAGTGAAGTAGAAATTCCTTTCCAAAATAAGCACTTACAGGGAGAGTTTGGCTTTAATTGCACACAGGTCTTTAAAGATCCTGATGCTGTTCCAGGAGAGTGTTAGATTTGATAATTAGAGAAATACTGATATCCAATCAAAAGGAAATCCATTTGATCTGAAAACAGCCACCTGATGATGTTCATGTGCTGTTACAAATCCATGAGCTGTGTGTGAGAAGTCTTCAAACCTCACACTCACTGCTTGCAGGATGTAGCTGAGACTTTTACCTTAGGCAATACAAACATGTTCTATTTGCCTTTATATTATGAGGTGACTGTATAGGTTTAACAGCACCATGCTCTTTGCACTACAGTTGTTTATCTCTGAATCATGTGGACTTGTAAATAAAATATTGCAACAGAAGAAGGGGACACAGTCTCAAGTTGTGCCAGGGGAGGTCTAGGCTGGATGTTAGGAGGAAGTTGTTGGCAGAGAGAGTGATTGGCATTGGAATGGGCTGCCCAGGGAGGTGGTGGAGTCTCTGTCCCTGGAGGTGTTGAAGCAAAGCCTGGCTGAGGCACTTAGTGCCATGGTCTGGTTGACTGGGTAGGGCTGTGTGCTGGGTTGGACTGGATGATGTTGGAGGTCTCTTCCAACCCAGCTGATTCTGTGATTCTATGATTCTGTGAAAGCATCAGAGCTCGGCAGGGAGGGACTCATTTAGGGTGGCTGAGGTCCTTAAAGCCAAAGTTACACATTTCTCATGTCCTTTGTAATTATGTAGGAAGTCATGGTGGGGTAGACTTGATACAGACATCAAGGCTTCACTCCTGATTTAGATGCTTTTTTGGCTCTTCACTGGCCCTGGCCTTCAGCATAGATGCTGTTATAAGATTATTGAGTAGCTCATCTCACTGGACAACACAGACTTATTCTTCATGCCAAGTTGTTCCTATCAAGTGACATTTTTTTTCCTAGGGGGAGGAAAAAGAATATTCCAGATTCACTCCTGATTCAGATGCTTTTTCAGCTCTTCACTGGCCCTAGCCTTCAGCATAGATGCTGTTGTAAGACTATTGAGTAGCTCATCTCACTGGAAAACACAAACTTATTCTTCGTACCAAGTTGTTCCTATCAAGTGACATTTTTTTTCTTAGGGGTAGGAAAAAAATATTCCAGATTTGATTTTTGGTTGCATAGATTAGACAGAGATGTTTGTCTTGTACAGCCATCCATAGTAATCCTGAGGCAGAAGTCCTTAAAACTCCTCCCAAAGTGACTTGGGGAAGGCCTTTTCAGGCTCTCAGGGAGTGTCAGGACTAGAAGGAATGGAGCAAAGCTGGAGGTGGGGAGATTCAGAGTGGAGGTGAGGAGGAAGTTGTTGAGCATGAGAGTGGTGAGAGGCTGGAATGGGTTGCCCAGGGAGATGGTTGAGGCCCTATCCCTGGAGATGTTTAAGGCCAGGCTGGATGAGGCTGTGGGCAGCCTGCTCTAGGGTAGGGTGTCTGTGGCCATGGCAGGGGGGTTGGAACTGGATGCTCCTTGTGGTCCTTTCCAACCCTGACTGATTCTATGACTTCTGTAGGCAAGCACGACTATCACAGTGTGATCCAAGTCATTTCCATGTGGCAGAAGGACCTCCTTAGATAACATTGTTAAAAATGAGGAGGTTATAGACATGGCAGAGTCATGATGGTGGCACTGTCCCTGGAGGTGTTGAAGAAATATATAGCCATGGCAGTTTGGGACATGGGTTAGAGGCCACAGTGATGTTAGGTCTTGGAATTGTGATTGAGGAGACCTCTGTAATTTATCTTTTTTTAATGAGAACCCTATTAATTAATATTGATTCAGAGAGACTCAAAGGGTGATGCAATGTGGTTACTGAAATGAGTTTTAGTTTTGCTCTTTTAAAGTTGACATTTGTGAGGTATTTATTCATAACAATCTGTTCCTTTTTGCTGAGTGTCATGAGGAAGGAGATCTTGTTTCAAAAAAGGCTTGCTCTTTTTCTGGACAGCAACTTGTACATGTTAGTTTAGGTAGTCAGGTCCTGTTGTGGCAATAAATGGCTGAGGTTTGGTTCTGTTTCCCCAGGGTTTCTCCATGTGCACACTAGCTCAGGGGTCAGGCTGGAGGGGCTCCCACCAGAACATCCTTTAGCTTAGAAAATCCATGGGGAGTCTCTACCTCTGGAGACTTTCAAGCCCTGCCTGGGTGTGCTAAATTGTGTGGTCCTGCTCTGGCAGGGGGATTGGTCTCGATGATCTCCTTAGGTCCCTTCCAACCCCTAATATCCTGTGATCCTGTGATCCTGTGTGCTAGTTTGAAGCTA